>NC_090446.1:5437247-5755871 GCF_031143425.1 Pleurodeles waltl | reverse complement strand
GTTAGGCGGCCAGACAGCTAGTGTGGCTAAATCCACCCCACCCTCAGAAACTAGAGTAGCTTCAGTGTGGACCCTGATTTGCTCTGGGCACACTGTTGATCCCACTTGGAGACTAGCCATACCAGTGTTACCTGGATGGGAGTTTGGAGTGGAACCTTTCTTGGGACAGGCCTTGTCTCCAGTTTGGTGTCCATGCTGTTTACAGCTATGACACCAGGCCTTTTTGGGATCAAAGTTTTTACCCTTGTACCCATTGTTTTGTGAAGAGGCTCTGGGCCCACCCTCCTGTGCAGGTTTTTGGGGGCCTGTAGAAGACTCTTTACTATTTTTATTTTTGGTTGTCTCATCACCCTTCCCTTGGGGAGTCTTTGTGACCCCTTTCTTTTGGTCACCCCCTGTGGAAGTCTTGGACACCCTTGTCTTGACCCAATGGTCCGCCTTCTTTCCCAATTCTTGGGGAGAAATTGGTCCTAGGTCTACCAGATGCTGATGCAGTTTATCATTGAAACAATTACTTAACAGGTGTTCTTTCACAAATAAATTGTACAGCCCATCATAATTACTTACACCACTGCCTTGAATCCAACCATCTAGTGTTTTCACTGAGTAGTCAACAAAGTCAACCCAGGTCTGGCTCGAGGATTTTTGAGCCCCCCTGAACCTAATCCTGTACTCCTCAGTGGAGAATCCAAAGCCCTCAATCAGGGTACCCTTCATGAGGTCATAAGATTCTGCATCTTTTCCAGAGAGTGTGAGGAGTCTATCCCTACACTTTCCAGTGAACATTTCCCAAAGGAGAGCACCCCAGTGAGATCTGTTCACTTTTCTGGTTACACAAGCCCTCTCAAAAGCTGTGAACCACTTGGTGATGTCATCACCATCTTCATATTTTGTCACAATCCCTTTGGGGATTTTTAACATGTCAGGAGAATCTCTGACCCTATTTATATTGCTGCCACCATTGATGGGTCCTAGGCCCATCTCTCGTCTTTCCCTTTCTATGGCTAGGAGCTGTCTCTCTAAAGCCAATCTTTTGGCCATCCTGGCTAACAGGAGGTCATCTTCACTGAGTGCATCCTCAGTGATTTCAGAAATGTGGGACCCTCCTGTGAGGGACTCACTATTTCTGACTAACACAGTTGGAGACAGGACTTGAGGGGTCCTGTTCTCCCTATTTAGGACTGGAGGAGGGACATTGGCCTCCAAGTCACTAATTTCTTCCTCTGTGATGTCATCATCAGAGGGGTTGGCTTTTTCAAACTCTGCCAACAGCTCCTGGAGCTGAATTTTGGTAGGTCTGGAGCCAATGGTTATTTTTTTGATATTACAGAGAGACCTTAGCTCCCTCATCTTAAGATGGAGGTAAGGTGTGGTGTCGAGTTCCACCACATTCATCTCTGTATCAGACATTATTTTGCTAAAAGTTGGAAGACTTTTTAAAGAATCTAAAACTGTTTCTAGAATCTAATTTCAAACTTTTAACAAACTTTTAAACTCTAAAAGACAATGCTAAACAGGGACTTAACACACAAGGCCCTAGCAGGACTTTTAAGAATTTAGAAAACTTTTCAAATTGCAAAAATGATTTTCTAATGACAATTTTGGAATTTGTCGTGTGATCAGGTATTGGCTGAGTAGTCCAGCAAATGCAAAGTCTTGTACCCCACCGCTGATCCACCAATGTAGGAAGTTGGCTCTGTATGTGCTATTTCAAAGTAAGGAATAGCATGCACAGAGTCCAAGGGTTCCCCTTAGAGGTAAAATAGTGGTAAAAATAGATAATACTAATGCTCTATTTTGTGGTAGTGTGGTCGAGCAGTAGGCTTATCCAAGGAGTAGTGTTAAGCATTTGTTGTACATACACATAGACAATAAATGAGGTACACACACTTAGAGACAAATCCAGCCAATAGGTTTTTATATAGAAAAATATCTTTTCTTAGTTTATTTTAAGAACCACAGGTTCAAATTCTACATGTAATATCTCATTCGAAAGGTATTGCAGGTAAGTACTTTAGGAACTTCAAATCATCAAAATTGCATGTATACTTTTCAAGTTATTCACAAATAGCTGTTTGAAAAGTGGACACTTAGTGCAATTTTCACAGTTCCTAGGGGAGGTAAGTATTTGTTAGGTTAACCAGGTAAGTAAGACACTTACAGGGCTTAGTTCTTGGTCCAAGGTAGCCCACCGTTGGGGGTTCAGAGCAACCCCAAAGTCACCACACCAGCAGCTCAGGGCCGGTCAGGTGCAGAGTTCAAAGTGGTGCCCAAAACGCATAGGCTAGAATGGAGAGAAGGGGGTGCCCCGGTTCCGGTCTGCTTGCAGGTAAGTGCCCGCGTCTTCGGAGGGCAGACCAGGGGGGTTTTGTAGGGCACCGGGGGGGGACACAAGCCCACACAGAAATTTCACCCTCAGCAGCGCGGGGGCGGCCGGGTGCAGTGTCGACACAAGCGTCGGGTTTTCAATGTTAGTCTATGAGGGATCTCGGGATCTCTTCAGCGCTGCAGGCAGGCAAGGGGGGGGTTCCTCGTGGAAACCTCCACTTGGGCAAGGGAGAGGGACTCCTGGGGGTCACTTCTCCAGTGAAAGTCCGGTCCTTCAGGTCCTGGGGGCTGCGGGTGCAGGGTCTCTCCCAGGTGTCGGGACTTAGGATTCAAAGAGTCGCGGTCAGGGGAAGCCTCGGGATTCCCTCTGCAGGCGGCGCTGTGGGGGCTCAGGGGGGACAGGCTTTGGTACTCACAGTATCAGAGTAGTCCTGGGGTCCCTCCTGAGGTGTTGGATCGCCACCAGCCGAGTCGGGGTCGCCGGGTGCAGTGTTGCAAGTCTCACGCTTCTTGCGGGGAGCTTGCAGGGTTCTTTAAAGCTGCTGGAAACAAAGTTGCAGCTTTTCTTGGAGCAGGTCCGCTGTCCTCGGGAGTTTCTTGTCTTTTCGAAGCAGGGGCAGTCCTCAGAGGATGTCGAGGTCGCTGGTCCCTTTGGAAGGCGTCGCTGGAGCAGGATCTTTGGAAGGCAGGAGACAGGCCGGTGAGTTTCTGGAGCCAAGGCAGTTGTCGTCTTCTGGTCTTCCTCTGCAGGGGTTTCAGCTAGGCAGTCCTTCTTCTTGTAGTTGCAGGAATCTAATTTTCTAGGGTTCAGGGTAGCCCTTAAATACTAAATTTAAGGGCGTGTTTAGGTCTGGGGGGTTAGTAGCCAATGGCTACTAGCCCTGAGGGTGGGTACACCCTCTTTGTGCCTCCTCCCAAGGGGAGGGGGTCACAATCCTAACCCTATTGGGGGAATCCTCCATCTGCAAGATGGAGGATTTCTAAAAGTCAGAGTCACCTCAGCTCAGGACACCTTAGGGGCTGTCCTGACTGGCCAGTGACTCCTCCTTGTTGTTTTCTTTGTTCCCTCCAGCCTTGCCGCCAAAAGTGGGGGCCGTGGCCGGAGGGGGCGGGCAACTCCAGCAAGCTGGAGTGCCCTGCTGGGCTGTGACAAAGGGGTGAGCCTTTGAGGCTCACCGCCAGGTGTTACAGCTCCTGCCTGGGGGAGGTGTTAGCATCTCCACCCAGTGCAGGCTTTGTTACTGGCCTCAGAGTGACAAAGGCACTCTCCCCATGGGGCCAGCAACATGTCTCTGGTGTGGCAGGCTGCTGGAACTAGTCAGCCTACACAGACAGTCGGTTAAGTTTCAGGGGGCACCTCTAAGGTGCCCTCTGGGGTGTATTTTACAATAAAATGTACACTGGCATCAGTGTGCATTTATTGTGCTGAGAAGTTTGATACCAAACTTCCCAGTTTTCAGTGTAGCCATTATGGTGCTGTGGAGTTCGTGTTTGACAGACTCCCAGACCATATACTCTTATGGCTACCCTGCACTTACAATGTCTAAGGTTTTGTTTAGACACTGTAGGGGTACCATGCTCATGCACTGGTACCCTCACCTATGGTATAGTGCACCCTGCCTTAGGGCTGTAAGGCCTGCTAGAGGGGTGTCTTACCTATACTGCATAGGCAGTGAGAGGCTGGCATGGCACCCTGAGGGGAGTGCCATGTCGACTTACTCGTTTTGTTCTCACTAGCACACACAAGCTGGCAAGCAGTGTGTCTGTGCTGAGTGAGAGGTCTCCAGGGTGGCATAAGACATGCTGCAGCCCTTAGAGACCTTCCTTGGCATCAGGGCCCTTGGTACTAGAAGTACCAGTTACAAGGGACTTATCTGGATGCCAGGGTCTGCCAATTGTGGATACAAAAGTACAGGTTAGGGAAAGAACACTGGTGCTGGGGCCTGGTTAGCAGGCCTCAGCACACTTTCAATTGTAAACATAGCATCAGCAAAGGCAAAAAGTCAGGGGGCAACCATGCCAAGGAGGCATTTCCTTACAGTGAGATTTTTGAAAATTTATGGTGATGCCTAGTTGATGTAACACATTTATGGTAGTTTGGGTGTGATAGGAACAAAGTGGGAGAGTGCTGGCTTTGATGAGCCAGTTGTCCAGATTTGGAAAGACATGAATGTTTTGTCTGTGCAATAGTGCTGCTACTACGGACACCGACACAATCGTGAAAACAAGAGGCGCAGTACTGACTCCGAATGGGAAAACTTTGAACTGACAGTGGTTACCTTCTATCACAAATCTGAGGTATTTGCGATGTGCTGGGTAAATGGGGATATGAAAACAGGCATCCTTTAAGTCTAGTGCCGAGAGGAAATCGCCCTGTTATTGAAGTGGGATCACATCCTGGAGTGTGACCATGTGAAAATGCTCTGACAGGATGTAGTGGTTTAATGGCTGTACATCTCGTATTGTCCGTAAAGATATGTCCTTTTTGGAGATTAGGAAGTGTAGGGAGTATACACCCAATCCTTGATGTTTTGTAGGAACGGGTTCAATAGCTCCTTTGAGAGCTAGAGGCTCCTGTTTGAGCAGGGTTAGATGTTCCATGGTAAGTTTGTCAGTGTAAGGTGGAATGTTTGGAGGTGTGGAAATGAGCTCCTGGCAGTATTCATGTTGGATAATATCCATCACCTACTGACCCGATATTATATTTTGCCAGAAAGGGAGGAAGAGTTGTAATCGTCCCCTGACAGCTGTGGAAGAGTCGGGGGAAGGAGAAGGGAGCCACTGTTTTGTGGCAGAAACTTTGCCCTGTGGTGAAGCACCCTGGCCCCTTCTTTTTGAATTACTTCCCCTGTACAAGCCTCTATAGAAACCTCCACAGGAGAACTAATGACTTTGTCCTCTTTCATATGAGGATGAGAGGTCAGATGTTGTTTTGAAGCCTGGCTTGTAAGAGGGACGTCAAATTTCAGGTACTAGGGTTTTGCAGTGCACCCATGGACTTTGCAACCTGTGTCCTGTCTCATTTTTTCAAGTGCTTGGTCAACTTGAGGGCCAAAAAGGTGTTCCTTATCAAAAGGAACATTCAGGATGATTTGCTGCACCTGTGACTTAAAGCCTGATATGCATAACCAAGCATGACAACATAGCAGGACACTTGTGTTGATTCCCCTGGCCGCTGTGTCTGCAGAGTCTTAGGCACATCTAAAATAGTTATTAGAGATGAGCTTCCCCTGAGTAATATTTCTTGCCCTCTCTTGCTATGTTCCTCCAGGAGGTATCGGAGGAGCTCCTCCATCTCATCCCAATAGGCACGACCATACCTCACCAACATCCCCATAGTGTTGGCTATATGCCAGTGATTGGCAGCCTGAGCTGCAACACGCTTGCCAGAGGCATCAATAAGCTTGGTCTCCTAGTCAGGAGGTGGAGCCTCATTGGCAGCTCAGGATTTTGCCCTCTTACAGGCATTGGATACCGCTAATGAATCAGGAGGACTCTGCTCTCTGATAAAAATTGGGTTGGAGGGTGAAGCTTTATATTTTTGTCCACCCTTGGTGTAATAATACAGGCAAATGCAGAATCTTTGAAAATATCACCTGCGTGCCTCAATATTCCTGTGAGCATAGGGAGGTATGCGTTGCCCTATGTTAGGTAGAAACTGTTTCAAATAAAAAAATCATACTCAATGGGCTCCTTATCTGACGGTACTTGGTGGCATGTGGCTGCTCTACCAATAAGCTCTTGGAAAGATGTGGTGTCATCTGGAGGAAACAGCCAAGCATTGTATAGGTCTGAGTCAGTGTCAGGTTGAGGATCAACATCATAAGCTGACCAAGGATCAGAGGGTTATGGTATGTCTAAGGTGTCATTCCCCAGGGGCGATATCAAGTGGGTCTCCCTGTGAATGAGGAGGCGAGGATGAAGGCGGTGGAGGTGGTATTGGAGGAGAGGCTGGTAGAGGAGGATGTAAAGTGCCAGAGTCTTTATCAGTCCTCTTCCTCTTAGTAGCGGGCACTGGCAAATCGATGTCCTCGTCAGAAGAAAGCTTCCTTTTTGATGAAGAAGGTGTGGTGGTAAGTCTTTGCCAAAATACGGCCAGTTTGAGGCTGTATATGAATTTGCTTTTATTTGGCATTGAGTTTTTCTTTCATTTTGTGAAGTACTGGTTCAACGATGCACTTGAGTCTGATTTCATGGCCGGACTAAGTATACTTATAAGCCAAAGCAGATTTGTAATAGGGTACCAAAATGGTTGATGCCAAAACTGGATGCAATGCAATTTTTCGATCAAAGTGGTCAGTGCCAACTGCTGAGCAGAAGTGGTCGGCACCGAAGGTTGAGCTTGTCGAGTTGATCCAGAGGTGGTCAGCTGAGGCTTGTATTTCGGTGCTGAGCCCGAGGCATCCAAATCTGTTTTTCGCAGCCGATGATGGCCTGTTGACAGAGATGGCCTGGTACCCTTGATGTTGGGGGGACTTGGATGTTTTTTCAGCAGGACCGGGTTATTTGTACTTGCAGTATGCTGGGCTGGTGGGAGGTCTTGCATTTTGAGTTCAATCACTACCTCAGAGCAGAACCCTCAATGGAAAGGTCCTCCTCTTTAGCTGCAGAGGCCTCTTGGAGTTCCTCCTGTTAGATATCCTGCTGTTGGAACATTACAGGTGTATCTTCAACCTCTTGTCTCTGCATTTCCCTGAGGTATGCTCTTCAGTCCCGTAGAGTCTTTAAAGATTGAAAGGACTAACAGGCCTCACATTCCTCTTCTCTGTGGTCAGGAAACAAACAGAGTACGCAGACCTGATGTTGGTTGGTCTGTGGGAACTTTGCATCCCACTTCCATCAGCAGGTCATATTTCTTCCTAAAGAATTGAGAAATATGGTCTGCCCAAAGGACCTCTGATCGAGTGCGTCGATCTGATGAGCAATGTCTTCTTGGTCCTGAAACGGGAAAGCACATTTGAAAACCATACAGACTAAAAATGAGTGAATCGTGAACAGAAAGAGTCTGAAACACAGTCTTGACCTGGAGATTGTTGATACACGACCGGACCCAATGGCAGAAGAAAAAACTCTAACAATGGAGTAAATGCCCATGCGCTTTACCAGCAAGAGAAGGGGTCACTATACCTCATGACTCGAAAGACTTTTAGAAGAAAAACAACTTGCACACTACCAGACAAACACTAGATGACAAGAATATACACAGCATGTCCATCTACAGCCACACATGCCATCAAACATTTTATTTTCTGGCTTGACTTGCCACCTAACTGAATTCTTTGGGGCGTGGTTCGGCCGCTAGAAAAAGTAGTGTCACCAAACTTGGCACACTTGCAGGGTTTGTCCTCTCAGCCCATCGGGTGGATTTTGGTCTGGCTGCAGCACTTGGTTCCTTTGTCAGCAGCCAGTCATTGAAGAGGACCTCACTGGCTTGTTGGTTCCTGTTGCGTGAGAGTGATGCATTCACCCTGGAGGGAGATCTTAGGTGATTTTTAGAAGTGTCGAGGTCCTTGGGGATTTGCAGAGTCCATCCGATGTCGAGCAACCCCTCAGTAGCAATTGTACAGTCCTAGTTGCAGCAGGCAGGCTTTGGTACCTTTTCTTTGTGCAGCAGGTCTTCAGTTCCCGTGCCTTGTGTCTTCTTTGTTGCTGGTCTTCTTGTGTCCTTAAAATCTGATTTCTTGGTTTAAGGATGCCACTAAATACTGTATTTAGTGGGCGTTTTAGGGGGTTCCTAGTAGTGACCAATGGGTCATCTACCTTAGGGTGGCTACACCCACCAAGTGACCACTTCCTATGAGCGGAGGTCAACTCCCTCCATCTGACTGGCCATTGTCCTTCTTTGCAAGATGGAGGAAAATTAAATGGAGGGGTCATCTCACATGCAACACCTTAGGGGTGGTGCAAGCTAGGACTTACCACTCCCCTCCTGTCCTTTGCCTGGTTTCCCACCACTACTCCCTCCAAAAGTGGGGATTTGCAATGGGGGCGGCCATCTGCTGCTAGCAGCAGGCTTGGGGGTTGTGTTTCAAGGGCAGTAAGCCCTTTGAAGCTCGCTAGCAGGGCAAAAGACATGACCGGCTGTGGAAGAGCTAATAACCCCAAACACAACAAAGACACAGACTCCCTCTACTCAAAGCCCCTGGGCCCATCTACTGTCAACACAATGTATTTATTAGTGGGAAGTGATGCCTTCAACATCCCCTTCAAGCTAACCTTAGCACAAGTGATGGGATGGAGTAAAGGCCACCAGGAACCGTAACTATCGAATAGCCAGGCTTGCATGATCGCGCTACAAGCAAGAAGGAAGACCAATGGGAGAACCGAGACTCTCCAGGAATCATCTACTTTACAAAGTTCAACATTAAAACCATAGGCATCCATACTTAGCACAAGCAGCCAATAGTAGAAAGAAACCTGGGGCATTCTCGGCTTACTTATGGATATATTTTTCCTGATGGAGAATAAGTTCTTACACGGGCTGGGAGAGGGTTCTTGGCCATACTTCAAGTAAACAGAAGTGTGATATTGTGCCTGTACATGTGTCTTCTGCACATTACAGACAGTGGAATCAATACAAATTTGCCCAAACTATCAAGGGTCCCAATTGTGGGTTAGGGTTAAATATGCCACCCATTAAACTAATAATACTGCTTTCTGGTGCCTCGTTTCCCAAACTGAGGGTTGGACTCTGATTTTTGGGGGGCTGGGAAAGACTGAGCAACAAATAAAAATGCCTTTTAAATTCTGTGTTTATCTTGTGACATTAAATGTCAGGCTGCTTTAGCCTTCCAACATGGGGATTAATATTTCATTTTCATTCTCTGACAGCAAAGTAAGATTAGTTTTTAAAGTGAATTATGTGACACTCTTGCTGGACTACAGGGGGTGTGAAAGGAAAGGCTGTAGGATGCCCTTTCTTCAACTTAAACACAATGTAAATACCTGTACATGAACTGTATACCTTCAGCAGTTAGGAAAACAAAACGTAAGCACGTTTTTTGTAATTCTTAAGTGTGTTGGAGACAGAGAATTTATTAATATCAAAAGAAATCAAAACACTTTACTTGGTTATGCTCGAATGATAACTATTCACAGAAATCTGATTTCCACACATCATCATTTGTGCACTATATAGTTTTATCTGTAAAGTTGTATGGCTGTGAGAATTTAGGGCCAGTTCAAAGGAAAATGTGCAGTTCGAAAGGCAATATGCTACTACATGGTGTTTTTGGTGTATTAAAGAACCGTCAGTCTCATGTCCATTAAAAGTTCGCTGTTGTAAAAAAGTGGATTGTGGTACTAAGAAGTTTGGGAACCACTACATAAGTGTGTTTCCTCTTGACGAGACCAACATATGTTCTATGAGTGAAATAGTGCATTTATTAATCCTATGCGCAGAGTGAGCAAAAACTAATTTCCAAAGTATTTATTCTAAAAGAAATGATGCAGTGGGCCACTGTGCAGCTATATGATGTGGCTTCTTGTTTACGTGGAGAAAGGATTTCCAACTCTGATTATTGCCTCACTGGATGTGTAAGAAAACCTTTTTTTCTCAGTGAATGCTTTGAAATGCCTAGCTTGCTCTGTGTTCTTTGGTGAAACAGAAGTCTTGGTTTTTCAATAAATGTTCACCCCCAAACAGTACAGCGAGGAGCTCTCTCTCCTTTGTGTGTTCTCTGGTGAGTCACAAGATGCGCCTTATTAGTAAAGTTTTTCTTGCACTTACTGCAATGACATGGCCTCCCTCCTGTGTGTGTTCTCTTGTGCCTTGGGACAGTCTGCTTGGCACTAAAGCACTTCTCACCCTCAGTGCAGCGATGCGGCCTCTCTCCTGTGTGTATTTTCTGGTGATTTATGAGATGCCCATTTTAAGTAAGACTCTTCTCACAATCAAGGACTCAATTCTTTGTGTATTCTATGGTGAAATAGACGATTCCCCTTCTGAGTAAAGTTCTTCTTACAATCAGTGTACTGAAAAGGCCTCACCCCAATGTGTATTCTCTGGTGCGCTTGTCACTAAAGCTCTTCTCATACTCAGTGTACTGCTACAGCCCCTTGCCTGTGCATATTCTGTGGTATTTTAGATGATGCACCTGTCTTTAAAGTTATTCTTGCGCTCACTGCAGTGAAAAAAGGCCTGCCTCTTGTGTGTATGTGTTTTCTTGTGCTTTGGGAGTTTGCTTGTCAGTACACCACTTCTCATACTTTGCATGGTGACCAGGCCTTACTCCTCTGTGTCTTTCTTCTTGAGGTTTCTCTTTTGAGTAAAGTTTTTCTCAATATTGATGCATTTAAAAGGCCCCACACTTAGTGCAGTGAAAAGTCTTCACTCCTGTGTGTATTCCTGGGAGACATTAGAGAGCTTGCTTGTCAGCAAAGCCGTGCTCAGACTCAGTGAAGTGATGGGGCCTCACTCTTGTGTGTATTCTCTGGTGATTTACAAGATGCCTCTTTTGAGTAAAGCTCTTCTCACACAGAGTGCACTGAAAAGGCCTCAATCCTGTGTGTATTCTCTGGTGCATTTGAAATGTGTACTTGTCACTAAAGCTCTTTTCACAATTAGTGCACTTAAACGGCCTCTCTCCCCTGTGTCTTCTTAGGTGAGATAGAAGATTTCCCTTTCGAGCAAAGCTCTTCTCACATTCAGTGCACTGAAACGGCCTCACTCCTGTGTGTACTCTCTGGTGAGATAGAAGATTCTCCTTTTGCGTAAAGCTCTTCTCACATTCAGTGCACTGAAATGGCCTCACCCCTGTGTGTATTCCCTGGTGGGATAAAAGAGTTTTCTTTTGCATGAAGCTCGTCACATTCAGTGCACTGAAACGGCCTCACCCCTGTGTGTATTCCCTGGTGGGATAAAAGAGTTTTCTTTTGCGTGAAGCTCTTCTCACATTCAGTGCATTGAAACGGCCTCACTCCTGTGTGTATTCCCTGGTGAGATAGAAGATTAACCTTTTGCGTATAGCTCTTCTCACATTCAGTGCACTGAAATGGCCTCACCCCTGTGTGTATTCCCTGGTGGGATAAAAGATTTTTCTTTTCCGTGAAGCTCTTGTCACATTCAGTGCACTGAAACGGCCTCACTCCTGTGTGTATTCTCTGGTGAGATAGAAGAGTAACCTTTAGCGTAAAGCTCTTCTCACATTCAATGCACTGAAAGGGCCTCACTCCTGTGTGTATTCTCTGGTGATTTAGAAGACTCCACTTTCGAGGAAAGCTCTTTCCACAATCAGTGCAGTGATGAAGCCTCACTCCTGTGTGTATTCTTCTGTGAATTCGAAGAGTATTCCTGGAAGCAAAGCTTTTCCCACACTCAGTGCACTGAAATAACTTTTCTCCTGTGTTCATTCTTTGGTGAGGAAGGAGATTTGCCTCTTGAGTAAAATCCTTTTCACGCTCAGTACGGTGACTGAGTCTCACTCCTCCATATATTTCTTCAGGAGTTTGAAAGGCAGTATTTTGAGCAAAGCTTTTCTCACTTGCAGTACACTGGGATGGTGCCAATAGTGTGTGCGTTATTTTGTGCCACATCAGGCGTGGCTTTTTGGTGAAGCTCTTGTCACACACAGTGCAGGTATATGGTCTTCTTCCAGCGTGAATTCTTTGATGCTCCACCAAAACTGCCATATTGAGAAACTTCCTTTCACACTCAGTGCAGGTGAAAGTTACGTTCCTGTTGTGGATTTGCAGGTATTTTTTGTTTTTTCTGAGTTTGCGGGTTAATTTCTTCACAGGTTCAAAGCATGTTTCGGGATCTTTATCATTCCTTATTGTGTCTTCTGATCGATGTGCTGCAGAATGAAACAAGAGGAGGATTATTTCTTAGAATCAACTTCAAAATATTTAGGCACAGAGTTGTGAAATTACATGTCAAATTGATTTGGTTTCATTGCATGAAAAGGCTTGATAAGCTAAAAAAAAAAAAAAAAGCTTTTCATTAGCAGACAAACGTTGCCTAGAGTCAGTCTGATTCCCTTGTGCCTGTGAGATAAAGGGCAGAAAGGAAATCTGTAATTATATCTTCCACGTGACGTAGATGTCAGAGGAAGAGGTTCTAGGGTACAGAAAACAAGCCACCACTGTGCAGACAGAAATGTGACAGCCTTCAACTGCCTGGAAACCTATATATGTCCATGATCAAATCAGGATGCTGTGGATACTGATACACTGAGCATACAGTAGCCCTTCCTCCAAGATATAATTAAGACACATCAGACATAGTTCAAGACTTTGTAGGAACTGTTTTATTGCGACTAAGATTGGGTCGGGTGCCTTCTTGTTTTTATTTTGTCCTGATGAAGACCCTGGACAAGTTACTCTATTAGGGGTCGAAACTTGTACACATACATGGTCAATCCCTGTTGATTTATTATTGAACATTGGAATGATATATGGTCTTTTCTGAATCACTTTCAAGGGGTTCCATATATGGGCATTGACCTGCTTCTTTCTGTACATATATATCTATATTTTCACACTTTCTTTTGTTCTGGCACATTTGTTTTAACTACTCACTGTGTTGTCACTTTGGAGCACCATTTTTCTTGACAGATCAGTCTCAGTCTCTTTACACAAACAAGTCAAAAAATACAAATTATCAAAAAAACATACTTTGTTCAATCATCTATAGATGTGTCTTTTTGTCATGCTCAATAATTTGGAGGCAAAATTTAGCTAAATTTTGCTTTTTTGTGAATCCCATTACCAGTGAGATTACATCCACTTGAGGAGTTTTATGACAGAACACTTGTTTTTGTATATTACTTTGTTACAGGGTGCCCAATTAGGAATGGGGTTGTTAGATAATAGGAAAAACTGGATAATGGACCACTGTGTGACATTTCTCCTTAAAAAACAAAAGCAAAGCAGGAAAGTTCATGAAAGAAATTGTCTACTATGTGACATCTCTGCTTAAGAGGAACGAGGGAATGTTCAAGAAAGCAAAAATTGTTAAAATGTTCGTTAAATTACTGAAAACACAATCTATAAACAAAACAAGAATAGCAAAAAGAATAAAAAGCACACCAGCAACATTTTCCTGCAAATCTCTCGCCCAGGAACTCATACAAACAAGAAGAGTTCCTTTGACTCCCACCTGGTTTCACGCTCTTTAACCCTAATATCCACAATATTGAGAGCATAGTGGGAGTACCCTCTCTGCCAGATCAACTGGGATAGCCTAACCCATCATACTTGGGTAAGATGTGCCAGGGAGACAGTCTTGTATAGTGCAGGCTATTGCCTCTTTTAGTATGAAGGTCAGAGTCAGCAGGGCTGCATCTCGGTCACAGGGCACCGCTTTCCAGGATAATCCCAGCAGAAGTGCTCCTCTGACGAATGTAGCACTGAGGCAGTTTGTTTTATAATAAAAGCACTTTTCCGATCGAGTTGAGTCAGGTGCAGAGCTGATGCGCTGGCAATTTCGGAGCGGTCTCCAACAGGCATTCCTGAGACAAGGAGACTGCGTTCTTTGTGCCTAGCCTTGGACAGGCAGTACAGTCTGCGTGGCAGCAGCGCTTACAAGGAAGAGGATGCATGTACAGTATCTTCTAAGAACATTATCGCACAAGTGTAAAACCACGTTAAAAGTCAACAACAGAAAGAGATGACAATTTAAAATGGAGGCTCCAAGCAGGCCCTGTCACCACATAGGGGCAGCAGTCTCCACCACTAATAGGGTTTTCACGAACAATATCCCGACAATCTGAGTAACCTTAGGAACACCAGGGAGCGCGACATGGGTGTTATGGAGCACACCAAGTGGGATGCGGACCTGACGCATCCTTGCTGGTGGCAATCATGGCCCAGTTGTGATACAACTGAATCTAGCTAGAGACAGACTACATAAAATGGGAAAATTCCTGGTGTGAACTGTCTACGATGTGGGACCCCTATAAGGTCCTTTTTCAGTGTGATCTGAGAATGCCTTAGCATCCGTGCATACTGGAACATCCTCCTAGGGGACCTAGGGAACATACTGGAGAAAAGGATCCCGTAAACTCACATTTTATCCTCCCTCCTAGGGATCCTTAGGGACACTGATTTACCCTGCATGAAACTGATAGTCGCTAAGAGAGACCTACACAGCTATGGGGCAGTATGAACACTGCCCACTGAAGACCTATGGATAGCAGGGATGGACGTGCATGGAGGCAGAAAAAGAGATGCATGTGGCCAGATGATGTCCTAAAAAATGTACGAAAATCTGGGGGCCATTGGAGGTCGTACTATGGACTAGGAGCGGATGATCCTCCAGTGAATCAGACAACGGGCTGGACTGAGAATGGATGCTGACATTGGGCCTTTCCTGTCACGCTCTTTCCCCGTTTGCGTCCCTCCTGAATCCCTTCTGATCACCTGGCCCAACGTCTTGGATGTGCTCAAGGAGGCACCATGCTTTCTGCCAGCCCTGCTTGCTTTTTTTTGGCTGTGTTGGAACAAAAAGCAAATAAATAAATAAAAAAATGTTTATTTCAGAAAGCACAAGTATTACTCCCAATTAATAACCAGGCATGCAGTGGTATGTCTTAAACTTAATCTAAATCAGTATCTTCATTAGCCTGCCACTTTGCTGTGTGTTGTATCTAATATTAGGTATCAACAAATTTGTTAGCAGTGATAATCCCACTATAGAGCCAACCGCCTTTGTTTGAATAAGACGGCGTTCATCGGCCTGTTTAGGACTCAACTATTGTTAGGCATACGTTGCATATGTGATCTCTAGCGCCTCAGCTGTCGTGGACAGTAGTGGTAACTCAAACTGAGGCTGGCATCTGCAGCACTATATGGAGCTTGTGCAGCAATTCATGAGAGGGGAAGGTTCACAACCAAAATGTGGGCAGTATGACACTTAGGTCTCACACGTGTCATCACGTGACAACAGATGAAGGGTGCAGCCAAAGACCTCACACTGACCTGGACACTGGTTGAAAAAAAAGGTTCCAAGGTCATGCAGGATACAAAGTCTTCCCAACAACATCCGTGCTGCTCAGTGAAACGGGCACAATGCACGCTGCAGGTGCGTGCACCTCGCATGTAATTCAACGCAGCCCTCAAGTCCATGCAGATCCAGCTTATCCAGCCCAGGGTTCTTCTTTGCTTTGTGGGGTCTATTTGGTTATAAAATCAAGACTACAAGTTCTAGAATGCAAGAAAAGACCTGGACTGGGTGCGCTACTCATGCGTGACCTAGAAAAGAGTTCTGCAGCATGTGGGATCTTTGCAGCATTACCATCTGTGCCTGGGCCACATGGTGGCAGGACTTAATTGGAGAAGAAAAAAGCTGGAGATGCCAATCGTCCAGTGAATCTGTGATCCAGTGAAGGTAGGTAACAGCATACTGCAACAAGAAGCAGATATCAGCAGCAGTGGTGGTGGTCTCAGCCGTAGCATAACAGCAGTGTGGAGTTGTAACAACACCCACGTGAAACACACATGCCCCTTTGCAGTGTGGGCGTACCCACAACTACATTTTGTGTTTCACAACCCATTTGGTCCTGCAGAGTTGCAGTTTAATAGTTATGTCGGTAGAAGTAACTGTTAGCCAGCTTACTGCTTCGTGCCACTCGCCTCATAACTCTGGAAGGTAATTCTGCACTCGATAAACCGCACTACTGCAGTGTGTTTGCAGGATGCGCATTCAATGCATCAATCTGAATTTTGAAGGACAGAAAGGCGGAATACACACTAATTGAGCATGTTTTCCCCAATCCTAAGTGCACCAACTTGTACGGCAAAAACATGCAGGGTGTGCAGTTTGTGCAAGTTTTACTTTTTAATCTAGTGCGCACAGTGTTTGTGCCTGAATTGGGATTAATGCTGGGGATGGGGTTCCACCTTGTAAGACACTGGGCGGGTGAGAGCCTGCTTCAAGAAACAAACACAATCCCCGTCAGGGTGACCCCTTTGCCCCTCGGGTAGCCTGGTACAAAGCAATTAGGCTTAATTTGGAGGCAATGTGTGCAGTAAGTTCACAACACTCAAACAGTAATAAAGGGGAAACACAACACAGTTAACATGCCAAACCAGTTTCGAAACTGAGAATATGTTATGAAATAAAATTACAGCAAAACCTCATACAATCTAATAAGTAGAAACAGAGACATGAATTTTGAAGTTTTAATTTAAAATGGCACCAAAAAGTGCAACGTACCAACCACAGTTATCTGGTCACACTACACCAGATCACAATCAGAATTTAAGGCTGACCGTGATGGAGCACAGGTCGGATACAGGGACAAGATCCGTCCTAGTGCAAAGTTGACCATCGGCCGGCCGAAGAGCTGGACCTCGGTAAGTGCCTCGGCTCCAGCTCTCGATGCAATGAAAGTGTCGAGCAGGTGAAGTTTGAAGTCCGGGCCTCGGAAGGCATTGTCTACGGCAGGTTGCTGCTTGACAATGGTTTCCATGATATCCTCTCTGTTGGGACTTTAGTGTTTTCTAGCAGTTGAGGTTCCTCCAGCAGGGCAAACCAGCAAGTTGCATCTGACTGGCAACTTGACATCGTCGGCGGTCTGGTGGCCGCAACAAGTTATTTTAGAAAAAAGTTCAGAAATACTATTCAAATGGCTGGTTTGCAGTTCTTGGACAGAAGCCCTACACTTCAACACCAACCAAGAGTCCAGGACTTGTAGGGATCCTTTTGGGTATTAGGACTCCCTCCAGCACTGGTATGTAACATGCTCTAGGGCCATTCCTGTTGGAACTGGTCAGCAAGTACAAAAAGCTGGAGAGTTGCAGGAGATGGCCTCAAGAAGCTTCTTGTGTCCGTGTAGCTCACACAGGAGGTAGGTCAACCTATCCTTGGAATCATTTCTGGGTTCCTGGGTTCAAGATATACAGGTCCAGTCTTCCTTCAGGCTTCGGACAGCAGTGCTGTCCTCCTCAGAGTCTTCAGAGGCTCAGAAGTGTTCAGATTTCAGGTTCTGGGGTTGCCCCTTTTATGTCTAACTCCAGTCTGTGGGTGGGAGACAATCCTTTGTCTACCCCCAAAACTAGTTAGAGTTAGATTTCCCCCCTTCCCTGGGTTTGGCTCCAACTTGGTTAGAATACAAAAGGCAGGCGTGTGTTGGGGCAGGTCCCTTTGAAGTGTAATCAGGGCACTGGATGGTTCCTCCCCATCCCTCCTGGCAAGAAGAACCAATCCCCTCCACACCAAGGCCCTTTGCCCAGTGTCTGGATCCAATACACATTTTCATTTAGGGGAGCCATCAACAGTCCAAGGGGTCTGGCCAGTCAGAGAAAAGCCCCAGAATCTTTAGGGATGAAAATGGCAACTTTTTAAACGTTTCCAAAATAATAATTTAAAATCCAACTTTCATTTTAGAGAGGATTTTTAATTACAAGTAAAGCGAGTGGAAGAAGCGTTTCTCTAGCAGCCAGGCTTGAGACAGTGAAAAACGACTTTGGAGGTTTCTCACTGCCAGGACATGTAAATCATGGAATATACTTGCCTCAATTTGGTAACCACGCACCCTGCCCTATCAGCATTTACAGCCTACCTTAGGGGTAACTTACAAGTATAAAAAAGAAATTGTAGAGTTGGCAAAGGGGTTATTTTCCCAAGCCGAAATGGCAGTTTAAAACTGCCCTAAAGTCTGCAATGGCAGGCCTGGGACATGTTTCAGGAATCTACTTTAGTGGGAGGCACAGCGAGTACTGCAGTCTAGTGCTGGCATTTACTTTACAGGCCTTTGGTATTGGCAGTATCTTATACTGGGGATTTATACATGAATTAAATGTGGCAACCGTGTACATGCCAATTTTACAATGTTTAAAGGGCAGGACAGATGCAGTTTATCACTAGTTAGCAGGGGTGGAGTGCTGACAGCCTTAATGCAAACACCAATGGGTTCAGCTAAAGAAGGCAAAAATCGGGAGGGGGGGGAGGGACACACTATGCAAAAAGATGGCCTCAATCTGAATAAACTCAAATCCGTATTAATGTGAGGTTTAGAATGACGTTCTAACCTAACGAGTATGAACTGGACTACAACCAAACTGAAACCCACGTCCGTCAAGCTGTCCTTGAAACATTGCTGCCTAACAAGCTAAGCGTGCTGGTCAAGAGCATCTGCTGTTATATCTTAGTGGATTTAGACTCCTCCTGCTGACACACACACATCCTGTAACTCTTAAAACACATGTATTTATTTTATACATTTTCAGGCCATTCGCTGCAGCACCATAACTCTGAAAACTGCATCACATCTGGTAATCAAAACCTCAAAACTAAAATGAAATAAGGACTAGCATGTGAATAGAAATGTTACCCTGTAGACATTAGTTTGTGGCACGTATTGATGTAGATTCACATGTGGTGCATACTCTTTCCATCTAGTGTTGGGCTTGGATGTGTACTACTTGTTTTTGTCTGAAGAAGTCTTTCTATAGTGACTCCCTCCTTGGGTAGCACTGCACATGAACATTGACCCCATAGTTAGATTGTTTTTGCCCCAGCAGGTGTAGGAGACATAGTAAAGCAAAACATAAAGATGTTTATAAAATAAGAAAGGATAGTAGATAAAGAAAAGTAAGCTATCCGCAACAAGCAAAGGCTTACGGGGAGGAGGGGTGTGCATGTGAATCTACAGCACTACATGCCAGGCACAAATAACATTTTCAGCTCATGACGTGAAGCTGTAGATGCACATGCTGTGCAAAGACGGAAAAGAAGTTGTCCCTCTAAGTTAGTGGCTAGCCTGTGGTCATTGCAGAACACTGGAAAAGTATACATCAAACAGCTTGACCCAACTGGGTTTACTGTCTCGCGTGAACGTCCACACAATAATGTTTAGAAAAAGTGTGAGGCATGGACCAGGTAGCAGCTTTACAAATGCCAGGAACTGGAATGTTTCATTAAAAGCCATTGAAGCAGCTTTTTAAAAAGTAGAATGTGGCCTTTGTGGTGTTAGGAGCCGCCTTTTAGCTTTGGCATTGCAGGTCTGAATACACGTAAGTAGCCAACATGTGATTCCTTGTTTTTAAGTCGTGGATTTGCTACATAGTTTGGAAGAGGACAAAAATGTTTGTTGTGACTTGCAAAATGGTTGTTTTCTGTCAATGTAATAAATAGGGTCCGCTCCACTACTGGTAATAAACAGGCAGTTCTATGGTTTGGTTAAAGTGAAAGAAACATATGACCTTGGGTAGGAATTCTGGATTCGTTCGAAGACAACCCTGCCAACTTTGAAAAAAGTTCCTCTAATGTTAACGCTTGCATTTCACTTACACGTCTAAGTGACATAATGGCAACCAAGAAAGCAATTTCCCAGGACAGAAATTGCATATGGCAAAAATGGAAGAGCTCAAAGGGGGGCCCCCATTAGTTCTGTGAGGCCTACATGAAGAATCCAGGGTTGTAATCGAGGTAGTTTGGGAGAGATGAGTCAAGCCCCTCTATGAAGGCTTTAATTACAGGGACTCTGAAGAGTGAGGAGCCTTACCAGTTTTGCAAGTATACTGCTACTACAGCTAAGTGAGGGTGAATAGATTGGTACGCTAATCCCGAGTGTTGCAAGTAAAGCAGGTAGCACACCATATCCTGCACCGTTGGCTTTAGGGGACTGACACGTTTGGAAATACAGTAGTGGATAGCCCCCTTCTACTTTGCAGCATAACAGGCCCTAGAGGTGGGTCTAAGAGCCTCTCTCAAGAGGCTACATTTAGGCATCCAAACTCTAGGATTTCAGGAGCCAAATCACTAGGCTGAATTGTTTGGGTTTGGGATTTCTTAAGGTTCCCTGGTACTATGTGCGAAGGTTCAACCCGTTGGGGAGCTTCTGGTAGGGAAACCAGTGCGAGCTCGAGGAGGTTAGTGAATTAAGGTGTCTGGTTCACGTGGGAAGTGTGAGAATCCAGCCATAGTTTTCTCATCACTTATAACAGCAGGAAAGGCAGAAAAGCACACACAAGTATTCCTGACTAATTCATTTATAGTGCATTTTCCTTGAAATGTGGGTGTGAGAACCTGGAGGCGAAGCTTTGGCATTTTGCATTTTCTTCCGTTGTGAACCTTGAGGTGTATCAACTACAGCCAAATGTTTTGCCCTATGGTGGACAGTTGGGGCGAGTGGGTGCCCCTTCTGAATGTGACAAAAGGCGGCCTTGAGTGCCAACTGAATCGTTAGCAACTCTAGGTAGTTTATGTGATAAATTTGTTGTAGGGGAGTCCACAGACCTTGAACAATGGCAGTCTGGAGGTGAGCTCCCCAACCCGTGAGAGATGTGTCGGTGGTTTTTGGTCACATGCAGAATAGGGTCCAGAAAAGGCCTGCCCTGTTGCAAATTTTTACTGTTTCACCACTGCAGATCAACACTAGATCTTCAGACTGACCCGCTCTACTAACCACACTTGTAGTGGACAGCTGTTCAGTTATGCGTGTGGTACTTTGGAGATACAAGAGGCCATCATACCAATCACATGACTGTATGAACAGTTATCTGATGTTTTGGCTGAAAAAGAGGCAGCAGGGACTGAAAGGCTCGGACTTGAGTGGAACTGGGATAAGTTTCCCCTGTAATGGAGTTCAGGACAGCCCCTAGAACAGGTTGAATCTGTAGAGGCTGCAGATGGGATTTTATCAAGTTTATGGTAAAGCCTGGGTTGTGTAGTGAATCCAAAGTGAGCTCCGTGTGAGCAAGACAGTGATGTTGTTCTTTATCAGCCAATCGTCTAGATAAGGGAAGACGTGGATGTTGCTCCTTCGTAAATGAGTTGCTCTCACAGCCAGACATTTTGTTAAAACCCTGGGTCCGGTTATGACCCTAAAGGGTAACACTTTCAATTGATAATGTTGACCACTTACTACAAATCAGAGGTAACACCAATGCGCTGGGTGAATTGGGATGTGAAAGTAGGCGTCTTTCAAGTCTAGGGCTGCCACGAAGCCGCCTTGCAGTAGAAGTGGTATGACATCTTGCAATATAACCATATGGAAATGTTCTGATCTGATTAACTTGTTTAAGGGGCGTAGGTCTAGGTTGGGCCTGAGTGAGCCAGCCTTTATGGGAATTATAAAATACAGTGAGTAGACTCCCATGTTTTACTGGGAGTGCAGCACCAGCTCTAGGGCTCCCTTCACTTCCTCTTGCAGTATGCTGCTGACGTTGACAGAAAAGGGAGCCTGGTCGTGGTGGAATCTTTGGTGATGTGTAAGTGAGCTCCAAGCAGTATCCATGTCCCACAATAGCTAGGAACCATTGGTTTAAAGTAATGTTTCACCATTTTGGTGGGAACCAATGTAGTCTTCCCCCGATGGGTGTTGTGTGGTTTGGGGTGGGAGGGAGTCACTGATTTAGTCTCTCCACCTCTAGTTGTTCCCTCTGTAGGAACCCTATATATCACCAAGTAGGTTGCGTATGCTGTTGGTGCCTCTGATAAGGGTGTGCGCTTCTGTCGAGGTGTTTTTGGAAACTGAGTGCAATGAAAATTCGCCCAAGAGATGGAGATTCTAAAGTTCCCATGGCTTTCGCATTATCAGTATCTTCTTTGACTTTTTCTAGCATCTGATCAACTTGAGGGCCGAATAGATGGTCTCCATCGTGCTCCATGTTGATCAGATACTGTTGAACTTCTGGCTAGAAGCCAGATATCTGTAACTAGGCATGTTTCCTGATAAGGATACTCAAGTTCACATCCCGAGCCCTAGTGCCAGTGTCCGCCGCGCCAAGGGCACATCTAATAGAGGTATTGGAGAGGATTATGCCTGTCTGGGGATAGGTGCATATGCGTTGCTGGTGAGAGTCCAGCTCCTGCTGATGGCATTCCTGGTTAGGCTGTTGAACATCAGAGTCTGCTGCAGATGGGCAACTGAGGGGTGTTGGCTGTTTTGGCCTCTAAGTCACTTTAGATGCAGATGCCTGTTTTGGCTCCGAATGTGTTTTCCCCATTGAAGCGGCTTTTGGCTCAGATGTTGTTTTTGACATCGAAGTGCCTTTTGACATGAAGCCGTGCTTGAATCCCAAAGCAGTTTTCAATGCCAACATTTGTTTTGGCTGCGAACAGTGTCTCAATGCCAACCCACTGGTGGATGTGAAGGAAAGCTTGGTTTTGTAATGCTGACTCTGTTCCAGAATGGAATCTGAAGTCGGCTCTGGTGCTGTTAATCGGTACCAGCCATGGCTGGAAAACAGTGGTGGCCTCTTGGACCCGTAATGCAGGCTCAAAACACTGTCCCCAGAAAAGTGGTGAGTGCCATGTTGAGAAGAGGTACTCACTGCATGTATGTCATGTTGAAGGCAGTTGTGGATGCAGATCCTTTAACTCTGTCAGTGATTCCGTTCTGGAATGAAGGCTGTGAGTTGTCTTGTGTCTATGTTCTCTTCGAGGTCCTACTTGAAAATATCAGGGATTGCCTCATCTTTTTGTTGTTCAATGGTGAGCTGTGCAAGGCGTCCGTCCAGACAATTACAAATGGTTTTCATGGATCTGAGGGCAAGGTAAGCAGGAACAGCACGACCTTTGCTCTGGGGAGAGACTCAAACTGCAGACTGTGTGCTGAGCTGTCCAGGAATATTTGGAGTGGCACTGTGGACAGTGTCTTTCCATGATGCTGCAACCATTTCTGAAGATGAGTGATGCTGAAGAGGGCACAGCCGGGCTGAGACCCCGTCCAAGATCGCCCTGAACGGTTGACTTTAGTGTCATTGACAGGGTGCACAGATTGTTGAGTTTCTTTATTCGAAGAAACAGTAAATATAGCACAGCTTTAAGTTTAAGAAGGGTAATTAACATGTGTGGTGTAGGAATGTGCCTCTTTTGACATGGCCACTGCCCGACTATTTGCCTGATTTCTGGTGCAATCTCATCTAAAAGTGCACTGGGTCCATGCTAAACAGGACCACAGTGCCAGATCTCTTTCCCTAAAACTGCATAGTTGGTTTTTCCAATTGGCAAAACTTTAGCTTCCACTATAAGTCCCTAGTAAATGTACCCCTGGTACCTAGGGCATGGGGTCCTAAAGGAAGGTCCTTGTGGACTACAACACAAATTGTGCCACCCTCAGGGACCACCTCACTAAGTGCACACAGTGCTGCTTTCACAGGCTGCATGTCTTAATGCGGAACCAGAATGACAACACAACATGGCACACAGCTTGTGTGCCCTGTCCCCTTTGCACTGCATGCAATATACGAAAGTCACCCCTCTAGCAGGCCTTCCAGCACTAAAGGCAGGGTGCATTATATTACATGTGAGGGCACAGTTGATTGAGCAGATATGCCCCTGCTGCGTCTGTCGATTCCCAGACATAGTAAGTGAACAGGAAGCCATTTAAATACATGTACTGGATACTGGTGATTACGAATTCCGCAGCTACAAGATGACTTGACTGACAACAGGGATGTTTGGTGTCAAACATCTCATATTATTAAACCCTCACTGAATCCAGTGTGGGATTTATTAATACATGCACCCAGAGGGCACCTTTGAGGTGCCCCCTGAAAAACCTACCAATTCCTAGAGTGGGCACTGACTGATAAAAACCAGTACAGACACCTTAAGACAGAGTTTTGGCCCCCTGAAGTGAGAGACAGTGCTCTCGCAGGCTCAGAACAAAGGCGTGCTTTGGGCAGAGGTGTGATCTCTCCCATGCAGGATGGACGTTCCCGGGTGATGGGCTTCAAAGGCCTTGCCACCTTTGAAATGTGACCCAGCCCTCTCCAAATGGTGGAGGAGGCCGACCCCCAGTTCCTGACCCCACGTTTGGTGGGAGGACTGGTGGGAAAATTAGGAGGAGTGCCCACTGCTTGCCAGTCCCACTCGTAGGGTGGATGAGGTGAAGGGGACACTACTTTTTTAATTCCTTCATCTTGTAGGGAAGGAATTAGGCCAATAGGGTTAGGGCCATCCTCACTTACCAAAGGAACTGGTCACTGGAAGGATTTAGTCACCCTAAAGTGAGTAGTCCATTGTCTATTACCTGGCACTCCCTGTAACACCCCTAAATTCAGTATTTAGGTGGCACCTCTGAACCACAGAATCAGATTCATGCAACCTAAGAAGAACCAGACACGTCGGCAGCAGAGAAGACTGAAGACACCAACTTACTTGGCCCCCGCCATACGACCTGTCTGCAGCCTTCAAGGAAACCTGCACCTGGAAGACTACTGTACTGCAGCCCAGCAACCTCCAAAGCCTTGGGAGGACTGCCAGCCTTGAATAAAGACCAGGAACACACATTGACAGTGGACCTGTCCAGAAGAAACCATCCTTAAAGAAGAGAAAGCCTGTTTGAGGAACCGCGAAACCAGACACCAGAAGTGACCACTGCACCTGAAGCCCCTTGCCTGAGTGAAAGTGGTCCACCCCTCTAGTGAAGGTTCCCAAGCACTTCTGACCAAGAGTCCACCGTGGGCTGACCCCTGCCAGACTTCCCAGCGATATCTGCAGCCTCAATCCGAGGATTCCCCCCGACTGTGACATGCCCAGTAAGCTGTCTCTGATGCCAAAAAACACCCCTGCCCCCGGAGTCCCTGGGCCTTGAGGAGCTAAACCATTGGTGTCCCTAGAACCCTTGGCATCTCAACTTACCTGGGCAGCTGTGGGTTGAGCCTGCAGCCCGTTTCTGAAAGTCATCTCCTCCACTGAATAACATTGGGTGCCCAACCCTGTGTTGGCACGCTGCACCCGGCCGCCGCTGTGCCTCTGAGGGTGTGAGTTTGGTGCTGCCTTGTGCCTTCCCCCCTCCTGTACTTACCTCAACTCCAGGAGATCGACCCTTGACCCCACTTTACTCACCTGTAAGCAGCGCTTCAGCAGATAACCCCAGTCTCCATTGGATAGCATTGGGCACCCAATGCAGTACTGGCGCACTGCACCTGGCTGCCCCTGTGCCGCTGAGGGTGTAAGTTTGGTGCTGCCTTGTGGCCCCTCTTGGTGCTTCCCTTCTACCCCTGAGACCAACCTATGACAACGCTTGTACTAACCTGGGAGCAGCGCTTCTTCACCCCCAGTCTCAATTATTAACACTGGGCACTGACTCTGACCTCTGCATCCTGCCACCCTCGTGCCGCTGGGGGTGCACTCTTGGCATCAACTTGAACCTTGCCTAGTGCTAGTCTAAAACCCTGAAGACTGAGATTGTAAACCGTGTACTTACCTGAGAAACTGCATCCTTGTTTTCCTCCCATAGGTTAACATTGAAGACTCTGAAAATTGTACTTTCGATTTTGGAAACAGCAAAGTATTTTTAATTTAAAAACTGCTTACCTTATAACGAAGTTCTTTGGTTCAAAGCATTTAAAAACAACTGTTATTTTTCTAAATTGGGCTCGGATTTAATCTTTGAGTGTTTGTCTCATTTATTGCGTCTGTGAGTACAACAAATGCTTAACACGACTCCTTGATAAGCCTAACAGCTCGCCCACACAACCACAAAAAGCTCTAGACCTATCTATTTCTGCCTCTGTACATCTTTGGGGATCCACTGGGCTCTGCACAGTGTACTTCATTTTAGTGCACTATACAGAGAGACAGCTTTCAACATATGAGCCAAAGTGTCAGGGATACGTAATGAAGAGCAAACTGAATGGCTGTTATCCTGAACCTCTAAATAAAATGTTAAAAAAATCTAAAACAGGAAGGGAGGGTATGATCATTCACACCCACTGGCACATACATAGAAGCAGTGCCCTTCAATGCTGGTAAGGGCACAAGACCACATCAGAGTAAAGTAACTGGAGAGGAAAAGAGAAAAGAAATAACCTCCCTCCCTTTCTCTGCCTCAAGTATGGGGCTAGAGTCCCTGATCTGTAACAACATTAAATGTGGGAATACACTGGATATTTTGACAATTATTAAATATGGGAATAGGTTAATTGATCTGAAACCTATGGAAATAGATTATCTACTCAGCCGCGTTGGTAAGTGCGGCAATACAGGTACAGGAATGGATTCACTACTCTATACTTAGTATCAATAAGTATGGCAATAGCTTCACTATTGTGCTACATTATTAAGTATGGGAACAGAGTCACCAATGTATAACACTATGAAGTTCTGGAATGGAGTCACTATTCTAACATTAATACGTATGGGAATAGGTTAAAAACCCTCTGCCCTTGATAACCGTGTGCATTAAGTCGCAGATAGGGTCTATACTGTGCATCGCTAGCAAGGATCCCTACAATACAGCATTGAGAGATATGTAAATAGATTCACTGCACTGCCGCATTACTAAACAATTCATTACTTATGGGAATACATCAAATTCGTGGGGTAGGAAAGTGCCCTTTTTGACATGGTCACCCCTACTTTTTGCCTGGTGTAGGAGGCTGGCCTGGTTTGTAGTGAGTACCAAGGGGTACTTACACTCTGCACCAGGTCCAGGTATCCCTTATTAGTGTAGAAGAGGTGTCTAGCAGCTTAGGCTGATAGAAGGTAGCTATGGAGAGCAGCTTAGGCTGAACTAGGAGACATGCAAAGCTCCTACTATACCACTGGTGTCATATGCACAATATCATAAGAAAACACAATACACAGATATACTAAAAATAAAGGTACTTTATTTTTATGACAATATGCCAAAAGTATCTCAGTGAGTACCCTCAGTATGAGGATAGCAAATATACACAAGATATATGTACACAATACCAAAAATATGCAGTAATAGCACTAGAAAGCAATGCAAGCAATGTACAGTCAAAATAGATTGTAATGAGAGCACATAGGTATAGGGGAAACACAAACCATATACTCCAAAAGTGGAATGCGAACCACGAATGGACCCCAAACCTATGTGAGCTTGTAGAGGGTTGCTGGGACTGTAAGAAAACAGTGAGGGTTAGAAAAATAGCCCACCCCAAGGCCCTGAAAAGTAGGTGTAAAGTGCACCTAAGTTCCCCAGAGAGCACAGAAGTCGTAATAGGGGAATTCTGCAAGGAAGACCAACACCAGCAATGCAACAAAGGTGGATTTCTGGACGAGAGTACCCGTGGAACAAGGGGACCAAGTCCAAGTATCGCGCCAAAGTCGAGATTTGGGCAGATGCCCAGGAAATACCAGCTGAGGGTGCAAAGAAGCTGCCACCGGATGGTAGAAGCTGTGGATTCTGCAAGAACGAAGAGGACTAGGAACTTCCCCTTTAGAGGATGGATGTCCCACGTCGTGAAGAAGCTTGCAGAGGTGTTCCCACGCAGAAAAACCGCAAACAAGCCTTGCTAGCTGCAAGGGTCGCAGTTAGGGTTTTTGGATGCTGCTGTGGCCCAGGAGGGACCAGGATATCGCCAACTGCGTGAGGAGACAGAGGGGGCGCCCAGCAAGACAAGGAACCCTCTTAGAAGCAGGCAGCACCCGCAGAAGTGCCGGAACAGGCACTACGAAGAAGAGTGAACCGGAGCTCACCCGAAGTCACAAAAGAAGGTCCCACGACGCCGGAGGACAACTCAGGAGGTCATGCACTGCAGGTTAGAGTGTCGGGGACCCAGGCTTGGCTGTGCACAAAGGAAATCCTGGAAGAGTGCACAGGAGCCGGAGCAGCTGCAAATCACGCGGTACCCAGCAATGCAGTCTAGCCTGGTGAGGCAAGGACTTACCTCCACCAAACTTAGACTGAAGTCTCACTGGACTGTGGGAGTCACTTGGACAGAGTTGCTGAGTTCCAGGGACCACGCTTGTCGTGCTGAGACAGGACCCAGAGGACCGGTGATGCAGTCTTTTGGTGCCTGCGGTTGCAGGGGGAAGATTCCATCGACCCACGGGAGATTTCTTTGGAGCTTCTAGTGCAGAGAGGAGGCAGACTACCCCCACAGCATGCACCACCAGGAAAACAGTCGAGAAGGCGGCAGGATCAGCGATACAAGGTTGTAGTAGTCGTCTTAGCTACTTTGTTGCGGTTTTGCAGGCGTCCAGAGCAGTCAGCGGTCGATTCATTGGCAGAAGGTGAAGAGAGAGATGCAGAGGAAATCTGATGAGCTCTTGCATTCGTTATCTAAAGAATTACCAAAAGCAGAGACCCTAAATAGCCAGAAAAGGAGGTTTGGCTACTCAGGAAGGAGGATAGGCTAGCAACACAGGTAAGAGCCTATCAGAAGGAGTCTATGACGTCACCTGCTGGCACTGGCCACTCAGAGCAGTGTGCCAGCAGCACCTCTGTTTCCAAGATGGCAGAGGTCTGGAGCACACTGGAGGAGCTCTGAGCACCTCCCAGGGGAGGTGCAGGTCAGGGGAGTGGTCACTCCCCTTTCCTTTGTCCAGTTTCACGCCAGAGCAGGGCTGGGGGATCCCTGAACCGGTGTAGACTGGCTTATGCAGAGATGGGCACCATCTGTGCCCATCAAAGCATTTCCAGAGGCTGGGGGAGGCTACTCCTCCCCAGCCCTGCCACCTTTTTCCAAAGGGAGAGGGTGTAACACCCTCTCTCTGAGGAAGTCCTTTGTTCTGCCTTCCTGGGCCAAGCCTGGCTGGACCCCAGGAGGGCAGAAACCCGTCTGAGGGGTTGGCAGCAGCAGCAGCTGCAGTGAAACCCCGGGAAAGGTAGTTTGGCAGTACCCGGGTCTGTGCTAGAGACTCGGGGGATCATGGAATTGTCTCCCCAATACCAGAATGGCATTGGGGTGACAATTCCATGATCTTAGACATGTTACATGGCCATGTTCGGGGTTACCATTGTGACGCTGTACATAGGTAGTGACCTATGTACAGTGCACGCGTGTAATGGTGTCCCCGCACTCACAAAGTCCGGGGAATTCGCCCTGAACAATGTGGGGGCACCTTGGCTAGTGCCAGGGTGCCCACACACCAAGTAACTTGGCACCCAACCTTTACCAGGTAAAGGTTAGACATATAGGTGACTTATAAGTTACTTAAGTGCAGTGGTAAATGGCTGTGAAATAACGTGGACGTTATTTCACTCAGGCTGCAGTGGCAGGCCTGTGTAAGAATTGTCAGAGCTCCCTATGGGTGGCAAAAGAAATGCTGCAGCCCATAGGGATCTCCTGGAACCCCAATACCCTGGGTACCTCTGTACCATATACTAGGGAATTATAAGGGTGTTCCAGTATGCCAATATGAATTGGTGAAATTGTTCACTAGCCTGTTAGTGACAATTTGTAAAGAGAGAGCATAACCACTGAGGTTCTGGTTAGCAGAGCCTCAGTGAGACAGTTAGGCATCATACAGGGAACACATACATATAGGTCACAAACTTATGAGCACTGGGGTCCTGACTAGCAGGGTCCCAGTGACACATAACAAACATACTGAAAACATAGGGTTTTCACTATGAGCACTGGGCCCTGGCTAGCAGGATCCCAGTGAGACAGTGAAAACACCTGACATATACTCACAAACAGGCCAAAAGTGGGGGTAACAAGGCTAGAAAGAGGCTACTTTCTCACACCTGGTAGCTGATGCAATTTAAAGGGCACCGGGTTTCTGCTAACCAGGCCCCCAGTGCCTGATCTCCTTCCCGAAAACTGTACAGTCGTTCCCCAATTGGCACTAGCTTTGGCCCCCGTAAGTCTCTAGTAAATGCTACCCATGGTACCTAGGGCATGGGTACCGAAGAGGGTCCCTCAAGAGCTGCAGCATGTACTGTGCCATCCCCAGGGACCTCTCACATAGCTCATGCCGACTGTCGTTGCAGGCTGCGTGTCTTGGTGCAGCGAAAAAACAGCCAAAAGTGAAAACAAGACATGAACACTGTGTGCGGTACATGTAAGTGACCCGTATGGCAGCCCTTCCAGCCCTAAGGCAGAGTGCGTTACATTACACGTGAGCACACATCTGCACAGGGAGATTTGCCCCTTCTATGTCTTTGCTGATTCTTAGACATAGTGAGTGAACATGAAAACCAATTTAAGTACATGTGCTCCACACTGGTCACTACAAGGTCCCCAGGTATATGATGGATTCACTGAAAATAGGGATGGTTGGTATCAAACATCTCATATTGATAAATCCTCACTGATGCCCGTGATGGATTTATTAATATATGCACCCAGAGGGCACCTTAGAGGTGCCCCCTGAAAAGCTACAAACTACCAGTGTGCAGAATGACTAGTTTTAGCCATCCTGCTGCCACCAGACATGATTCTGACCCCCAAGGTTGAAAGCCTTTGCTCTTGAGCGATCAGAAACAAAGCCTGATATGGGAGAGGTGTTTACATACCTCACACAACAGGATGACCTGCATATCTGCATTCCAAGGCAGGGGCCTTCAAAGAAGCCTACTGCCCTTGGTATGCAGATCTGGCTTCACTCAACGGAGAGATACCGAACCCTCTGCCCCACGGCCCATTTAGTACCTGGACAGGCAAGAAAATAAATTAGTAGTCAGAGAGACGTGTATACCCCTCAGGTCAGTCCCACCCCTAAGGTGAGCTGCCTGATGAGGACATCACATTTATAAATCTGCCATCTTGGTGTTGGCAGATTTAGGAACTCTGGGACAGGGTTATGCCCACTTCCCACAAGAAGTGGTCATAAAGGGAGAGTAGTGACTCCGGGATCAGTAGCAAATTGGCTACTACACTACACTGCCCGAAATGCCCCTAACATTTAGTATTTAGAGGAGACCCTGGCACCAGAACAGAAGATTCCTGCTGACCTATGATGAAGGACGCAGGAGTCGTGAAAACAAAGCCAAAGGAAGAAGCACCTGACTTTACCCCAGCTCTGCCGACCTGTCTGCTATTCCCGCCGATTTGCGCCAAAGTCATCTCATCCTCCAGCTGTTGTGCCTCCAAAAGCCTGGGAGGGCTGCCTGCCTTCAACAAGCAGCCAAATCTCCAGTGGAGCTGCTTCCCTGCATCCTGCAGGCACCTCAAGAGAACTGTGAGGACTCCAGACCGCTGAAAACTTGACACCTGAAAGCACCACTGCACCTGTGCCGCACAGCCTGAGTTCAAGTTGACCAACGGTACCAGTGTGGTCCCCCGGCTCTCCAGCGACAAAGTTCACTTTGAATTTGCCCACAGTGGACCCTCTGACTGTCGCCCGCAGCTTCTGCACGCAGGCCCCCTCAACCACGAGTGCTCCGAAGGAGAAAACCAGACGCCTCAAAACACCTCTGCACCTGTCACCCATGGCCCGTAGAGAAGAGTACCCGAGGTGTCTCCAAGCATCTCAAGATTGGAACCCACCTGCTGGTTCCTCCCGACTGGATTCCCAATCCTAACCTGCAGCATCTGTTCAACTGGTCCAATCTCTAATGAGTAACATTGGGTACTAGATGCCGTACTACACTTCTGCACTTGGCTGCCCCAGTGCCGCCCGGCGTGACCTGTTGTTGTAGCCTTGACCTACACTTACCTTAAGCCCAGGAGATTGGCTTAGGAGTCGTAGTATTGTACCTGAATGAAGTAATTGTTCTTCTCTCCATGGATTACATTGCTGCTTCTGAAAATTGCACAGTCGACAATTGAAATCTACAAATATTTTTCTTGCAAAACATACACCTGATCGTATAGATTGTGGTGCCTACATATGTAAAAACATAATTATTTTTATAATTTGGTGTGGATCTCCTTCTTGAGTTGTGAGTCTCGTTTATTGACTGTGTGTATATTTGCAGATGTCTCACACTCCTCTCTGATAAGCCTAAGGCTGCTTGACGACACTACCACCTAAAGCGCACCTTGGATTGCTAGAGCAAGCTCCTGTCCACTAGTAAGGGAATCCCTGGACTCTGCGCAATACATCTCATTTTGATATAACACATAAAGAGCCATCTTCCTACACTTGGCCTCATTAATAAGTGTGGAAATAGGTAAATTACTTGGTCACATAAGGATGGAATAGTTTTAATTAACTCTCAATCCCATTAACAAATACAGGAATATAGTCACTAACAACATCAAGGTATAATATATCCACTGTACTACACTGATAAGTACAAGAATAGATTCACTAATGTGCTTGATTCATAAGCATGTGGATGGGTTTACTATTCTGTAACTGTAATACGCATGGGAACAGTCACTACTCTAGTAATGGTAATTAAGGGAAAATATTCTCTGCTCTAACATTAATAAGAGTGGGAATAGATTCACTACCCTTACATGGATATATATTGACTCCTTACTGCGCTAGATTCGCAAGCATGTGAATACATTTACTATTCTGTAACTGTGATACGAATGGGATAGTCTCACTACTCTGCAGTAATGTTAATTAAGGTTGTGAATAGATTCACTACTCTAACGTTAGTAAGTGTAGAAATAGATTTACTACCCTAACATGAATAAATATGGCAATATATTAAATAATCTGAAACATTAATAAGTATATCAATAATTTCACTACTCTCTAATATTGATTATAATATGAACCATTAACAAGTACAAGAACAGTCACTTCTCTAACAACATTAAGTAAGGTGTTGTTAGACCGGACAGCCTTAGAGTGGTCATCCCCAACTTTGTGCCTGCCTCTCCACTTTTTGACACAGGTTTTGCTGGTTTTAGGACTCTGCACACTTTACCACTGCTAACCAGTGCTAAAGTGCATGTGCTCTCTCCCCTACACATGGTAACATTGGCTTATACCCAATTGGCATATTTGATCTACTTGTAAGTCTCTAGTAAAGTGCACTACATGTGTCCAGGGCCTGTAAATTAAATGCTACTAGTGGGCCTGCAGCAATGGTTGTGCCACCCACATAAGTGGCCCCTTAACCATGTCTCAGGCCTGCCACTGAAGGGCCTGTGTGTGCAGTTTCACTGCCACTTTGACTTGCCAAGCCTTAAACTCCCTTTTTTCTACATATAAGTCACCCCTAAGGTAGGCCCTAGGTAACCCAGAGGGCTGGGTGCTGCGTAGATAAAAGGCAGGACATATATCTGTGTGTTTTGTATGTCCTGGTAGTGTACAACTCCAAAATTCGTTTTTCAGTCCTGCAAGGCCTGCTCCTTTCATAGGCTAACATTAGGACTACCCTCATACACTGTTTGAGTGGTAGATTCTGATGAGAAAGGGGTAAACAGGTCATATTTAGGATGATCAGAATGGTAATAGAAGAGATTGGTGAGGTTAGATTTTATATTACTGTTTTAGAAATGCTACTTTTAGAAAGTGAGCATTTCTCTGCACTTAAATTCATCTGTGCCTTACAGCCCGTCTCTGGCCTGGGCTGGTTGACAGCTCCCTTGTGCATTTCACCCAGACAACCACAAACAAAGGATGCTCAGTCACACCTGCACAGATCTGCATACTGAATGGGTCTTCCTGGGCTGGAAGGGTGGAGGGCCGGATTCTTATACTTACATTTCAAAAGACAGTGGCCAAACCCCCTACTGGGACCCTGACAGACAGGGTTGTACTGAAAGGGGATCTTGTGCACTTCAAAACCACTCTTTGAAGTCTCCCCACTTCAAATGCACTTTTGGGTATATACACTGAATCCCTGACCCTACCAAGACAGTTCTGTTCTTGGAACAGACACTGCACCAGAACCTGCAACCTGCCAAGACAAGCTGCCTTGCTGCCCAAAGGCCTCACCTGGACTGCTTTGCGGTAAAGGACTGCTGCCTTGCTGGCCTCTGGCTCTGATGAGAAGTGCTCTCCAAGGACTTGGATTGAGCTTGCCTCCTGTTCCTGAAGTCTCAGGGCCAAAAAGACTTCATCGCTGCAAGGAAAATCCTTGTGCGGTGAAAATCGACGCACAGTGTAAGGAAATGCCTCCTTGGCATGGTTACCCCCTGACTTTTTGCCTTTGCTGATGCTATGTTTTGAATTGAAAGTGTGCTGAGGCCTGCTAACCAGGCCCCAGCACCAGTGTTCTTTCTCTAACCTGTACTTTTGTATCCACAATTGGCACACCCTGGCATCCAGGTAAGTCCCTTGTAACTGGTACCCCTGGTACCACGGGCCCTGATGCCAGGGAAGGTCTCTAAGGGCTGCAGCATATCTTATGCCACCCTGGGGACCCCTCACTCAGCACAGACACACTGCTTGCCAGCTTGTGTGTGCTGGTGAGGACAAAACGAGTAAGTCGACATGGCACTCCCCTCAGGGTGCCATGCCAACCTCACACTGCCTATGCAGTATAGATAAGACACCCCTCTAGCAGGCCTTACAGCCCTAAGGCAGGGTGCACTATACCATAGGTGAGCGCACCAGTGCATGAGCACTGTGCCCCTACAGTGCCTAAGCCAAACCTTAGACATTGTAAGTGCAGGGTAGCCATAAGAGTAAATGGTCTGGGAGTCTGTCAAACACGAACTCCACAGCACCATAATGGCTACACTGAAAACTGGGAAGTTTGGTATCAAACTTCTCAGCACAATAAATGCACACTGATGCCAGTGTACATTTTATTGTAAAATACACCCCAGAGGGCACCTTAGAGGTGCCCCCTGAAACCTTAACCAACTACCTGTGTAGGCTGACTGGTTCTAGCAGCCTGCCACACTCGAGACATGTTGCTGGCCCCATGGGGAGAGTGCCTTTGTCACTCTGAGGCCAGTAACAAAGCCTGCACTGGGTGGAGATGCTAACACCTCCCCCAGGCAGGAGCTGTAACACCTCACGGTGAGCCTCAAAGGCTCACCCCCTTTGTTCCAGCACCACAGGGCACTCCAGCTAGTGGAGTTGCCCGCCCCCTCCGGTCACTGCCCCACTTTTGGCGGCAAGGTCGGAGGAAATAATGAGAATAACATGGAGGAGTCACTGGCCAGTCAGGACAGCCCCTAAGGTGTCCTGAGCTGAAGTGACTCTAACTTTTAGAAATCCTCCATCTTGCAGATGGAGGATTCCCCCAATAGGGATAGGAATGTGACCCCCTCCCCTTGGGAGGATGCACAAAGAGGGTGTACCCACCCTCAGGGCTAGTAGCCATTGGCTACTAAACCCCCAGACCTAAACACGCCCTTAAATTTAGTATTTAAGGGCTTCCCTGAACCTAAGAATTTAGATTCCTGCAACTTAAAGAAGAAGAGGACTGCTGAGCTGAAAAACCCCTGCATAAGAAGAAAGAAGACACCAACTGCTTTGGCCCCAGTCCTACCGGCCTGTCTCCTGCCTTCAGAAAGAAAACTGCTCCAGCGACGCTTTCCCCAGGACCAACGACCCCTGAATCCTCAGAGGACTGCCCTGCTTCTAAGAGACCAAGAAACTCCAGAGAACAGCGGCCCTGTTCAACAAGGACTGCAACTTTGTATCCAGAGGAGCAGATTTAAAGACCCCTGCAATCCCCGCAAGAAGTGTGAGACTTGCAACACTGCACCCGGCGACCCCGACTCGACTGGTGAAGGAACAATGCTACCGGGAGGACCCTCCGGCGACTCCAAGACTGTGAGTAACCAAAGTTGTCCCCCCTGAGCCCCCACAGCGACGCCTGCAGAGGGAATCCCGAGGCTCCCCCTGACCGCGACTGCCTGACTCTGAAATTCCGATGCCTGGAAAAGACCCTGCACCCGCAGCCCCCAGGACCTGAAGGATCGGAACTCCAGTGCAGGAGTGACCCCCAAGGAGGCCCTCTCCCTTGCCCAGGTGGTGGCTACCCCGAGGAGCCCCCCCCTTGCCTGCCTGCACCGCTGAAGAGACCCCTTGGTCTCTCATTGAAAACCATTGGAAACCCAACGCGTGTTTGCACACTGCACCCGGCCGCCCCGCGCTGCTGAGGGTGTACTTTTTGTGCTGACTTGTGTCCCCCCCGGTGCCCTACAAAAAACCCCTGGTCTGCCCTCCGAAGACGCAGGTACTTACCTGCTGGCAGACTGGAACCGGGGCACCCCCTTCTCCATTGAAGCCTATGTGTTTTGGGCACCTCTTTGACCTCTGCATCGGACCGGCCCTGAGCTGCTGGTGTGGTGACTTTGGGGTTGCTCTGAACCCCCAACGGTGGGCTACCTTGGACCCCAATTTGAACCCCGTAGGTGGTTTACTTACCTGCAAGAACTAACATTACTTTACCTCCCCCAGGAACTGTGAAAATTGCACTGTGTCCACTTTTAAAACAGCTAAATGTGTTTTATGTAAAAAGTATATATGCTATTGTGATTATTCAAAGTTCCTAGAGTACTTACCTGCAATACCTTTCAAATGAGATATTACATGTAGAATTTGAACCTGTTGTTCTTACAATAAACTAAGAAAATATATTTTTCTATAACAAAACCTATTGGCTGGATTTGTCTCTGAGTGTGTGTTCCTCATTTATTGCCTGTGTGTATGTACAACAAATGCTTAACACTACTCCTCTGATAAGCCTACTGCTCGACCACACTACCACAAAATAGAGCATTAGTATTATCTCTTTTTGCCACTATCTTACCTCTAAGGGGAACCCTTGGACTCTGTGCATGCTATTCCTTACTTTGAAATAGCACATACAGAGCCAACTTCCTACACACAGCCTATCCGGCGGTGAGAAAATCACTGCATCACCAAACATCAATGACGCAGCCCAGCTCCCGAGTGGAGATCAACGCATGCCAATGTTGCGACCAGAACTTGGACGCACAGCCCCCCTGATCGATGCATCGCCGAGCCGGAACAATGCAGTCCGACTCCCTGCAAGAGGAATCGACGCAGCAAAAGGCTTGCAGCAGAAATTCCGCTGCATCACCCACCGGATCGACGCAACAGCTGTGACTTTGTCCTGCACACCCAGGATTTCCATGCATCGCCTCTGGCGTCAAAAGACCCCACATCGCAAAGAGGATTCAAGCCTGAGTGCCTGAATTTGATGCAAAGCCCTTGCCGCGTGAAAAAGAATCAACACATCGTCTGTGTGTGCCCGGCAACCGACGCACACCTACCTTTTCCACACATCTCCTTCTCTGTGGTCTTTGTGCGTGTAATTTTGACGCAAACCAGGTACATTGTGCTTGCAAAGGACAATTGTTGCTTTTAAAAACAAAAGACTCTTATCATTACAAAAGTGATATTTCAACTTGTGACTATCAAATCTTGATCGTTTTGACCTTAATTTAATCAGTTAAATATCTTTTCAAAACCTGTGTAGTGTCTTTTTGTAGTGTACTCACAGTGTTATTGCATGATTTATTAAACAAATACTTTACACATTACCTTCTAAGTTAAGCCTGACTGCTCAGAGCCAAGCTACCAGAGGTTTGGAACAGGATAATTTGGATTGTGTGACTTGCCCTGGCTAGGACTGTGGTGCATACTTAGGCGAGGGGGTATACCTCTGCCAACTAGAGACCACATTTCTAACAAGTGTAATATATCCACTGCAGTGCTACATTAATATGTAGGGGAATAACTTCACTACTGTGCTAGTGTATTAAGTATGTGACTAGATTTATTATTCAGTGTGGGATCAGAGCCACCTCTGTGAGAATGTTAAGTATGGGAATACAGTATATTCACTACTCTAACATTAGTAAGTGTGGGGACATATTCACTAACTTAACATTAATAAATATGGGAATCTATTCAATACTCTGTATCCTTGATATGTTTGTGAATGGAGTCACTACTCTAACACTGATAATTATGTAAATAGATTCACTACTTAGTTAAAATGATTAGTACGCGAGTAGGTTATTTACACTGTCACATTACTAAATTAAACAAAAGATAATTACTCTGCAACCTTGATACATATGGAAATAGATGAACAACTCTGCCTCATTAGTAAGCTTGGGAACAGACTAATTGCTCTGTCAAATACAATAAGTATGTAACAGACTCAACCCCATTAATCAGCACCGAAAGAGTCACTACTCTGTAATGATATTTATTAAGTGTGGAAATATATTCACTACTTCACAAAAAAGTTAAATATGGCAATATATTCAGTATTAGGTTATAAGTACAGCGATGGATTCACTACTCTAATATTATTAAATTAGACAATAGATTCACTACTCTGTAAAAAAAAAAAAAAAAAAGATATTTACTATGATGCATTAGTAGGTACAGATCCACTTCTCTGTAATAACATTAAATTTGAGCAATGACTGACTACTCTAAGATCAGTAAGTCTGGGAAGAGATTCATCATTGCGCTGGAATAATACATCTGTGAATAGGTTCACTACATTGTCACATAAATAAGTATGAGGAAAGATTCACTGCTGTGTTACATTAACAGGTTTGGAATAGAGTCACTACTCAGTAACAATATAAGTATGGGAATATGTTCACTTCTCTAACAATAACAGATTCACTAATCTGTAACATTAATAGGTATAGGAAAAGACTCTTTACTCTTTAATATTGATAGATATAGAAGAAAAATGTTACTTTGTAAGCATCTGTTCGTGGCATGGAGTGCTGTAGATTCACATGCCTAGCACAATCCTGCCATCTAGTGTTGGGCCCGGAAACGTGCAAGTTGTTTCTCTTCTAATAGTGTCTCTCGAGTCATGCGGTAGAGTGACTCCTCCTCTTGCTGATAATGTGCATGGGAATCAATTCTATTATTAGATTGTTTTCCTGCAAGGCAGGGCAGGATGTAACGTGAAGCACATCGCAGCATAGAAAGATGCCCAGGCTAAATTAATGTGTGATCATTTATAAAAGGAAGTGTAATACACACAGGTGTTCGGGGTGGAGAGTGTGCCTATGTGAATCTACAGCACTACATGCCAATAGCAGATGCTTACTGGGTAAGTAACATGTTCTGTTTGAGGCATTTGTGGCTGTAGATACACATGCTTAGCATAGAGTGGACAGCCATCTTCCTCAATAAGTGGTAGCTAATGTGTGCGGGTTACAGGTGCTTGAAATTGTGTACGTAGAACTGCCTGGCCAACGCTGGCTTGTTGATGGGCCAGCACATCTACAGGGTAAGGTTTGGTAAATCTACGTGGTATAGACCATGTAACCCCCTTACATATGTCAGCTACAGGAATATTCCCTAGGAAGGCCAGTGAGACTCCATTTTTACAAATGGGGTGAGTTCTAGGAGGGATAAAGGTGAAGTTCTTTTAGCTTTAGCATAGCATGTTTCAATGCATTTGACAATCCAACGTGCCATGCCCATTTTAGAAAGGGCCTTCCCTTTGTGTGGGTTTGAAAACGCAACAAAGAGTTGTGTTTTCCTAAATGACTTGGTTCTTTCAATATATTACATAAGGGCCTGTTTTACATCTAGGGTGTGTAGAGCCCTTTCCGCAAAAGATTTAGGTTGGGGGAAAATGCTTTCAATTAGAAGTATGTAAAATGTATAGGTAACAGACAATGGCCCTCATTCTGACCTTGGCGGGCGGCGGAGGCCGCCCGCCAAAGTCCCGCCGTCAGATTACCGTTCCACGGTCGAAAGACCGCGGCGGTAATTCTGACTTTCCCGCTGGGCTGGCGGGCGGTCGCCTTCAGACCGCCCGCCAGCCCAGCGGGAAAGAGGCTTCCACGATGAAGCCGGCTCGGAATCGAGCCGGCGGAGTGGAAGCTGTGCGACGGGTGCAGTTGCACCCGTCGCGTATTTCACTGTCTGCGCGGCAGACAGTGAAATACATGTAGGGGCCCTCTTACGGGGGCCCCTGCAATGCCCATGCCAGTGGCATGGGCACTGCAGGGGCCCCACGACCCCCCCTACCGCCATCCGGATCCCGGCGGTCGGACCGCCGGGATCTGGATGGCGGTAGGGGGGGTCAGAATCCCCGCGGCGGTGCAGCAAGCTGCGCCGCCGTGGAGGATTCTACGGGGCGGCGGTACACTGGCGGGAGCCCGCCAGTGGTGCCGGTCCCACCGCGGCTTTACCGCCGCGGTCGGAATCCCCATTGGAGCACCGCCGGCCTGTCGGCGGTGCTCCTGCGGTCCTCCGCCCTGGCGGTCAAAGACCGCCAGGGTCAGAATGACCACCAATGTCTTGTACATTGCGGTTTAAAGGGTCAATTTGTTTTGAATGACAGTAGTGTACAAGATTGTTATCACTTTGCAGCATAACAAGCCAGAGTTATTGGTCTGCAACCTTCTTTGAGGCTATCCATAGAGAGCGGTGGTAGGTTCAAATAACCAAACACTAGAACATCGGGAGCCAGATCACAAGGTTGAGGGATCAGGGGTCTGGGTGTCTGATTTCTTCATGGCACTGCATGAGAAGATCCTGCCTGCTTGGCAGTACTTCGTGGGGAACTACTGAGAGATCTTGGAGTGTGGTGAACCACGGGTGACATGCCCATGTGGGAGATACTAGCATGAGAACTTGAGATGCCTGCTGAAGTTTATGAACTGCAAATGAAAGCAGTGGAAGAGGTGGACAAGCTTAAGCAAACGTCCTTGACCAACTCATCCACAATGCATTTTCTTTGGACCGTGGGTGTGGGAACCTAGAGGCAAAGTTTGGGCAATATTCGTTTTCTGCTGTGGTGAAAAGTTCTATGTCTGGGTGACCCCAACGCCAAAATAATGGGAGGAGGACTTGTGGGTGGAACTCCCATTCGTGGACTTGCTGGAGCATCCTGCTAAGGAGAGCTGCGAAGTTGCTGTCCATCCCAGCAGGTACTCTTCTAAAAGGTGAATGTTGTATTGGAAAGCCCAATTCCAAATGGTCTGGGCTAGGTGAGAGCGGAGGTGACCTGGTGCTTTGTGCGCTAAATGAAGAGCTAGCAACTCCAGGTGATTGTTATGAAGATGTTTCTGGCTGAGTGTCTGGCGTGTCTGGAAAGTGAGATCTTATGAATGCGTTCCCAGCCAGTAAGGGAGGCGTTCGTTGTTGTGGTTCCCTGAGGAACTGAGTCCAGGAAAAGCCGTCCTTTTAGGAGATTATCGGTGTTCCACCATTACAGAGAGTGGCAAGCTTGACGGCCGACCAACACTAGATCCTCCAACTGACCCTCCGCTTGACACCACTGCCGTGTTAAGCACTCTTGCAACAGTCGCATGTTGCAACTGGCATGAGGTACTATCTCTATGCACAAAGCCGTCATACCAGGGAGAAACACGACTGTCCTCACTGTTACCTGCTGAAGAGGCTGGGACAGAGAAATACGGCTGTGTAAAGATTGAATCCATACAGCATTGGGGTAGGCTATCCCTCTTTGTGATTCGACCACAGCCCCTGGGTAGGACTGTATTTGGAGAGGCTAGAGATAGGATTTGACTGCATTATTAAATCCTAGATGATAAATAAGTTTATGGTGGCCTGAGTGTGTTGAAAGCACTTTTCAAGAGTAGTGCTTTTGTTGAGTCAATTGACTAAATAAGGAATAATGTGTATGTTTTGCTTGTGCCAGTGAAAACCCTGGGGATGGTTGTGACACCAAATGGGAGCACTTTCAAATGGAATTGGTAGTTGTTTATTATGAAACTGAGGGATCAGCGATGCACCAGGTGTATAGGAATTTGGACATTGGCATCCTTCAGGTCAAGTGCTGCCACGAAGTCACCTTGTTGTACTAATGAGATGACAACTTATAAGAGTGACCATGTGAAAGTGCTCAGAGTAAATATATCGGTTTAGTGGTCTGAAGTCCAAGATTGGTTTCAAGGACCTGTCCTTTTTGGGAATAACGAAGTAAAGTGAATAGACTCCTATGCCTTGCTGAGTGTTGGCATTGGTTCTATGGCCCCTTTTTTTCCAGAAGTGCCTGAACTGCCTCCGTAAGCAAGAGTTTGTGTTTGTGAGGTGGAATGTTTGGAGGTGTGGAAGTGAGCTCCAGACAGTAACCATGCTGGATAACATCCAACACTCACTGGTGGGAAGTGACGTTCTGCCAGAAAGGGAAGAACCCTTGTAGTAACCCCCGACAGGTGTTGTGAGGTCGGGCAGGGAGGATGACTGCAAGTCATGGTTTAGTGGTGGTGGCAGAGGGTTTTGTGAAACCACTCTTGCCCTTTCCCTTGGAATAGTTTCTCCTAAAAAAGCCTCTGCGTAATCCCCTAGGTGAGGTGATCTGTGCCTGGAAGTTAGTAGGAGGTGGAGGTTTCTGGGGAAGTGTTTTTGGATCCTCTGCAAAAGAGAAACAACAGAAGGAGCCAAACTGCGATGGAGTCTGCAACGCCCCCATGACCGTAGCTGTCTCATTATCCTTTCTAACCTTTTCCTCGAGAGTCGACCTGGGGACCAAAAAGGGGTTCCCCCTTAAAGGAAAGATCTAGGAGTTTCTGCTCAACCTCAGGTTTAAAACCCGACACCCTTAGCCAGGCATGTCTTTTTAGGAGGACACTGGTATTTACCCCTCTAGCTGGGGGCCAACAGCATACAGAGTGCAGCGAATCATGGTATTGGATACAGTAGGGAAGCCACTCTTTTTGCCTCCACTTTTTTGCCTGTCTATCAGGGTGCTTAGACTGTCTTCACTGGGATCCTGCTGACCAGGACCCCAGTGATTGTGCTCTTTCCTCCAAATTTGGTTGCATTGGTACTCTTTACACCCCACAACTGGCATACTGGTGAACCCATGTAAATCCCTAGTATGTGGTACTTAAGTACCCAGGGCATTGGTACACCAGGGGTCCCCCACGGGCTGCAGCATGTATTGTACTACCCATGTGTCTGCAGGCCTGCCATCGCAGCATGCGTGAAACGGTGCATGCACCCTTTCACTACTGGTCATTGCACCAGGCTACTGTAAGTCAGCCCTAAGGTAGGCCCTCCTAGCCCAAAAGGTTGGGTGCAGGTTTGTGTTTGTGAGGACACCCCTGCATGAGCAGAGATGCCCATATGAACTCCACTTCCAATGCACTGGACTTCGTAAGTGCGGGGAAGACATTTTACCCATGTACTGGACACAGGTCACTACCTATGTCCAGCTACATAATGGTAACTCTGGACCTGAGCATGTTTGGTATCAAACATGTCAAAATCATACCCCAATACTGATGCCAGTATTGGTTGTATGATTCCCTGCATTCTGGGGGCTCCTTAGACGATCCCCCAGTATTGCTCCTACCAGTCTTTCAGGGTTTGCGGGCAGCCCGAGATGCTGCAGCCCTTCAGACAGATTTCTGCCCTCCTGCTGCTTGACCAGCTCAGGCATAGGAAGGCAGAACAAACGATTTCCGGTAGGAGAGGGAGGCAAACACTCTCTCCCTTGGAAGGCTTGAGAGGGATAGCCTCCCCAAGCCACTGGTTTGCTTTGAGGGGCACATTTGGTGCCCTCCTTGCATGAACTGTTTTGCACCACCTCAGGGATCCCCAGTCCCTGCTCTGGTGTGAAACTGGACAAAGGACAGGGGAGCGACCACTCCCCTGTCCATCACCACCCCTGGGGTGGTGCCCAGAGCTCCTCCAGGTGGCCACTCGATTTTGCCATCTTGAAACCAAGATGTGCAGAGGCCCCTGGGAGCATCCGAGTGGTTAGGTCAGGCAGGTGACGTCAGAGACCCCTCCTGATAGGTGGTCACTGTGCAAGGTGACCAAACTCTCTTTTAGGGAAATTTAGGGACTCCCTTGCGAGTGGATCCCCAGATTCAGCGTGGAAGATACCACCAGGACTTCTCTGCATCAACCTCTTCTGCTCCTAACCACCAGAACCGCAACTGTACACTTCAGGAACCGAACAAGACTGCAACTCCTGAGACAACTTTGCCTTCCACCATTGTTTCCCCCCCCTTCTTCCAACAACTGCAACATTTCCACGGCTGTGCAACCTCTGGGGTTGGCAAGACTTCAGCTGCACCAAGATGCAAGAAGGAATCTCCCTTGGAGTGAAGGAGTCACTCCCCTGCACCTGCAGGCACCTAAGGCAACGATGTCTGGCTGCGTGGATCTGCTCTACTCTGGATCTGCGTGGATCCTGCAACACAGGTGGTGTCCAGCGTGGTCCCCTTGGTCCTCTCTGCCCTCTGTCCATTTTGGGAGACTGTGAGCTCTTGCCTCTCCTTGCAGGACAGTTTAAACTGCTCCTAGATAAGTCTTGGCTACTTGTCCACAGCTACCAATAGAGAGTCCTGGCTTCCTAGACACTGTCTTCATTCACTTTTCTAGACCTGGTAGGTCCACCACCGTAGGTGTCCACCACACACCATGGTAGCTTCCTACAGATAGGACCTTTCTCTCAGAGTCAATCTGATATGCTTTTTGTGCTTTCTTCTGGGAGATGTTGGAGGATCTTCTCCATCTCGTCCCAGTGGGCCTTGCCATAAAGTGACAAGAGTCAAATAGAGTTTACAATGCTCCACTGGTTGGCAGATTGTGAGGCAACCCTTTTACCTGCTGCGTCTATTTTCATGCTCTCCTTTGGGTGTAGGGGAGGAAGCGGTGCATCACCAGATGTTCGAGAGTTAGCCGTCTTATGGGCTGTGGCCACAACTAGGGAATCAGGTATCAGCTGCCCTTTGATATATCTTGTGTGTCTGAGCATTCCTTTTAACACTGGCCGATACACCTAGTAGAGAAGAGGGTTAAAAAAATATATATATATCCGCTAAAGGCTCTGTATGTGGAGGGACCTTGTGGAATGCAGCTGCCTTACCTCTGAGATCATGGTAGGTGGTATTGTAGTGGGGGGAAGGGTTTGGCTGGATAGAGATCTGGGTCTGTATATTCTTGTAGATCTGCGTCATACGAATCCAACAGATCATCCTGCAGTGGGACATAATATTGATCATCGTTCCTCCCCCTCCCTGTGTATCAATGTAGAGAATTTTGAGGCGAGTCTGCTGTGGCATGAACAGGCAAAAGGGGTGGTGAGGGAGTCTGGTGCGCAGTAGGCATTGTGGGGGGGCTGATTAGCAGTGAACGGGTGGCCTTGTGCTCCTTTTTCTTTGTAGGAATGGAAACCTCTAAAGCTTCCTTATAAGATAGTTGTCCCTTTGCCCGCTATACCCCTGAATAAAGAGGTTCCACAATGCAAAGATACGGACAGTGTCCAAGTGTAACATTATGTGCGCTTGGAATGAGTCCAACGCGTGCTGGGGGTTTTTCAAACACAGTTTCACCGGCTCCAAAGAACGCTTAGCAAAGGTGTACGTTTTCAGCTAGGACATAGATTTTTGACACCAACATTTTTGGTGCAGATGGTTTTGGCACTGAGGCCGACTTCTTGGATGTCAAAGTCGACCGGTGTTTCAATGCCAAAGTTTTCACATCCGAGGGTCTGTTGAAGTCCGAAGGAGTTGGCTTCTGGTTGGTGACATGTAGCATATGCTGTGTTTCTGCCACTGAGCCTAGGCTGGGCGTATCTGAAACAGCTGGTTGGTGCCACCAATGGCCGAAGGCTGTAGTGGCCAAACACTAGTGTTTCGTCAATCAGGGTAGGCTGGTGTCTCTTTGTAGGACACGCTGTGTTCGGGATGGGGAGAACAACAACAATACTCATGGGTTGCTCTGGAGGGATATCTTACATCCCCGTGTTGGAACCGGAGCTGTCTTCAGGAGAGAAAGTTCCTTTTGTCAGCTGCAGATGGATGGGCCTTTACCGCCTGTTCTGATTCTTTTGAGCCAAAGAGATCTGGTGTTTCCTTGCCACTGCATCGAGACATCTCTAAGTGGCAAGCTCTTTGATCTCTAAGCCTTTTCTTTGAACGGAAAGACCTGCAGGTCTCACAGATTGCTTCCTTGTGCTCGGGAGAAAGACACAAGTTAAACACCTAATGGAGATCGGTGCATAGAAACTTGGCATGGCAACAAGGACATTCCATTTGACCGGACATCTCTTGTAGCGAACGGCGAAGAAGAATCCCGCCTCCTAAGGCAAAGGTCCAACAGGCCTGCAGCAGACCTGAGTCACCAGGATGAATTTAACGACGAAGCAGTCAACTACCTTAAAGAGAAAGATCAGCGATCTAAACAATACTGACGGTGTTTAGGAATGTAACCGGCAAGGGTGTTGAAGTGGAGCAGAGGAGCACCCGTCCAAACCCAATGAGGGAGAAAACAATCAAACTATGGGATTGATGCCCATGAGCATTACCAGCAAGACGACTCTACCACTTGGCTTGAAATACTTTCTTCGAAAAAAAACAACTTGTACACTGCCAAGCCCGACACTAGATGGCGGGATTATGCTGAACATGGGTATCTACAGCCACACATGCCTCAGACATACATCTACTACTCAGTCTCTGAGAAGCGCATGAATAGATTCATTACTCAAACCCATTATTAAATGTGGGAACAGAGTCCATACTCTAGCACTGAAAACTACGGGAACAGAGTCACTACTGTGCTTCTTTTATTACATATGGGCAGAGATTTACTGCAACACAAGCACTCTTTAGTGCACCTCTGAGCTTCACACAAGCACTCTTTAGTGCACCACTGAGCTTCACACAAGCACTCTTTAGTGCACCACTGAGCTTCACTGCAACTGCAGGAATGCAGATTATAGTGTGTTGATATCAAAATATATTAAAAATGAGAAGATTTAGGCAAAGGTTAAATAATTACAGAACAAAGAAAATAAAACATAAATGTATTCTGGAAAAAGGGTAAGACAATACAAATATGATATAAATCATTCTTCACTGATGCAAGATATTTCAAACTATATTTAAGGCAGTGCTGAAACGATGTGCTTCGGCTACTCCCAGATTGCTACACTCGCTAACAGGGGACGACTTGGCACAGATTTGCATAATCTGATTGGCATCTTAAGTGGCTGATTAGGGTGAAAATTACACTCATGAAAAATCAGAAATCCGTTTTCTAAATCGTTAAGTGTTTTTCCTCTCGTCAAGCCCAGTATATTTTGTGAGAATAAAATAGTGCTTTTATTTAAAATCCGATTTGCACACGGGTGAGATTATTAGTGCTAATTCAAACTCAAAGCATGGTACAAACTGTAATAAAATACATTCAAAACTATTACATGATATATAATAAGTTCTGCTGTAGATCACTTGTCTTCATGTAAAGAAAAGACCCCAAGACGGATTATTCATGTTTATTTCAAAATAAGTCTCTTCCATCACACAGTTACTCTTATTTAGTAAAGGCAAAGGCTGCTACAGAATGTAGTGCATGAAGGCTGGCCCATCCTGTGGGAATGCTCCAGTGCCACAGAGGATAAGATTTATGAGATAAACTCTCCTACACTCTGTGCAGTGAACAGGACTCACTTTTGTCCAACATTTGAGCAAATCTTTGCTCACACTGAGTGCATCAAAAATGCCTTCTTGTGTGCTATATGGTGATAGAGTATTTGAGTAAAGCTCTCCTCACACTCCATGCATGGATAAGGCCTCAGGCATGTGTGCATTCTTTGATGACTGACAAGAGCTGGTTTTACAGTAGAGTTCTTGTCACGCTTTGTGCAATGAAATGGCCACAGTTATATACATCCTTTCATGATTCCGAAGCTGTGACCCATAATCAAAAACATTTGTCATACTCAGCTTTGTGAAAGGATATTGTGTATTCTTTGGTGCTGTTGGAGATGTTGCTTACGAGTAAATCTTTTCTCGCACTGCTTGCAGTGAAAGGGCCTCATTTCTGCATGTGTTCTTTGGTGATACAGAAGGTGTGACTTCTGTGTAAAGCTTTTCTCACAATCAGGGCAGTGATAAGGCCTCACTCCTGAGTGTGTTCTTTGATGAACCAAAAGAACAGCCTTTCGAGAGAAGCTCTTTTCACAATCTGTGCAATGAAAGGGCTTAATTTCTGTGTGTGTCCTTTCGTGGTACAGAAGATTTGACTTTTGTGTAAAACTTCTGTCACAATCAGTGCAGCGATAAGGCCTCTCTCCGGTGTGTGTTCTTTGATGATTCAAAAGAACAGACTTTCGAGAGAAGCTCTTTTCACAATGCGTGCAATGAAAGGGCTTTATTTCTGTGTGTGTCCTTTCGTGGTACAGAAGATTTGACTTTTGTGTAAAACTTTTGTTGCAATCAGTACATTGATAAGGCCTCACTCCTGTGTGTATTCTTTGATGAATCAAAAGAGTGGACTTTCGAATGAAGCTCTTCTCACACTCCGTGCAGTGAAAGGGCCTCTCTTCCATGTGTATTCTCTGGTGCTGCAGAAGATGTTGCTTACGAGTAAATCTTTTCTCACACTTGCTGCAGTGAAAGGGCCTAACTTCAGTGTGTGTTCTTTGGTGATATATAAGATTTGATTTTTTCCAAAGCTTTTCTCACAGTCGGTGCAGTGATAAGTTTTCACTCTTGCGTGTATTCTTTGATGAATCAGAAGGGTGGACTTCTGAGAGAAACTCATCTCACACTTTGTGCACTGGAAGGGCTTCACTCCAGCATGCGATTTCTGGTGCACAGTAGGAGAGGTCTTTTGATTCAAGTTCTTCTCACATTTGGTGCAGGGATACTGTCTCAATCCAGTGTGAATCCTTTGATGCTTTGCCAGAAGTGCCTTACTGATAAATCTCTTCTCACACTGAGTGCAGGCAAAGGTTCCTTTCAACTTGTGGGTTTGCTGGCATTTTTTTGAGGTGAACTTGTGAGCTGAATTCTTCTTGGGCTCGAGGCATGTACAGGACTCTTTCTCATTCATTATGCCTACCTCTGATTGGTATGCTAGAGAATGAAACAGGAATGTAAGAGTATACCTTAGAAATGGTTTAAAACAGAAATAAGCATAGAGTTCTGACAATACATGTCAAAGGGTCACGGTCTCATTGCATGAAGATGTTAGATGTTTTAAAACACTTTCTGTTAATACACAAATATCGACAGTCCCCTAACATGAAGAGCTGTCACTTAGCCCACTAATGAGAAATTACCCAGACTTCATTGTTGGACAGGAAGAACTTACTTACGGGTAACGCTTCTTCTGGTAGAGACTCTAACTGCAGATTCTTCAACTTTGAATATCCCCCAGGGCATCAGAGTGGATATGGAAACTTTTGAGCAGTATCACAGTGTCAGTAGATTCTATTAAGCGGCTCTGCATAAATGTTATCCACGTCGGAAGTGATGTGCGTGGTGAGGCATTACCCCGGCGTGCTAACATCAGTTTCTTTTGTGAATATTTCTGTGTCAAAACTGCAGAGCCGTGACTGAATGATGTGTGACCATTGTGCAGAATCTAACACTATTGTTAGGTTGAAGAGTCCCTTTTACAAATCAGGGAAGATGGGACAGTCGGCGAGGAATCTGCGTTTAGAAAGTCTTTACCGGAAAAAGTGTTACCAAAGTAAGGAACTTGTTCTTCTGATAGAGATTTCAAGCCTTAGACTACAAAACCAAGCAATACCTCCCATGGGGCAGTCTGCAAACTGGTTCAAACCTGCCTATCCTGGAGCACCAAATGGGCAAAATGGCTGTGATGATGGGCCCGATTGTCCAAGCAGTAGTGCTTTGTGAGCGTGTGGAGCGACACCCATGTAGCAGCTTGTCAGATGTCCAGGAAAAACACCCCTCATGCTAACGTAGTAGTATAGGCCATGGTGGAATGGGCCCACAAGCCCTCAGGAGGCTACTTCTTAGCTAGTGCATAGCAGAGCTTGATACAAAGTACAATTAATTGAGAGATGATTCTCCTATGCGCAGCCCTGCCTTTTTACGCTGCCTTGAAACGGATAAAGAATCGTCCATACAGTTGTCCTAGGTAAGATCAATGTAAAAGGGCCACAATCTTTTCGGATCCAGACAATGAAACCTCTCCTTTTTCTTAGAAGGATGGGGTGAAGCTAAATACATGGACAGCAAGACGTTTTGACCTATCTGGTCAGAGTCAGGAACAAGCTCTTTTTGGTTCCAGACAATGAAGCCTCTCCTTTTTCTTAGAAGGAAGGGATGGAGCTCAGAACGTGGACCGCAAGGTGTTGTGATCAGTGGGGAAAGGGACACCACCTTTGGTGGAGAAGAGGCATAAGTCTGAAGAACCAGTTTGCCCGAGTAGAAGCTGGTATATGGAGGAATAACTGAAAGAGCTTGAAACTCACTGACCCTCATGGTTAATGTAATGGCCACTAAGAATATGGTTTTAAGAGTCAGACGTCTTAGAGGGCAGCTGTGAAGGGGCTCAAATGTGGAACACATAAGGTCAGAACCAAATTAAGATCCCATTGGGGCATAACGAAAAGGGTACGAAGGAACAAATGTTGAAAGCCCTTGAGAAAATGTGTCACAACCAGTGACTTGGGCTGTTCTGGCAACCACAGAATGGCAGAGATGGCCAGAAGATAACCTTTAACAGTGCCCAAGCCAAAATCGTGCCGGGCTGACAGCACAAACACAGCACCTTTAACAAGGAGGCAGAAAGTGGATTAACATGCTAGAAGGAGCACCAAGTCACAAATTTGTCCCAATAGCAGGTGTAACAGTTTTTGTTGGGGGCGTCTGGCTGCCAAGATGACATCACAAATCATGGGAGTAGGATTAAAATCATTTAACTTTGATGCAACATCTTCACACATAAGGTGGAGCGTGTGCAGAACCCTGCTCTGTTGCTGCGACAGGAGGTCCTCCAGAAGGGGTAGTCTGATCAGAGGACAGATGCTCATGAGTTTGGAACACCAAAGTCTGTGCCCATTGTGAAGCTACCAGGATGACTTGGGCCCGGTCGGTCCTTATCTTCGTGAGAACTCGGGACAGGAGTGGTATTGGTAGAAAGGCATACAGGAGACCCAGGTTTCAGTATAAGTGGAATGCATCTCTGAGTTGGAGCCAATTTGGAAACTACAAAGCACAGAAGTGCTGACATTGCGCGCTCTTGGAAAACACCTTGTGCCACTTCAGCAGGTATGTGTCATTCACGTGCCACAAGTCATCAACGACTGAGTTCTTCCTCCCTGGAGCTCAGAGATCCTGCCAGGTGCACAGTAAGATGTCCTGGTCCATCGGCCCAGTCCAGAGGAGAAGAACCTCCTGACTCGGGGACCACGACCAGACCCAGTCCTGAATGCAGCAGTTACCACATGGTGGTAGTGTTGTCAATAATATGTGTAGCAGCCTTCCTCCCGTTCCCAAGGGAAGGCTGATGGATCCCTGGTCCCTGTGTCAGGAGGCGGTTCTCCTCTGGACTGGGCTGATGCACCAGGACATCTTCCTGGTCGTGCAGCCTTCCTTCCCTTGATGGATGGGAGGAAGGCTTCTACACGTATTATTGACAACACTACCACTGTGGGTAACTGCTGCATTCAGGACTGGGTCTGGTTGTGGTCCCCGAGTCAGGAGGTTCTCCTCCTCTGGACTGGGCTGAAGCACCAGGACATCTTCCTGGTCGTGCAACCTTCCTTCCCTTGATGGATGGGAGGAAGGCCTTTAACGCCATGTGAACTGCTTGCACCTCCAGATGATTTAAGTGGAGCATCTTCTCCGCCGAAGGCCAGAGTCCTCTAATCTCCACCTCCTCAAAGTGCCCCCCACCCCAGCAGCAATGCACTGATCATTGAAGCTTGGACATCCCCGTAAAACCTCGATCTCAGCTAGGCATTGTGACAGAGTGTCACTGTTGAGGCCACGGTGCTGTATACTAAATCTGTGGGGTCCAGTCCGCACGAATGTGGAGCTTGCTGTGTCCTGGCCATCTAACAATGCCTTGTTCGAGATGGCCTGAACCTCTTTGGGAAGCATGGGCAGAAGCTGCGCAGTCGAGTCCCACATGAGTGTATCAGTCCAAGAGACATGCAGTGTTCACCAACTACAATGCCATGCTGGTGTAAGAAAAGATTCTCTTTCCAAAGATGTACAGCGCATTGGATTTCCTCCCCAGTGGTGTGCTAGGTAATGTACCCAGGTTAGTTCGGACGTCAAGGCCTACACCACTAGTCTCTCGGGAGAGGGATGCTGAGAGAGGCAACCATCCTGTGCATGAGACCCCCTGCAGTGTAAAGCCAAGGCCCCCAGAAGAAAATCAGTGAATCCTTCATCACAGGGGAGCATGGGCTTTGCAGAGCTTGCCCCCCCCCTCCTCCCGATGGAGCACCATAGTCAAGATGTTGAGCTTGACCTTGACGTAGGGTAGCTGTAGGTCAAGGACCACCGTTCCCCTTCACATATTACAACATTTACAGATGCTTCTCTCTCCATGGTAGGGCCCAAAGAAGAAACCAAGCCAGAGTCTGAGGAAGTGTGGCCAGACCACAGAAGCGCCCAGCTCCTTGTATCAGTTTTTCTTCTGGTAGGGATTATCTTCTAGGAAGCCATGGCCCTTTTCAATATTACCCCCTTCTCGGAAGGTTTATCAGTCAGCAGCGGAAAGTTGGAGGGGTGAGGGTGGGAGTCTTAGTCATAGAGGAGGGTAGGTTCCTCTTCTAGTAATGACAACGGTGTCAAGGGAAGTGGGAGAACCAAAGGTATTGGTGCAGTGTCAGCATCAGTCCGGCTCCTGAGGGCCTGCCAGGCATTGAGGACCTGCTGACAGTAACCCAGCAGGGGTACCTCTTGCATCCTTGGAGCCCAAAGGAGTTCCAGAGGTAGCAGTTGGCCCGAAGATGGAGAACTCTTTTGAGATAGGCAGGGGTCACTCAAGCTCCTGGGAACTCTGAGAAGGTTAGAGCGGACCCTGCTGCAGTCTTCGCGGGTGGACTGCCGGAGTAGAAGCACAGCGCTTGCTGGGGGTAACTGAAGAGTGCTTAGACTTCTCCTGCATGTGCTTCTTTGACCTAACAGACTTCGATAACGGAGTCGGATAACAATCGTTTGCATGGCATTCTTCTGCCACGCTGTCAGGATCTTCATCGCCCACTTGCGAATTGCCTTCGGATACATCGACTTGCAGTTGGTGCAGGCCTTGGGGTCAGGGTTCAACCACAATTAGAGCAAGTGTGGGTCAGAGACAGATATCCATCTATAAAATTCCTCACACGGTTTGCTGAAGGACATATCCCTTACACCGTTGGAGAAAAGCTCAAGACTCAACAAGAGGTCAAAAAAGTGGTCAGAAAACGACTGCAGTTACTCTCCGGATTCATACTATTAGTGCGGAAAAAAGGATCTGAAGTAAGTGTCCGAGGTGGCCGACATAGTGCACGTCACTTACAATGTGAATGACACTGATGTGTGCAGAACCTCTCAACACCACTTACAGGCAGAGATACTGCTCAAGATTTTCCCAATCAGGCGTGACACCGGGGAAGTATTCTAAGCTGAGTAATCAGGGGTAAGAGTCTGTATCAGAAAAATGTGGTCAAGTTCCATGCTATTATCAGAGACTGTATGTGTTTAGAGGTACAACATTAACGGCAAAGCAGTCTAATAGCATTTGCAACACACCCACCTCTCCCATAACGAGGTCCTCAGATTGCAGAAATGTTCCTGCTCAGCTCCTTCATCTATCACTATTGGTCCTTCCCAGCCCCTCCGTGAAGAGAAATGAGTTACTTATCTGTAACTCCAGTTCTCCAGCGTTGGTAACTTTAATATATTTACCTGCTTAAATCAGTCCCTGTCAGCCCAATGACTGGGGACTGATGTAAGCATTTGAAAATAGGAAACATCCAATGCTAGAGATCTAATTTTCTAACACAATCTGCAAAACCAGGCCTGCTGATGTGCTGTACATTTCAGATCGTGGAATCTTTTTTTTCTCTTTAATGTAGTGGTCTAAGGAATTTTCCCCAGTTGCAAACTGGTTCTGGCCACTTAGTCCACTGGCATGTTTTTGCTTTTGATGACTTGGTTTTAGGAGCGTTACCGTGGATGAGTCTCACGGACTGTAAATTCACGATAATAGGACTGAGCGTGCTTACCACCAGTGCCTGCCTTTTCATATAAGGCTGTTGGGGTGCAGCTAGCTTAAGGGACACCAGGCTGGTTCCAAGTGAACCGGTGTGCGCAAGTGTGTGCGACAACCACTGTGTGCCGCCCGGTAACTGCACCCATGCAGGCTGGTGCAGAAGAGACTCTACAAGGATGGCTCTTAGTGGCCATTCATAGACAGGTCAACAGGGTTTACTGGAGAATCTGCAGTACTTCATGGCATTGTATGAATAGGTGAAATATGCCCTAAACTCCACCTCGGCCCACACAGTCCAGTGAAATGTTAAACTGGGGTAAGCCATACAGGCAGAGCTTGATTTTGCTGTTTTCAACAACATACATCTACACCTTGGGGACTTCAGCAACTGTCCTATTTCTCTGGCTCAACTCATAATCAGATTCCAAGCAATTGCCCCATCTCTCCCCCCTCTGCCCCCCTCCCCAAGCCTGGGCCAAGTTAATTACTCTGCTCCCCAGTAAAGGGGGGGGGGAGCCTTCGTGCCCTCAAAGGATGCCCCATGCAAGGAATCAATTATCTGTGATTGGCACCGTTCCTGGGAGGGGAAAGAGGCATCTGATAATTAGCTTGTCACACTGCAACTGGGCTGGGACAGGCCAAGCCAACTGAGCAACAAGGAAGCCCAGAGCACTGGAGCCAACAGCATAGGAGGCCCTCGTCTTTGAACTTTTGGAGGGAAGGGTTGAGGCACTGATGTCAGCTAGGAATGGAGCTGGAGTTCTTAGAACACCTCTGTTCTGAAAAATCTTAAATGCACCATTTTGGATTGTCAGGACAGAACAGAAGGGGTTATGTGGCATCCTAGGATTGGCCAGGAATGCCTGGCATTGATAACTTTCCATCTCCCCTTTATGCCCCCTGTATAAGGCAGAGACAAGGAAGAAGATCCTGAACTGTGGTAGTGGTGACAGCAGAAGAATGGCGAACTGGAAAAAAAGAGCCACCTGATGCCCTGAAAGGTGGACTAAGGAAGTGGGCACCAGCTTCCCCCCAGGATGGGTCTTCTACTTGGCCAGTGGCACTGCCCCATTATGCCGTAAGCCCCCCAGGCAGGGAAGACCTTTGGCACGGGAGTCAGTAAATTCAGCTCCCTCCAGAGTGCCTTTTGAAACTGCCCCTGGTGGCCAGCCTTGGCAACCGGTAGCAGAACGAGCCAAAGATCTTCCAAATCGGCCTACGTGGGCTAGAGTTCTGCCAAAATGAAAACTTGACCTTTAAAGTTCAGAGAAGCAAGTGTGTGGCACGGTGCCATATCCTGAGATACTACCCCTGGGGTGGGCGAGGGCCCAGCACAGAATTAATTCACTAATTGCCTGGGGAGCAGGCATGTGTGGGCCCTTTCCCCCATCTCTAGTTTGTCCCCAGAATCCCCAGGTTCAGATGGAATAAAATTGGACCATTCCCGGCCGTGCAAAAAGCTAAACTGTTGTACTGCCTGTCCCAGAGCCAATGTCTGGGGGGCAGGCCTAACCATGGCAAATTGATTGCTGCTCGCCCACTCCTCGCGTGGGGAGAGTAATATGCCCGGCTCCAGACGCGCAGGAGTGGGAGGATACGGTTGCTCACACCGTGGGGAGCACACAGCTGCCAGCTCCTGCACGTAGTCAGGAGGACTGCACATGCAAGTGAGAAGCTGGCTGGGGTTGCGAGGGACCTTAGGGCCCCCACGTACGGCTGCCAGTGGGACCAGGGCCTCCAAAGGCATTGTTACGCAACGCAAAATCGCAGAAGAAAGCGGCAGGAATTCCTTACTGTCATGGAAGTTACCTATTTGCACATTTTACTTCTTTGTGGGGCCCAAGGAGGGGCAGGGGCAGTACCACGGTTCATCCAGCGCATTGTGAGGGGCTGTGGGGAGTTGCAGCAGCCCCCAAAGAATGATTCATGTACAATTAACACCATGTAGGTTGGGGAATTGTATCTCTGACCTGGGCAGCAGCTTTCATTAGTTTTAAACACTCTTTGGGTCTTGAGGTTTTGCTCACAGGCTCTGAAGTGTGGGGACCTATTGTGGTTGGTCTTATGGATGCATTATGTTGCCTGAAAACTTTAATCAAAGACTCAAATTGACTTGAACTGCTTAATGTAAAGTACTTTATTACAATGATTATTCATGAACACTGAAATGCATAGAATGATTATGAATAGATTTGAATGTGATTATTGATTTCATTGGCTTTAATGTTTAACTTTGACATATGGCTACTGATGTTAAGGTGGAACCCTGGCAAGGACAATAGGTCTGCCTATTATATTGATGCCTTGATAAAGGCTGCCTTATTTAAGATGACCCCCCCTTATTGTGATGTTGCATCTGGTAAAGGTGCTGGGAGGAAAGGGGGTGGGAGTGGGTGGGGGGTGCTTATAGGGTTCAGGATCCACTAGGAATGAAAGGTGATGTAAGGGTTCCTCCATCAGTATTTCCATCTACAGATATACATATTTATAATTAAATGCATAGTATTTAGAAGTGTGTGTGATACGTGTACTCTTCCTTTTATAAAGAAAAAACTCGTACCAGGCATTAACTTATTTAGTGGTGTTGTTGTGTGCCAGCACATTGAGTTTGCTAGCCCACACCACTCCCCCGAGTAGGCCTTGGACTCCTCAACTTCACTACCCTGATGGAGTCACGTGCTAGAATGGGGTACTTGGATCCCAGAAAAGAAGCAACTGTGGGCCTATTACTTGTGAAGTACCCACAGCCACCACAACCAATAACCCAATTGCTCACACCACCTTATTTCAAATCTCCTGGCCTTCTATAGTTTTTTGGGGTATTAAAAGTCAAGCACAATAATTCACTAAATTTTCCACTAATGGAAATGAGATGCTCTAAGTGCAATACTTCTCTTCTCGCATCCATGCACTTCAGAACTTGAAACACCTCTCCTGACAGTCTGGGAGTACTCTGAGGCCACTGCGAGGGGTAGGAAAGCACTACAGAATAGTAACAGTGCAGATGTATATTATGTATACATGTATTTTAGCTACAGATGTGTACAGTATTTAATAATGTTTAGCCTTGTAATATAGAGTAGAGGGAGAATGCCTTGGACTGGCCATTTCCTCATTGACATATCCAGCTGTCTGAGCCCCATCTCAAACTACCAGAAGACTGTCACCGGTAGCCTTTCCGCCAGGGTTTAAGTGGCCGGGCTACCGCCGCGGACACCCTGGCGGAAAGCCGACTTGTGATACCGCCAGCAGCCTTCAGTGGACAGCGGAGTCGGAGATGCTGATCTCTGGCCCGGCTGTCCAACCACCCTGGCGGTACAAGCGCAGATGTGGCGGGTTGGCAGAGGCCAACCCGCCACACTTATAATGTGGCGGTCTTCACCGTCGACGGTGAGCTCGCCACCGTGGCCCTGGCGGTCTTTGGACCGAAAGGGTCATAATGAGGGCCCAAGTGGAGGAAGTGCTCTCTCTGCCACGGTTTCTGGCCTAGGGAAGTTAACAGGTTATGAAATTGGTTTAAAAGGAAAGGAGAGATGGCCTTCAGAAGAAGTTTGGGATTTGTCTGCAAACATTCTCTATCTTGATAAACCTGAAAATGAGGTTCTTCTATGCTAAGAGCATGACGTTCAATAACTCCTCCAAGGGCGGTGATAGCTCCCAGAAAAGTAACCTTCCAAGAGAGCAACTGTAGTGGGCAATTATGCAGCGGTTCAAGAGGTGTGCCCATCAACCATATAGGAACTGCGGTCACATTCCAAAAGGGTACTGGTGGTGCATGTGATAGAATTCATTTGTTCAATCCTCCATAAAAGCCTTGATGACAGGTATTCGCAAATATGACTAAGGCTTGAGCCACAATTGCTGCAAGGTGCAGTTGTATGGAAGAGCATGTGACTTCTGTAGTTGTAACAAGTAGCATTCTATCGGTTGTACAGCAGGAGCAAAAGGGTTTATGTGCTGGGTTATACAGTGTTTCCACTCAGCAGCATAACAAGCTCTTGTGGTGGGTCGTCTTGCCTCTTGTAGAACGTCCATACTCTCAGGAGGCGATTTTAAGTATCCAAACTCAGGAGCCAGATTGCCAGGTTGAGTGTTTTGTACGGTGGCAGACAGATCCACGTCCAGTGTCCCCCACTGCTGGACGTATCGGTGGAGGAGTCGGGTGCAGTTGTCACTTGTGTACTTGTTGCTGCACCCTGCTTAGCAGGTCATCCATCGAACTGTCCAATCCCAGGAGATACTCTGCCAAGAGATAGATGTGATTGTGGATAGCCCTGTGCCAGCTGAGATGGCTGTGTTATCCTTGTTTCTGAATACAATACATTGCAGTCATTTTATTCCTTCAGAACGGTCTTTCCAGTAATATTGGGGATGAAGGCTTTTAGAGTCATCTGAATCACACAGCACATTGATGTGTAGGGTTTGCTGATGATCAGGCCAAGGACCCTGAACAGTCATGTCCTCCATATGCGTAGCCCACCCTATGAGTGATGGTAATCTGTGGTAATAGTCACTTGTGGGATCAGGTCCACAAAATGTCTCCCCTTGAGGAGATTCTCTGCGTCCCACCAGTACAACGACCGATGGCCCTGGGCAGAACCAACACTAGATCCTCTAAACTGCCCTCCCCACCTGTGACGACTGGGATGCTGAAACTCCTGTAAAGGTCGCATGTGTAGTCTGGCATGAGGAACTATTGCTATACAGGAAACCATCATGTCCAAACGGCGCATCACTGTTCTGACTGGCAGACGACGATGTGGCTCAAAAATAGCCAGTTTGTTCTGGACACTGAGAACTCTCTCGGCATTGGGGTGTGCTGTGGCTGAGGCCAAATTTAGGATTGCTCCCAGATATGGCCATATATGAAGAGGCTGTAAATGTCATTTGGTGGCACTTATGGTGAACCACAATTTGTGTATTAGAGTGAAGGTGGCCTGTGTATCCTGCAGGCACCTCTGCCTTGCTGCACTCTTGATCAGCCAGTCGTTGAGATACGGGAAGACATGAATGTTGTGTCTTCTCAAAAAGACTGTCACTACTGCTAGCCATTTGGTAAGCACTCTTTGGCTGTCATCACACGAAACGGCAGAACTCTGAACCGATAATGAAGTCCACTTACCACAAACCTGAGGTACCAGTGACGTGCTGGGTGACTCATATATCGAAGTATATGGCCTTCAGTTTGAGCGCTGTCATGAAGTCCCCTTCTTGCAGCAGCAGTATTACATCCTGTAGCGTCACGATGTGGAACTGCTGTGACAGAATGTAACGACTAAGAGGGCGTAGGTTCAGTCTTGGCCTGAGCGTAGTGTTCTTACACAATGTAACGACTGAGAGGGGGTAGGTCCATTATCAGCCGTAGCGTAGTGCTCTTACAGAATGTAACAACAGACGGCGTAGGTTCAGTATCGGCCCGAGCGTCCCATCTTTTGTGGCCATTAAAAAGTAATGCCATATATTGCCATGGTGTCTGTGCGAAATGGGCTCTGCTGCACCTCCTAAGAGGAGAGCTTTTGTCCTCTTTGAGAAGTGAAAATGCTGAGAGTTGAGGGTCTGTCTGGGTGGGTGGGGTAGTTTCGGGGGAGGAAGTTAGTTCCAGGCAGTATCCGTTGTGGACGATGGACAGTCCCCACTGGACTAATGTTATCTCTGGCCAGATGGTAAAACTGCTGCAGCCTCCGCCAACAGGTGTTTTATGTTTGGGGGGATGTGTAGTGAGTCACATCCCCAGAGGTCCCCTACCTCTGCCTCTCCGATTACCCCCCCCCCTTGAAATCCCTCTGTAATAACTTTTACCACCTTGCTGATTATATGTTTGCTGCCGATTGCTGTCTGGTTGCCAGAGGGGGTGGTCTTGGAGGCCCCTCTGCCCAGATGTCTGCGAAAGGACTGTTGACATGGAGTACCCTCATGGATTTCACAGTTTCCATATCTTTTTTTAATTTTCTCGAACTTGGAGTCTGCCTCCAGGCCATCGGATGTGTAGCCAGACATGCCTGTTCAAAAGGATTGAGGAGTTCATCCCCTTTGCTGCAGTGTCTACACTGTCTACTGTGCAGTGTACAGGTGCATGACAGTTTTGGCCTACCTTCAATGTCCAACTCCTCTCCTCTCTTTTTGTACTGTACTGGGATATGCTGTAGCAGTGCTTCAATGTCATCCCAAGTGGCCCTGTTAAATCGTTATAGCAAACCCACTGGATTGGCTATGCGCCAATGATTTGCATGGCCCACTGCAACCTGTTTCCCTGCTGCATCTATGCGTTTGCTTTCCTTATCAGTAGGCGGTGCATTTCCAGAACTCTCTGAGGAAGCCCTCTTTCTTGCAGTTGTTCCAGCCAGGGAGTTAGCTGTTGAGCGTCCCCTGATACAAAGTGGGTCAGTAGGGGATGGCTTGTATTTCTATTCAATGCGTGGTGTTAATACCCTTGACTTTATCTCTGTGGAAATTTTAAGCATTGACTATCATTAGAAGGTACTGAATGGAGCATTCTGTCTTACAGAATGTCTCGACTGAGAAGTTGGTTTCTTCCTCCGTAGTTTGCACTTGGACTGCATGGCATTCAGCGGCATGCTGTATTAATAGGTAGGCGGAAGTATTGTCAGACGGTGATGCTTTAGCTGGGACTGGCACCTCAATGTCTGGGCCCGCTAGTACTACATCATAAACATCACAGCTGTCTGGGCTTTGGGGAGGGGCTCACTGTGAGTCTGGGACATGACTGAAATAACTAGGGCTCCCTGTGTCCTCATCGTCTGAATGTGTGGATGAAGGTGACACTGATTGTGGAGCTGGTGAAATGTCAAGTGGCATAGGACTAGGGACTTTATGCTCCATTCACTTCTTTCTTGGGAGAGGCTGTGGTAAGCCAATGTCCATCCTTTTCCATTTGTGGGACCTCTAAATCAATGTTCCTCCTCCAAATAACGTTATTGTAACCATTAGTTCTTGAAAGTTTTCAAAGATATTTCCCTCCATAGCATCAGGGCTGTTATACTGTTTTTTTAGGCACCAAGGCCTTATCAGGTTTTTTTTTTCGCCCTGTGCTCTACTAGAGCGTGGGATGTCGATGCTGACGTTTTCTTCTGTGTCGACGTATGCTTGTGCTCCGATGGTTTCTTTGAAGTATGGCCTGGCACCGAGGAGGTATGCTTGTTGATGCCGATGGAAGGCGTGGAAGGTTTTGTCAGTGTCAAAGGCTGTGCAGGCATCGATGGCTCTGTCGGTGCCAAGCGCTGCTGCAGCTGCGAGGGCTGTGTGTCCCCTCTATGTCTGTCCCTGTGCCCGATCGAGCGCAGTCTCGGCTCCAAAGCACGCTCTGGGTATCAGCTAGAACCTGAAAACTGTGGGGCACCAAGGCGACTGTGGAAGGTCTCTAGGGGTAGTCTTTGGTTATGTATGGTGGTCTGGGGATCTTGGGTACTCAAGCCCCTTGGAAATGTCTTTGTCCTAGGCCCTGATGCGGTCTGATCTTCCATAGGCTCTATAGCTGGCATCGCGACATGTTGCGATCTCCCTCCTCGTGCTGACTGGAGTCAGAAGTGATATAGTGCGGACAGCCCAATATGACACCACCCTCTACAGGACTATCTTCTTCCTCTTTCTTGCCTATCTCTAGCTGCCACTCTTCAACTGCAGAGTTTTCTGCCTCCAACTCCATGGTACAAGCTAGGTGTCGGTTGTGTATGGAGCACAGGGTTTTCTTATTCGTGAACAGGCTACAAGCAGCACAGCACAGCCCTGCCCACTGTGCTCTGGCGACAAGCAGAGGTTGCGGACGTCAGGCTGGTCACAGTGTGCAGATTTTGCCCGACATCGGGGGCGCTTCCTGTTGAGTCTCTGTTTTTACCTTCCATCACCCGGAGCCAAACATTCTCGGCATAACTTGGAAAGTAGCCCTTGTGTTGAAGCCAACCTGAATGGAAAGGGTGCTGTAAACTTAAATCCGAGGGCTGATGATGACGAGGCAGAGTTGGATTCTTCAAGAAGAACTTGCATCAAGTCTGTTGTGCTTCCGTGGACTATGAAGCGCTAAAGATGCACACAGCTCTGGCGCAATCTGTCCAAACCAGACTGGCAAGGGGGGGAATCAATCTAACACCATAGCAGTTAAACATGACCATTCTCTTGAAGAGGAGGAGACCCGATGTCACGTCAGCAATAAAAAGACTTCTTCCAGAAAAACAAGTTGTAAGGTCTGAACCCAGCACTTGAAGGCAGGAGTAAGCACAGCGTGTGTATCTGCAGCCTACATTTGCTACAAATACAGGTTGGCATACAGACAGCTGTGAGCAAGTTGTGCAGCCCATTGTGGTTTTGTGCATACTGGGTCAAAGTCAACATAGCACCGGAGCAGCAAAAGCTGGATAGCAAGAACGAAGTACACCTGGATGATTGACGTGCTGTCCAATTATTGATGTCTTCCAGTCACTCCCTCAGCAAACTGTAGCAGAACGTGGTGTTTCCGCAGCCGCCTTGTTCTGCTACTAATAACAACCTCACTTTCATCGGCTGCGAATGGGCTTTCGCCCAGGTCACAGTACCAAACTCACATTTGTCCCTCTATTGGACGATCTGATCTGAGATGATCCACAGATTCAGATACTCCAACAGCACTGATCCTTTAGGATTTAACTATGGCTTTTGACACATTCAACTACACAAGCCTTCTTACTAGGCTTGCGAATCTTAGAATTCGAGATGCAACCTCATCCTGGCTCATAGATCTCCCTGAGGGATCAATTCACTGAAAGCTTCTTTTTAATCTGTATTTAAATCTTCTGGTTCACCTGCTTGAATTCACTGGAGTCAGCTGCATTCTTTATGCATACAACACTGAAATTATTGTCAGACTTAAGGACAAAGTTAACAAGGTCGTGTATGTTTGATGAATCGACCCATCTCAAAGTGAATGATTCCAAAAACAAGATGCTTAGCCCTTCCAAGCCTTATCCCTAACTCCATGTTGGATCCAGAGGTCAAAAATCTCAGAATGAAGATTGTGACGTCTTTATCATTGGCCGACCAAGTATCAGTGGTGGTCAAATTTGACTAATTCCAGTTACACTCCGAGACATGTTATTCACCTGTTTATTCCTGCATTTATTTCACTGCGTTTAGGCTCCTGTAATACCATCTATTTGGGCTCTCCTCTGCATGATAACAGAAAACTACAACCTCCTGTGCATGATAACAGAATACTACAACCTCCTGTGCATGATAACATAATACTACAATCTCCTGTGCATGATAACAGAATACTACAATCTCCTGTGCATGATAACAGAATACTACAATCTCCTGTGCATGATAACAGAATGCTACAATCTCCTGTGCATGATAACAGAATACTACAACCTCCTGTGCATGATAACAGAATACTACAACCTCCTGTGCATGATAACAGAATACTACAACCTCCTGTGCATGATAACAGAATACTACAACCTCCTGTGCATGATAACATAATACTACAATCTCCTGTGCATGATAACAGAATGCTACAATCTGTGCATGATAACAGAATGCTACAATCTCCTGTGCATGATAACAGAATGCTACAATCTCCTGTGCATGATAACAGAATACTACAATCCCCTGTGCATGATAACAGAATGCTACAACCTCCTGTGCATGATAACAGAATACTACAACCTCCTGTGCATGATAACAGAATGCTACAATCTGTGCATGATAACAGAATGCTACAATCTCCTGTGCATGATAACAGAATACTACAATCTCCTGTGCATGATAACAGAATACTACAATCTCCTGTGCATGATAACAGAATACTGCAATCTCCTGTGCATGATAACAGAATACTATAATCTCCTGTGCATGATAACAGAATGCTACAATCTCCTCTGCATAACAGAATGCTACAACCTCCTGTGCATGATAAGAGAATGCTACAATCTCCTGTGCATGATAAGAGAATGCTACAATCTCCTGTGCATGATAAGAGACTACTACAATCTCCTGTGCATGATAACAGAATACTACAATCTCCTGTGCATGATAACAGAATACTACAATCTCCTGTGCATGATAACCGAATACTACAATCTCCTGTGCATGATAACAGAATACTACAATCTCCTGTGCATGATAACAGAATGCTACAACCTCCTGTGCATGATAACAGAATACTACAATCTCCTGTGCATGATAACAGAATGCTACAACCTCCTCTGCATGATAACAGAATACTACAATCTCCTGTGCATCATAACAGAATGCTACAACCTCCTGTGCATCATAAGAGGTTACCACAATTAATTCAGAACTTCCCCGTTAGGTTAGTCTGTGGAGTCCATCACTGGCTATCAGTGCAGGAAAGAGTTGTGTTAAAATCTCTCTGTTTGGTTCATGAGACGGTCTACTCACCTCTTAGCTCTCGCTTCATACAGTACCTTCTTCCGCACTCTGAGTTCAGCCTCCGGACTAACTCTGGGGTGACCACATCTTCTTAAATTCAGGAAGCCACTTAAGGCTGTTTCCTCACATTCAATGGCGCATCACTTATGTAACACACCTTGGGTTTCTGTTTACAACTAGTGTCTGTGCTAAGATACCCCTGAGCAGGGAAATATTTGTGCTTTATGAACATACTTACAATTACAAAGCCAATCAATAACAATGAACTCGGTGCCTCAGGCTGAGTGTTTCAGAACACAAAGACAGGTCTAGATTCCACGTATAATGACTGAAAAGATCACAAGAGACAGCACAGACAAATGAAATGTACTGAAACACAGACTAACATGCAGTGAAAATTAACTGAACTGGAAAGGAAAATGCGGTACACAGTACAGTGAAAGGCACACATGGAAGCAACAGAAAATATGCAGAACTCCTTGAAGAGTCGGCCACTCAACATCTGTAGAGAGGTCAGTGAAGAGGTGGAGTCTGCTCCCTTCGGAACAGTTTGCAGTCGGTTACAGATTGTTCCTCGTCCACAATCGCGCGGTCTTAGAGCCCAAGGGAGAAACGGTGGCTCTGAAGCTCCTCCATGTTGCAAGGGTCGCATGGAACAACAGCGCGGCTCACCCAGAGTACCAAGGGGAGATGCCAGCAGGTTGTGCGGGACTAACACACAACTAGGAGCACAAGGGATGGAGTCTGCACTACAAGACCTTCTTCAGCCCACAAGTGCGCACACGTAGATTGAGAACATCACAAGAAATAGGCCTCCGACTCGGATGAAAGCAAAGCTATGACGCAGCTCCCCCCAGATACATAAAAAAGAGACGAATCCAGTGAAAGGTGCTCACGTGAACTCCATTAAAAAGGTGGATAGGAATGGAATAGTTCACTGTGTCAAAAGCAGCAGTGAAATGAAGGAAAACAAGGCAGAAGCCCTGCCAGAGTCAAAACTAAGCCTAATATCAATCAGGACACATATCAATATAATATCAATCATGTGGTTTCAAGTCCCGTTCCAGGATAAAACTCTCGTATGAGTAAGCTAAGGTGCTGCTCTCTAAAGTATTTGTCATCCTATAAGATCCATTTCTGGTATTTTGGCTGCACGCGGTCTTATGATGTGACAGGGCAATAGGTGGATTCCATCTGGAGATCCAGGTAGGCTTTCTTTAGGAGGAGTTTGAAAGTATGCTCCTCTTTTCAAACCTGCAAAACCACTCCAGAATTGCTATCCCAATCAGGACCAGCATTTCAAAACCAATGCCTTCAAGGCAGCTAGAGGGCAAATGGAGTTAGGAGAGCCGACTTCATTTAACGATGACGAGGAGCTGGCTTCCTCCACAGTAATAACAGGTACAGATCTTACTAGAGGCTATATCAGGACGTCAGACACAGCCTTCCCAACACAAGTGTCGCTCATCTTCTAAATCCTAGCTTCACAGTGTCCAGACAAATAGTTCCTCTTGAAACTGTTACATCAGCTTGATCTTTTTTAAGAAAAAAGTGTGGACAAGGTATCACAGAGGCACTGTCAGATCTCTTACAATCTGAAACAATGCACAGCGAAGTTGGACATTCGACTTATGGCTTTAGAATAGTAGGTAGGTTTTGCTTGAAATGTCTGTTCAGACAGTTCCACTTGCGTCCAAAATGCAGCCATAGTTTGATACTTTGAATGAAAAAGCGATATTGTAATTAATCTACTGAAATAAATGCCAGAATACAGGGAGTGCAGAATTATTAGGCAAATGAGTATTTTGACCACATCATCCTCTTTATGCATGTTGTCTTACTCCAAGCTGTATAGGCACGAAAGCCTACTACCAATTAAGCATATTAGGTGATGTGAATCTCTGTAATGAGAAGGGGTGTGGTCTAATGACATCAACACCCTATATCAGGTGTGCATAATTATTAGGCAACTTAACAAAAAACAAATACATACCCATTTCAATTATTTATTATTACCAGTGAAACCAATATAACATCTCAACATTCACAAATATACATTTCTGACATTCAAAAACAAAACAAAAACAAATCAGTGACCAATATAGCCACCTTTCTTTGCAAGGACACTCAAAAGCCTGCCATCCATGGATTCTGTCAGTGTTTTGATCTGTTCACCATCAACATTGCGTGCAGCAGCAACCACAGCCTCCCAGACACTGTTCAGAGAGGTGTACTGTTTTCCCTCCTTGTAAATCTCACATTTGATGATGGACCACAAGGTTCTCAATGGGGTTCAGATCAGGTGAACAAGGAGGCCATGTCATTAGATTTCCTTCTTTTATGCCCTTTCTTGCCAGCCACGCTGTGGAGTACTTGGACGCGTGTGATGGATCATTGTCCTGCATGAAAATCATGTTTTTCTTGAAGGATGCAGACTTCTTCCTGTACCACTGCTTGAAGAAGGTGTCTTCCAGGAACTGGCAGTAGGACTGGGAGTTGAGCTTGACTCCATCCTCAACCCAAAAAGGCCCCACAAGCTCATCTTTGATGATACCAGCCCAAACCAGTACTCCACCTCCACCTTGCTGGCGTCTGAGTCGGACTGGAGCTCTCTGCCCTTTACCAATCCAGCCACGGGCCCATCCATCTGGCCCATCAAGACTCACTCTCATTTCATCAGTCCATAAAACCTTAGAAAAATCAGTCTTGAGATATTTCTTGGCCCAGTCTTGACGTTTCAGCTTGTGTGTCTTGTTCAGTGGTGGTCGTCTTTCAGCCTTTCTTACCTTGGCCATGTCTCTGAGTATTGCACACCTTGTGCTTTTGGGCACTCCAGTGATGTTGCAGCTCTGAAATATGGCCAAACTGGTGGCAAGTGGCATCATGGCAGCTGCACGCTTGACTTTTCTCAGTTCATGGGCAGTTATTTTGCGCCTTGGTTTTTCCACACGCTTCTTGCGACCCTGTTGACTATTTTGAATGAAACGCTTGATTGTTCGATGATCACGCTTCAGAAGCTTTGCAATTTTAAGAGTGCTGCATCCCTCTGCAAGATATCTCACTATTTTTGACTTTTCTGAGCCTGTCAAGTCCTTCTTTTGACCCATTTTGCCAAAGGAAAGGAAGTTGCCTAATAATTATGCACACCTGATATAGGGTCATTAGACCACACCCCTTCTCATTACAGAGATGCACATCACCTAATATGCTTAATTGGTAGTAGGCTTTCGAGCCTATACAGCTTGGAGTAAGACAACATGCATAAAGACGATGATGTGGTCAAACTACTAATTTGCCTAATAATTCTGCACTCCCTGTAATGAATGTGTCGAAAGTATTAACCTGGAACCACGAACTCTACATCTTCAAAGTAAGTTAAAGTGGACTTAGAAATGGTAAATACATAATACCTTCATCAAACAGGGGATGCAACATTTTTGTCAGTTGATAGTGTTGACCTCAATATAGTGATATACAACGACAACAACCAAATGTCAGCGTGTTCAGCAGGCGCACAGACAGACAGGTGCAGACTTAAACAGGCAGGTCCATAGACGACTGAAAAAGCAGCCGGGCCAGGCAGCAGTGAGGCAAGCTGAGGACCCAAGATCACAACACTGGAAGTGCCCTGTCCGTCAATTGACTTTACGACTACTTCTCAAGCACCTACTTCTACCAGGAAACTTGCTTTTTCACCTCAGCCTTCTCTTATCTTCACTCCCTTCCTCAAGACAAGCTCTGGGCTGTATCTTACTTTGAATGTGTATCCTATCACCCTGAGTTGCGACTCGTACCCAACATGATACCCAGCTTCAAAAGCCCACACTCCTCTCAAATGCCTAGGCGCAAACACACAATCACATGCCACACGCACAGCCTTACATTCCAGAGTATGTCATTGGACACCCAATCCACATGATCAGATGCTGCAATGCACGAAGTCAGACACAGAAGCTGAGGTGTCTGTTCGCGTATGCAAAATGGACAACAGACTGGCACCAGAGCACCTGTACTCTCCCAAAACATATCTATGACAGCTGGCAACAGATCCATTGCACTCTGCCTGGGGCCGCGCACATTATGGGCGTTGGAAATGCAGCACCAACCCCATGCCCTGTCCGCAGTCACCCACTGGGTACCAACACAACTGTTAGCTGTCCAGGCTATCCTCATCCTCCGAAAAGCCAGGTGAAAAAGGTCTGGGATAACTGAGAACTGCCCTGGCACATTGCTGGCAACAGCAAACAGGCCAAAAAGGGGGCAGTTCTCAGCTGCCATACAATCATGAGTGCCATGTATCTATAAACTCCAATGAGACCCCCTAAAGGAAGATTAAAGAGGAACTAATGTGATGAATACAGTGACAGTAGCTATGCCACAAAACCTACAAAGATGGGAAAGGCAAAGGTTATGGCCCACATGCAGTGGTATTCTTGAAAGCTCCGAGGCTGAAGGAAATTAGAGGGGGAACAAGGTACAAGGCTTGACCAGGGCTTTCTGCAAGATGTCCTTATACAAGGGACTTGTGAAACCTAGCTCCACCGGAGGATAATCCTCCTGTCACCAGAGTGTATTTTATATTACATCTAGGCCACATCTGCTAGAGGTCCAGGCGCCAGGTGACTTTATCAAAGACGCCAAGTGTGCAAGAGGGCCAGGCACCAGGTGACTTTACCAAAGATGCCACGTCTGCGACAGGGCCAGGTGACTTTACCAAAGACGCCACGTCTGCTAGAGGGCTGGGCTCCAGGTGACTTTACCAAAGATGCCACGTCTGCACGAGGACCGGGCGCTAGATGACTTTACCAAAGATGCCACGTCTGCTAGAGGGCCGGCTGCCAGATGACTTTACCAAAGACCCACATCTGTGAGAGGGCCGGCTGCCAGATGACTTTACCAAAGACCCACATCTGCGAGAGGGCCGGCTGCCAGATGACTTTACCAAAGACCCACATCTGCGAGAGGGCAGGCGCCATGTGACTTTACCAAAGAAGCAACGTCTGCGAGAGGGCTAGGTGCCAGGTGACTTTACCAATGATGCCACGTCTGCGAGAGGGATGGGCACCAGGTGACTTTACCAAAGACACCACGTGTGCTAGAGGGCCAAGTGACTTTACCAAAGACACAACATTTGCGAGAGAGACGGGTGCCAGGTGACTTTACCAAAGACACCACGTCTGCTAGAGGGCAGGCGCCAGGTGACTTTACCAAAGATGCCACGTCTGCTAGAGGGCCAGGCGCCAGGTGACTTTACCAAAGATGCCACGTCTGCTAGAGGGCCAGGCGCCAGGTGACTTTACCAAAGATGCCACGTCTGATAAAGGGCCAGGTGACTTTACCAAAGACGCCACGTCTGCTAGAGGGCAGGCGCCAGGTGACTTTACCAAAGATGCCACGTCTGCTAGAGGGCCAGGTGCCAGGTGACTTTACCAAAGAAGCCACGTCTGATAAAGGGCCAGGTGACTTTACCAAAGACGCCACGTCTGCTAGAGGGCAGGCGCCAGGTGACTTTACCAAAGACGCCTTATTAACAATAGTTGGCGTACAATGATTCAAAGTCAGAGTGTTCATCTAATATCATAAAGTTTTGTGGCGCTAACACTTAAGTGCAAAAGTAAAAAGGTGAAACAAATGAAGACTTGGCAAAGACCACTGTAATCGTTCTTTGGCCCTCATTTAATCTTTAGCATCACTGCGTTTATAAAGTCCTGTGATCTGAACCACAAGCTAGTTCACAAAGGACCTGTCTAACATATATATTTGAATACAGCTGCGTGAGTAATGATGTTCTGAGGCATGAAAAAAAGAGGAATTGTGAATGTTAACACCACAAACAGTTTCTTGAGATTAATCCACTAGAATGAATAGAGTACAGAGGTGAATCAACAAATAAAAACAGTGAGGTTTGTGGAATCGCAAACCTGAGACTAGAGGAAGCTAATGACACACAGATGGTCACAGTCAGTAAACATTAGGACTCCTATCAGGATGTTTGCACGAGAGATCAAGAACAGGAGGCTAGTGATTCACTCACCCATACAATCGTCAATGCCTCCTTTTATCTCAAGGCCATGATGGTCCACGGAAGAGGCCTCGCCCTCCTGTTTGATGTTCGATAAAAGAAATGATTCTTCTTCTGACATTCCTACGAAGAACATTAAGAAACCATTGTAACTAAAAGGAGTTTGAAAAGAATCCTGACCACTCCCACGCATGGGTGGGGCAGAGACAGGATTGTAATGTAGGAAACTGGGTTTTTGTTGCATGCCTCCCCCACCACTTTTTTTCTCCCCTTGTTACCTACAAGATGCTGGTTTTCGACGCTCAGAGGGCACTGAGGCCTGCCAACCAGACCTCAGTGCCAGTGCTCGTTCCTTTAAAACAAGGTATGATTGCTTTACACTTGGCAGAGGACTTTAGCATCCCTGCAAGTCCCTAGTAAATGGTACCCCTGGTACCTAGGGCCTGGGTACTAAAGAGGCTCCCTCCGGGCTGCAGCATATCTTATGCCACCCTAAGGTACCCACACACAAATTACACACAGCCTACCTTTGCAGACTGAGGGGGTCATTCTGACCCTGGCGGTCAATGACCGCCAGGGCGGAGGACCGCGGGAGCACCGCCGACAGGCCGGCGGTGCTCCAATGGGGATTCCGACCGCGGCGGTAAAGCCGCGGTCGGACCGGCACCACTGGCGGTCTCCCGCCAGTGTACCGCCGCCCCATTGAATCCTCCAAGGCGGCGCAGCTAGCTGCGCCGCCGAGGGGATTCCGACCCCCCCTACCGCCATCCAGTCCCCGGCGGTACGACCGCCGGGAATCGGATGGCGGTAGGGGGGGTCGCGGGGTCCCTGGGGGCCCCTGCAGTGCCCATGCCACTGGCATGGGCATTGCAGGGGCCCCCGTAAGAGGGCCCCTACATGTATTTCACTGTCTGCTTCGCAGACAGTGAAATACGCGACGGGTGCAACTGCACCCGTCGCACAGCTTCCACTCCGCCGGCTCGATTCCGAGCCGGCTTCATCGTGGAAGCATCTTTCCCGCTGGGCTGGCGGGCGGCCTGAAGGCGGCCGCCCGCCAGCCCAGCAGGAAAGTCAGAATTACCGCGGCGGTCTTTTGACCGCGCAGCGGTATTCTGGCGGCCCCCGACAGGCCGGCGGCGACCGCCGCCGGCCAAAGTCAGAATGAGGGCCTGAGTGTCAATGTGAAAGCCATGGGTCGAAACACAACATGGCATACACACTGCGTGCCATTCCAAAGGCATTGGATGTATTATATGTAAGTCACTGCAACAGCAGGCCTTAGAGCCCTATGGTAGGGTGCATTATAATATATGTGAGGGCATGTCAGCATGAACAGATATGCCCCTGTGATTTAAGTTTGATTACTAGATATTGCAAGTAAACAGGGAAGCCATCTCAAGGTATGTGCTGGTCATTACGAGTTACCCAGTTACATAATGGCTTCACTGAAACCTAATTTGCAGAAGGGCAGTACCCCCATGGGACAGACTCTTTAGGCAATTGTTCAGGTACCCACGGAGGAGTAGGCAAGGCACTCCCCAGGATATGTTCCCAAAAGTTGTATTTTTTTAAAGCAGCATTTGTTCCTTTAGTGGATGTGGGCTACTTGTAGGAGGCTGGCCTGGTTTATAGTGGGTACCCACACTCAGAGCAGTCCAGTGTGCCCCAAACACCTCTGAATCCAATATGGCAGAGGTCTGGGACACACTGGAGGAGCACTGGGCACCTCCCCTGGGAGGTACTGGTCAGTGACCTATGTATAGTGCACACGTGTAATGGTGTCCCAGCACTCACAAAGTCCGGGGAATTTGCCCTGAACGGTGTGGGGGCACCTTGGCTAGTGCCAGGGTGCCCGCACACTAAGTAACTTGGCACCCAACCTTTACCAGGTGAAGGTTAGACATATAGGTGACTTATAAGTTACTTATGTGCAGTGAAAAATGGCTGTGAAATAACATGGACGTTATTTCACTCAGGCTGCAGTGGCAGGCCTGTGTAAGAATTGTCAGAGCTCCCTATGGGTGGCAAAAGAAATGCTGCAGCCCATAGGGATCTCCTGGAACCCCAATACCCTGGGTACCTAAGTACCATTTTCAAGGGAATTATATGGGTGTACCAGTGTGCCAATGAGAATGGGTAAATTTAGTCACTAGCCTGCAGTGACAAATTTAGAAAGCAGAGAGAGCATAAACACTGAGGTTCTGGTTAGCAGAGCCTCAGTGATACAGTTAGGCACCACACAGCGAACACATACAGGGCACATACTATGAGCACTGGGGTCCTGCCTAGCAGGATCCCAGTGACACATAACAAACACACTGACAACATAGGGTTTTCACTATGAGCACTGGGCCCTGGCTAGCAGGATCCCAGTGAGACAGTAAAAACACCTGGACGTATGCTCACAAACAGGCAAAAAGTGGGGGTAACAAGGCTAGAAAGAGGATACCTTCCTACACTACTTTAAAAAGGTTTTCCTCTGGGAAGAGAATGAGAGCCAGAGGTTTACATTCCAGAGCAGCTAATCACAAGGGGTCGCAAACTGATTGATACTCATGAGGCAGTTCGTTTTGTGACTCCGACAACTATGCAATTTCCAAACCAGTAACAGTGCAAACTGCACATCCCTGGCTTGCAATTGGGAATTATACACCAGGCCCAAGCATTCAAACATCATATTTAGCCTTCACATACATGTTCTTAATTTTGGATAAACTAAATTCTCCCAAATAGGTATCACTTTCAAGAAACAAAAGGGTGGGATGGTACATTTCAGTTTTTGCTTTTTTTTGGTCACTAAAACATAAGCGTATCGTTGTTATCAAGTTCTCCCCCGCGCACTTCTACACATGCACCGATTCTACATAAAAAGGATCAACTGCAAATGCCTCTAAACTCCACTATTAAGTTGTCGGGGTGCCATAATGCCAGCGATGCACACCCCTCAGCCAAGGGCTGATCCATCCATCATGCCAGACCTGGGCCTGTGTGCAGTTACTCTCTCTCACACATATTCAGGAGCAGCCTCCAGGCCTCGGCAGTAACACTCATCCACTGCTCCTGGTCCCTGTATCAAAACCACATTTGCAGGCCCCCACTTAGAAAGGGGTGTGATGGATAGGACCCCTTCATCATACGACCAATACCACATGGTTTCCAGTAAACTGAACGGTGACTAGCCATGTACTGTAGTCACACCACTTGTGAGGCCTCTGAATCCATAGGAGCAGTGGGGGGGGGGCTGAGATGCGAGTTCAGAGCACCCCCCATTAGAAAGCTAAGGGCAGCAGCCCCACCTGAGTATTCAGAGTGCTTCCCACGTAAAAGACAAAAGTGCTCACCCATCACAAATGGACTACATACTCTCCAAGACGGCCGTGACTTAAAGTGACCAAATCTGTGTGGTGCCATCTCAAGTAGGGCATAGAAGACAGAATATCAATGTTTTAGTTCCTTGACACAGCCTGTCATGGACGAGTCCTCAGTGTAGAGATCCCTGCAATAACTGCACTGACCAGCTGAGCTTTCACAGGTTACTGCCTCTGTGCAGTGAGAGCCTGACCGCATTTTTCAGCAGTTCTACTGAATAGATTATGGTTCAGCAGTACAGAGTGAACAATTAAAGCTAGGATTTAGGGGAATTTCCACTGTGACAATAGATTAACGAAGGCAACCAGGAAAATATCCAGTCAGGGCAATAGGATAACTTTGGAGACACCTGGCTCTGCTCTCTTTACAACCCTGGCACACAGATAAGTCCCTTGTAAAAGGTACCAGTGGTACCAAGGGCCCTGTGACCAGGGAAGGTCCCTAAGGGCTGCAGCATATGTTGTGCCACCCTAAGGGACCCCTCACCTAACACATGCACACTGCCATTGCAAATTGTGGGTGTTGGTGGGGAGAAAAAGGCAAAGTCGACATGGCATCCCCCTCAGGATGCCATGCACACAAAACTCTCCCTGTGGCATAGGTAAGTCACCCCTCTAGTAGGCCTTACAGCCCTAAGGCAGGGTGCACTATACCACAGGTGAGGGCATATGTGCATGAGCACTATGCTCCTACAGTATCTAAGCAAATCCTTAGACATTGTAAGTGCAGGGTAGCCATAAAGAGTATATGGTCTGGGAGTCTGTTAAACACAAACTCCACAGTTCCATCACAGTTCCATAATGGCTACACTGAAAACTGGTGGCAGTGTGCAATTTATTGTAACATACACCCAGAGGGCATCGTAGAGATTCCCCCTGACCCGACTTCTAGTGTAGGCTGACCAGTTTCTGCCAGCCTGCCACACACCAGACATGTTGCTGGCCACATGGGGAGAGTGCCTTTGTCACTCTGTGGCCAGGAACAAAGCCTGTACTGGGTGGAGGTGCTTCTCACCTCCCCCTGCAGGAACTGTAACACCTGGCGGTGAGCCTCAAAAGCTCACCCCTTTTGTTACAGCGCCCCAGGGCATCCCAGCTAGGGGAGATGCCCGCCCCTCTGGCCACTGCCCCCACTTTTGGCGGCAAGGCTGGAGGAGATAATGAGAAAAACAAGGAGGAGTCACCCACCAGTCAGGACAGCCCTTTAGGTGCCCTGAGCTGAGGTGACCCCTGCCTTGAGAAATCCTCCATCTTGAGTTTGGAGGATTCCCCCAATAGGATTAGGGATGTGCCCCCCTCAGCACAGGGAGGAGGCACAAAGAGGGTGTGTAGCCACCCTCAAGGGCAGTAGTGTAGGAGGCTGGATTGGCTTGTAGTGAGTACCAAGGGGTACTTACACCTTTCACCAGGCATCCCTTATTAGTGTATAGGGTGTCTAGCAGCTTAGGCTGATAGATAATGGTAGCTTAGCAGAGCAGCTTAGGCTGAACTAGGAGACGTGTGAAGCTACTACAGTACCACAAATGCCATATGCACAATATCATAAGAAAACACAATACATAGTTATACTAAAATTAAAGGTACTTTATTTTTATGACAATATGCCAAAAGTATCTCAGTGAGTACCCTCAGTATGAGGATAAGAAATATACACAAGATATATGTACACAATACCAAAAATATGCAGTATAGTCTTAGAAAACAGTGCAAACAGTGTAGAATTACAATAGGATGCAATGGAAGCACATAGGGATAGGGGCAACACAAACCATATACTCCAAAAGTGGAATGCGAACCACGAATGGACCCCAAACCTATGTGACCTTGTAGAGGGTCGCTGGGACTATTAGAAAATAGTAAGGGTTAGAAAAATACCCCACCCCAAGACCCTGAAAAGTGAGTGCAAAGTGCACTAAAGTTCCCCCAAAGACACAGAAGTCGTGATAGAGGAATAATGCAAGGAAAACACAACTCAGCAATGCAACAACAATGGATTTCCAGTCGAGGGTACCTGTGGAACAAGGGGACCAAGTCCAAAAGTCACAAGCAAGTCGGAGATGGGCAGATGCCCAAGAAATGCCAGCTGTTGGTGCAAAGAAGCTTCTACTGGACTGAAGAAGCTGAGGATTCTGCAGGAACGACAAGGGCTAGAGACTTCCCCTTTGGAGGATGGATCCCCCATGCCGTGGAGAGTCGTGCAGAAGTGTTTTCCCGCCGGATGGACGCCAACAAGCCTTGCTAGCTGCAAGTCGTGCGGTTAGCGTTTTTGGATGCTGCTGTGGCCCAGGATGGACCAGGATGTCGCCAATTTCATCAGGGGACAGAGGGGACGCCGAGCAAGACAAGGAGCCCTCTCAGAAGCAGGCAGCACCCGCAGAAGTGCCAGAACAGGCACTACGAAGAAAAGTGAAACGGTGCTCGCCTGAAGTTACACAAAGGAGTCCCACGTCGCCGGAGACCAACTTAGAAAGTCGTGCAATGCAGGTTAGAGTGCCGTGGACCCAGGCTTGGCTGTGCACAAAGGATTTCCGCCGGAAGTGCACGGGAGCCGGAGAAGTTGCAAAAGTCGCGGTTACCAACAATGCAGTCTGGCGTGGGGAGGCAAGGACTTACCTCCACCAAACTTGGACTGAAGAGTCACTGGACCGTGGGGGTCACTTGGACAGTCTTGCTGGATTCGAGGGACCTCGCTCGTCGTCATGAGAGGAGACCCAAGGGACCGGTGATGCAGCTTTTTGGTGCCTGCGGTTGCAGGGGGAAGATTCCGTCGACCCACGGGAGATTTCTTCGCAGCTTCTGATGCAGAGAGGAGGCAGACTACCCCCACAGGATGCACCACCAAGAAAAACAGTCGAGAAGGCAGCAGGAGCGGCGTTACAAGGTTGCAGTAGTCGTCTTAGCTACTTTGTTGCAGTTTTGCAGGCTTCCAGCTCGGTCAGCAGTCGATTTCTTGGCAGAAGGTGAAGAGAGAGATGCAGAGGAACTCTGATGAGCTCTTGCATTCGTTATCTGAGGAATCCCCAAAGACAGAGACTCTAAATAGCCAGAAAAGAGGGTTTGGCTACTTAGGAGAGAGGATAGGCTAGCAACACCTGAAGGAGCCTATCAGGAGTCTCTGACGTCAGCTGCTGGCACTGGCCACTCAGAGCAGTCCAGTGTGCCAGCAGCACCTCTGTTTCCAAGATGGCAGAGGTCTGGAGCACACTGGAGGAGCTCTGGGCACCTCCCAGGGGAGGTGCAGGTCAGGGGAGTGGTCACTCCCCTTTCCTTTGTCCAGTTTCGCGCCTAAGCAGGGCTGAGGGGTCCCTGAACCGGTGTAAACTGGCTTATGCAGAATTGGGCACATCTGTGCCCAAGAAAGCATTTCCAGAGGCTGGGGGAGGCTACTCCTCCCCTGCCTTCACACCATTTTCCAAAGGGAGAGGGTGTAACACCCCTTCTCTGAGGAAGTCCTTTGTTCTGCCATCCTGGGCCAGGCCTGGCTGGACCCCAGGAGGGCAGAAGCCTGTCTGTGGGGTTGGCAGCAGCAGCAGCTGCAGTGTAACCCCTGAAAAGGCAGTTTGGCAGTTCCAGGGTCTGTGCTACAGACCACTGGGAGCATGGAATTGTGCCAACTATGCCAGGATGGCATAGAGGGGGCAATTCCATGATCTTAGACATGTTACATGGCCATATTCGGAGTTACCATTGTGAAGCTACACATAGGTAGTGACCTATGTGTAGTACACGCATGTAATGGTGTCCCCGCACTCACAAAGTCGGGGAATTTGCCCTGAACAATGTGGGGGCACCTTGGCTAGTGCCAGGGTGCCCACACACTAAGTAACTTTGCACCTAACCTTTACCAGGTAAAGGATAGACATATAGGTGACTTATAAGTTACTTAAGTGCAGTGAAAATAGCTGTGAAATAATGTGGGCATTATTTCACTCAGGCTGCAGTGGCAGGCCTGTGTAAGAATTGTCAGAGCTCCCTATGGGTGGCAAAAGAAATGCTGCAGCCCATAGGGATCTCCTGGAACCCCAATACCCTGGGTACCTCAGTACCATATACTAGGGAATTATAAGGGTGTTCCAGTAAGCCAATGTAAATTGGTAAAATTGGTCACTAGCCTGTTAGTGACAATTTGAAAGAAATGAGAGAGCATAACCACTGAGGTTCTGGTTAGCAGAGCCTCAGTGAGACTGTTAGTCACTACACAGGGAACACATACATGCACACTTATGAGCACTGGGGCCCTGTGTGGCAGGGTCCCAGTGACACATACATATAGGCCACAAACTTATGAGCACTGGGGTCCTGACTAGCAGGGTCCCAGTGACACATAACAAACATACTGAAAACATAGGGTTTTCACTATGAGCACTGGGGCCTGGCTAGCAGGATCCCAGTGAGACAGTGAAAAACACCCTGACATACACTCACAAACAGGCCAAAAGTGGGGGTAACAAGGCTAGAAAGAGGCTACTTTCTCACAAGTAGCCATTGGCTACTGCCCTCCCAGACCTAAACACACCCCTAAATTCAGTATTTAGGGGCTCGCCAGATCCCAGGAAATCAGATTCCTGCAACCTGAAGAAAGAAGAAGGACTGCTGACCTACAAGCCTGCAGAGAAGGAGGAAGACGACAACTGATTTGGCCCCAGCCCTACCGGCCTGGGTCCAACTTCGAAAACCTGCTCCAGCGACACATCTGACAGGGACCAGCGAGCTCTGAAGCCTCAGAGGACTGCCCTGGACTACAGGACCAAGAAACTCCTGTGAACAGTGGCCCTGCTCAAAACCAGCTACTTCTTTGCAACAAAGAAGCAACTTCCAAAGACTTCACGTTTCCCGCCGGAAGCATGAGACTCTACACTCTGCACCCGACACCCCCGGCTCGACCTGCGGAAAACCAACACCTCAGGGAGGACTCCCCGGCGACTGCAAGCCCGTGAGTAACCAGAGAAGACGCCCCCACTGAGCCCCCACAGCGACACCTGCAGAGAGAATCCAGAGGCTCTCCGTGACCGCGACTGCCTGTAACAAGGGACCCGACACATGGAACCAGCACTGCACCCGCAGCCCCCAGGACCTGAAGGAACCGAACCTCGCTGCAGGAATGACCCCCCAGGCGACCCTCTGCCTTGCCCATGTGGTGGCTGTCACGAGAAGCCCCCCCTGCACCGCTAGAGTGCCCCCCGGGTCCCTCCATTGAAACCTATACAAAACCCGATGCCTGCTTTGCACACTGCACCTGGCCGCCCCTGTGCTGCTGAGGGTGTGTTTTGTGTGCCTACTTGTGTCCCCTCCAGTGCTCTACAAAACCCCCCTGGTCTGCCCCCCGAGGACACAGGTACTTACCTGCTGGCAGACTGGAACCAGAGCACCCCTGTTCTCCATAGGCGGCTATGTGTTTTGAGCACCTCTTTGACCTCTGCACCTGACCGGCCCTGATCTGCTGGTGTGGTAACTTTGGGGTGGCCTTGAACCCCCAACGGTGGGCTGCCTATGCCCCAGGACTGAGACTTGTAAGTGTTTTACTTACCTCCTAATCTAACCTTTACTTACCTCCCCCCAGGAACTGTTAATTTTTGCACTGTGTCCACTTTGAAAATAGCTTATTGCCATTTTTACAAAGACTGTACATGATATTGTTTTCATTCAAAGTTCCTAAAGTAGCTAAGAAAATTCATTTTTCAATATAAAAACCTATTGGCCTGGAGTAAGTCTTTGAGTGTGTGTTCCTCATTTATTGCCTGTGTGTGTACAACAAATGCTTAACACTACCCTCTGATAAGCCTACTGCTCGACCACACTACCACAAAACAGAGCATTAGAATTATCTACTTTTGCCACTATCTTACCTCTAAGAGGAACCCTTGGACTCTGTGCACACTATTTCTTACTTTGCAATAGTTTATACAGAGCCAACTTCCTACACCAGGTGTCTTAGATGTGTGGGAGATAGGGGCCTCCTTTCCAGGCTTGGTCTTGTAGGGAGGTGCAGCGATTTTGGTGGGTGATGGTTCAAAAGATAGATAGGGTCACCGGTTTGGGGCTCGAAGCGAAACCTTTGACTTTCTTAGGTGTACAACGGAGACCACGGGGAAGGCGCGTCCCATATAGATTTGCACAGCTCGCTCTGGTGCTGGCTAAGCGTAGGGTGGCTTTAGGCTGGATGAGTACACGAAGCCCATCCATTCCTTACTGGGTCCGTGATCTACTGGAATGGGGTGTTGCTGAAGAGCAATACATGAGGATGACACGTAGGGAGGAGGGGGCACTGACGGACATAATGTGTTGGGCTACACTATTAGAACGCATCAGAGGGGTAGAGGAGTGCAGCTCTGACTGGAGCACTGATGATGATTGTTGACGAATGGAATGTTATGCTGTTCATAAAAGGTGACAACCAACTCTGGTGATGTTGTAACGCTGGTAACCATGGTTTATGAACAAACTGGTTACATGGGAGGTCCTTGGGTAGGGGAGGCAGGGGGAATCTACAATTGCAATGATTGGATTGGGTCCACATTTCTGTCTGTATATGTCATCTCCCACCATTCAGGGGATAAACAGATATTGTGGTATCTCGCTATGATGTGCACTGCACTGTTTTTATCTTTTTGTTGTTCTATATTATAAACTCAATAAAATAGAGTTCTAAAAATGTTTTTAAAAATAAAAAACGGCCCGGATCTGTCAGAGGAAAGGGATATAGTTTGCCTTGAATAAATTGGGAATTCTGAGTGTCGGTTTTATTCCTACGTAGGTTATTTGTTTTTTGCCCCACTGAAAGGGGAAGTTGGCATAGATGTCCTCTATATCCCTTTGGGGGGACTGTTAAATTGAGCAGATATGATCTCTGAAGGTTTGGAGTGTGGGGCAAGTGCCAGCAGGACGCCATCTGCGAATAGCGAGATTTTGTGCTAGACCGCCCCAAAGGGGATACCACTGATTTCAGGATTATTTCTATCCCTTGCCACTAAGGGTTCGATACTGAGGGCAAAGAGTAAAGGGAAGAGGGGTTATCCCTCTCTGGTCCCTCTCGTCAAGTCAAAGAGAGCTGAGGTCATGCCACTGACGACTACCCATGACCAGGGGCAAGAATAATTACTCATGACCATTGTAATGAAACGTTCTCCAAAGACAAATTTTCAGAGCGTAGCTACTAAGAAGGGCCATTCCCCCTGACTGAAAATCAGCATCTAGCGCTAATAACACTGTCAGTATGTTTTTCTGGGTGACCTCTTCTATCAAGTGGATCACCCTCCAAAAGTTGTCATGAGTCTGGTGGCCTTTAATAAACCCAGACTGGTCCGGGTGGATCAAATCGGGGAAGATCTCTTCTAATCTGCTGGCTAGAGCCCAGCCTTTTTTTGACAAACTGATTGGGTAGCTGAAGCCAGGCTATAACACCTAGGTCTTTGGATGAGCTGGCAATCTTGCTCAAAACCTCACTTTTAGCAATCTGTGATGAAAGGGTTCACCTTCTGGTCGGCAGATGCTTACATTAGATCATAAAAGTGGAAGACTGGGGACGACACCTAGGTAAAGACAACTGTGCAGAAGCTAGACTGTTCACGTGAAGACCGGAAACAACACAGACATACAGCGGGAGCAAAGACAGCCACCTGGAGCTGTGCAGAGGTTAGAATGTTTATGTGGAAGTTTGGGAAGAACAGCAAGGTCCAATGAAAGCAAAGGCAGAGACAACTGTAGTGGTGCAGAGGGGACAGCACTGATGTGCAGTGACGGGAAAGCCAGGCAGCTGGAGCTGTGCAGATGTTATTAAAGTGGAAGACTGGGGCAACACCAAGGTGGAGGCAGCACAGACGGTATATTTCTAAACTGGAACATTGGGGCGACATCATGGTCCAGTGACGGAGAAGAGAGACAGCTGGAGGTCAGTGGTTCTAGTGGAAGCAGCAGTACATTATGTGTGATGTGAGCAGAACATTGGGGTCCATCTGGCATCACGTAGAAAAAAAACATTCACCTGTGGAACATTGGAGGGATTGTGTCTCCTCGGGGTCCTGATAAACCATGGGACAGGACTCGTCCGCTTCTTTAATGATGCCTGTTACCACTTCTGCGTCCGGCCTACATCCTGAATAAATATATACAGGCAAAAATAAGTAAACTCTCTGCAAAGCAAAGAAAACAAACCAACTTTTCAATCTGACAGGACATCAGCCATGGAAGCTGGAGATTGGGGTGTGCACGCCCTCACAAGTGGTACACTACGCAATATCTATTGTGCAATTAACCATTTTCCAGCTTATTTACTCTTTCTTTCCTGTGGGACTCCATGAGGACTGACCCACAGGGTGTCAGGCTCAGTCGAGACTCTTGTTTATTGAACAGTTCTAGGTTGCGCACCAGAGAGGATTTACAATGCTTTACAAGCAGCTTACCGTGTGACATCACAACACTGCACCATAATGTTTTAGTACCAGAGACAGTTCTTGGTTCATGATACAAAGCCAACATAATAACACAGTACACACTGGTTCAACAAGGTTATCCTTTTTAGGGATTGGAGACCAGAAGTTATTCAAGGAAAGGTGGAACAACACAATAGTTACTTCCCAGTAGGAACCCTGAAGAATTTATGGATTCACATGATATGCATTATTCCACCAATTTAGTAGCTGGGTCTGAACTTGTCTTTCTAATTGTTTTGTGAGAGTGGGCACTGCGTTGACCAATATTTGGTACTATGTCCTTCCAATAATGTCAGCCGTATGCTGCGGAAGCCCCTGCGTGCGGCCACCACCTTCAGATTATGTTTTCTTCTTGGTGACTGCTTAGTGCTGTTTGGCTTCCCTAGATCATTCTCTACTCCCTTCCCTTCCAGTCCGAAATCAACACATTTCTCAGATGTGGGAGAGTCACATGTGGACCCAGAAAATGCTTTGAGAGGAAAACTACCCCCTACAGGTAAAGTGACTATTTAATTTTGCAGTGCGAATCGTTTTTGGATTCAAATGCTTTCCATAGATTTCTGTAGCTTTGTTTTACCTCCTTTCGGATGTTGAGTGTGTACTTGTTAACAGGTGTTTAAGTACTTGTTGTCTCATCCGCGCTTCCCTGTAGCGTTTAGTGAGTATGTGCATGGACGACCATGTGGCTGCCTGAAAACGTCATTTAGTGAAACACTGCGAAGAAGGCTGGTGTCGCTTCTCCCATCCCTGCGGAGTGTGATCACAGTACGATCCATCTTGCAATAGTAACTTTCATTCCTGATGGGCCTTTGCTTGCTGCTGCGAAGGAAGCAAAGGCTGGATCGCCATCCCTGCACGGGTTTGTTTCCCCTGAGTAGTTAATCACGCTTCTGCTGATATCCGGCATGCGCAGGGTCCTTTCTGCTCACAACTTTGGGTATTGGAAAAACACTGGTAGCTTTACAGCTTAATTTACATGGAAATGTGATTTTTTAGGGGGTAGAAATGGTGGGTTTACTGCCATCTACTTTGTGTCCTTTGTATATATAAGTAAGGTTCTTGTATATTAAGAGCTTGTAGTTCGCTCACTCACTGTAAGGACGTGATGGTTATGAAAAAGGCCATCTTAAGTGTTAAATATTTGAGCCACACTTCCTGCGTTTGTTCGAAAGGCGATTTCGCCAACTGCGTGAGTACCAGATTCGAATTCCACAATGCACAGGCCTGATGGCAAAACAATGGTGCTCAAAATACAGGGGACGGATAGTCCGACAAAACGTGTCAGGTTGCTGGTGGTCCTATGATTCATGGTTGCACAAAGAAATATGGCCCTAGGATTGATGGTTGCGAAAATAAATATGGCAAGGAGTTGGGAAGAGAACCCTCCGGACACTGAAACCCCGAAGGAAGACATGGATTGGTGTATGCCCACTGAGAAAGACGTCTAAGAGTGGAGCGATGGTACAAAGCAATGGGAAAAAGTCTGAATACTCTGGTAACAATATAGAAACCGAAGTGCTGGGGCATAACTATTGAAACAAAAATTCACTGATTGGGGAGAGAGAACGAGATGAGAACTAAAAGAGAATGATGAAGACTGATCAGCACTGCAAGGTGATGATCAAGTCCACTGTAAGGTGAACTGGTAACCTGTCAGATGTCTTGGGGAAAGTGGCACTTGATTCTTCTTTTGTTGTAAATTTAAACAGAGATTAAAAAAATATTCTCACTGCAGTCTGTCGGCATATGTTGAAATCACCCAATAAGTAAAGGAAACAGGGGAACTGCAGCTGTCTGTTACTAAAAACTTTCAAGGAATTCAGGGGCCAGGTGAACAGGGTGAGAGACATTTCTGCAGAAGCCGGTAAGGTACACCAACGCCTCTGGGGTGAGAGGTAAAATGTACAGCCGCTCGTTACCAGGAGTGCAGAACAGGGAGACGAGAAGGAAGGTCCATACTCAGTACCTCACAGTGCTTCGGACCCTTTTTAAGAGTCAGATCACGCGTTCCCGCCGAGTGCAAGCGCGCGGAGAGTTTAAAAGTTTGCAGTGCATAAAGAGAGGTCAAAGCAAGGAATACTTAATGCTGCCACACAATTAAACAGAGCTACACACGCTGTAACAGACACTTGTCCACTCTGTGGCAGGCCCCACTCACCTGGGGAGGGGCTGGCGGGGCGCTCTCCTCCGACCTGGTAATGGTCAGCCTTCAAACCTTCATCTGACTCATGCCCTGAAATAAGGTCAAGATTCGCAGAACTCCAACCTACAATTAAAAAAGCATGATTTATTTTACATTTTAAATCTCAATGTCACATTCCAAGTATTTTTCTATAAATGCAAATATTTCAACAGAAAGCAGGCAAGGTGAAGGCTAGTGAATTGCTGTTGAATGGTAACACAGTCGACGGAGGATAATAAAAGCCACATAAAGGGTCTGTATCTCCCACTGCGGACACTTCCGTCTGCTCATGCAGCTTCCCTCTTTCCAGTGGTGTCAGGGGCAGAGCTAGAACAGCTTTCACCTCTGCATGCAAGGCATGAAAGGGCCACGTTTCTTCAAGTGCGCAAGATGGTGTGAGGGTAAGGAAAGAACAAAGGACAAAAACGGAAGAGAGGGGACAGTGCTGAGAAAATGCAGAGAAAAACATACCATCAAGTACTATAATTGTGTGCTCGATATTTTCTTAAAGAATAGTAATCTATGACGCTTGCAAAATGGGTATGAACTTTTGGGACGCAGAGAACTCAATAAAAATATTTCCTTCTTGGAGGGAAAGAGCAGAACGTTACCTATTTGCGCGTCAAGTTGGTAGCTCGCAAATTCAAATGTTCACACAGAGTGTGCATAGGGCGGGGTGAACTGAGGGTTGTTGGATGGAAGGAGTGCTGCTACAAAAACACAAATCTAACAGGACATAAAATGTCACAAGGAGCGTAAGCCTAGTACAACCCCTTTGATATACTGGACAAGTTACAGAAGCTACGGAAATCATTAAGCATAACTGGCCCCTTTATTCAAGCACGCATAGACTGGGCAGAGGTGAGCAAGGGGAGAGACACCGAACCTCAGGGTCTGAGCAAGAGGACACATCGATCCTCACACGGTAAAGCAGAGGACACGCTGGTCTCCACTATGTGAAACAGGAGGGCACTCTGATTTTCATGGTGAAACAGGAGGACACTGATCTTCACATGGTAAAACAGGAGGACACACTGATCTTCACATGGTAAAACAGGAGGACACACTGATCTTCACATGGTGAAACAGGAAGACACACTGATCTTCACATGGTGAAACAGGAAGACACACTGATCCTCACATGGTGAAACAGGAAGACACACTGATGATTGTCACATTATGAAACAGGAGGGCACACTGATCTGGACATGGTGAAACAGGAGGACACACTGATCTTGACATGGTGAAGCAGGAGGACACACTGATCTCTACATGGTGAAACAGGGAGACACACTGATCTTGACATGGTGAAGCAGGAGGACACACTGATCTTGACATGGTGAAGCAGGAGGACACACTGATCTTGACAAGGTGAAGCAGGAGGACACACTGATCTTCACATGGTGAAGCAGGAGGACACACTGACCTTCACATGGTACAACAGAGGACACACTGACCTTCACATGGTACAACAGGAGGACACACTGATCTTCACATGGTGAAACAGGAAAACACACTGATCTTCACATGGTGAAACAGGAAGACACACTGATCTTGACATGGTGAAGCAGGAGGACACACTGATCTTGACGTGGTGAAGCAAAAGGACACACTGATCTTGACATGGTGAAGCAGGAGGACACACTGACCTTCACATGGTGAAGCAGGAGGACACACTGACCTTCACATGGTGTAGCAGGAGGACACACTGACCTTCACATGGTGAAGCAGGAGGACACACTGACCTTCACATGGTAAAACAGGAGGACACACTGATCTTCACATGGTGAAACAGGAGGGCACACTGATCTTCACATGGTGAAACAGGAGGGCACACTGATCTTCACATGGTGAAACAGGAAAACACACTGATCTTCACATGGTGAAGCAGGAGGACACACTGATCTCTACATGGTGAAACAGGGAGACACACTGATCTTGACATGGTGAAGCAGGAGGACACACTGATCTTGACATGGTGAAGCAGGAGGACACACTGATCTTGACAAGGTGAAGCAGGAGGACACACTGATCTTCACATGGTGAAGCAGGAGGACACACTGACCTTCACATGGTACAACAGAGGACACACTGACCTTCACATGGTACAACAGGAGGACACACTGATCTTCACATGGTGAAACAGGAAAACACACTGATCTTCACATGGTGAAACAGGAAGACACACTGATCTTGACATGGTGAAGCAGGAGGACACACTGATCTTGACGTGGTGAAGCAAAAGGACACACTGATCTTGACATGGTGAAGCAGGAGGACACACTGACCTTCACATGGTGAAGCAGGAGGACACACTGACCTTCACATGGTGTAGCAGGAGGACACACTGACCTTCACATGGTGAAGCAGGAGGACACACTGACCTTCACATGGTAAAACAGGAGGACACACTGATCTTCACATGGTGAAACAGGAGGGCACACTGATCTTCACATGGTGAAACAGGAGGGCACACTGATCTTCACATGGTGAAACAGGAAAACACACTGATCTTCACATGGTGAAACAGGAAGACACACTGATCCTCACATGGTGAAACAGGAAGACACACTGATGATTGTCACATGGTGAAACAGGAGGACACACTGATCTTGACATGGTGAAGCAGGAGGACACACTGATCTTGACATGGTGAAGCAGAAGGACACACTGATCTTGACATGGTGAAGCAGAAGGACACACTGACCTTTACATGGTGAAGCAGGAGGACACACTGACCTTCACATGGTGAAGCAGGAGGACACACTGACCTTCACATGGTGAAGCAGGAGGACACACTGACCTTCACATGGTGAAGCAGGAGGACACACTGACCTTCACATGGTACAACAGGAGGACACACTGACCTTCACATGGTACAACAGGAGGACACACTGACCTTCACATGGTGAAGCAGGACGACACACTGAACTTCACATGGTGAAGCAGGACGACACACTGATCTCTACATGGTGAAGCAGGGAGACACACTGATCTTGACATGGTGAAGCAGGAGGACACACTGATCTTGACATGGTGAAGTGGTGAAGCAGGAGGACACACTGATCTTCACATGGTGAAGCAGGAGGACACACTGACCTTCACATGGTACAACAGGAGGACACACTGACCTTCACATGGTGAAGCAGGAGGACACACTGACCTTCACATGGTACAACAGGAGGACACACTGACCTTCACATGGTACAACAGGAGGACACTCTGATCTTCACAAAGTGAAGCAGCAGGACAATCTCAGGGGTGTGAAACTACCACCAACCGATGCCCTAGACATATTGTTTGTGGTCAAGGACAACACATTTTCTTGTTTGTTTTGGCCACTGGACAACAGACCCAACTCCTTACAGTGCACACTTTTTAGGTGACAGTGTACAGCACTGCAGTCTAGATTTGTGAAAGCTGACTGTTTGCCACTAAAGGCAAGATTAGAATTAATATGTATATATTGTTCATACTTCTATTGATGCATTCGCACATTTATGGCTGATGTTTCCCTCAATGACAGCTCACAGAGCACGAGAGAAGATGATGATCTTAACCATGTCCCCATTTTCACTCTGCCAGGAAGGGCAGAGAGCACAGCAGTGATGCATGTTTGTGTCTGTGCATAGCATACCCTGCCCTACATCCATCAGACTGACTTCACCATACCGGGATAAAGCCTCTTAACCCCACTAAGCCTGGACCTCTGACAAACTGCATTTGAAGTGGCAAATAATATGGAAAATATGTAAATTATCACATCAGTGAAAACCTAAATTAATCACTGGAAAGTGATAATTCCTTCTACCTAGAACTCTATGCAATTTATGTTTATCTCATACAATCCCACCCTTAACCATATACACATAAATTACATTTTTCACACAAAACCAACATAACAAGCTGGTGGAGTAACCACCGTACTCCTATGCTCCTGCGTTATTTATGCAAGTGGCTATAACAGTCAACGTAGAACTGAGGTAGTTGGAACCGCAGATGGAAATGTCCCGTATTCATATTTGTTCAATATGGTTCAATCCCTTTTCAAATGTCCCATTCATTTAGTCCACAAACACCTCAATGTGTTGGTCGGCGCCTTTCGGCCATTTAAACTTATTGGCCTCATCAGGACATAGGAATAAGAACTTCCTATTAAAAATCGATAAAATATCATACTTATGTAACCATCCGTTTACAACTGTACACATGTGTGCATATATGTGAGAAATACCACCAAGGCCATATCACCTTCCATTACTCAAAAAGAAGTATAAAAAGAAAGGTGCGTACAGAACTGTCTAATATGTTAGGAAACACTGGCACCATGACCTCCAAAGACCCATCTCCCACCATGATATAGTGACCTCCTGACCGAAGATGAAACACTTCCAAGCTTTCACTCACTCTGTGGGGGGTTGTTGGGGTTTCTTCTGTCCGTGTCCTGATAATCCCCCTGACTTAGACCTCTCTTTACTTCATCTCTTAATGAAAACACAGAGGCTGCGATCGCAGGGCCTGAAGTGAAAGAGAAAAGGTACGCAAGTGAGCTACAGTTCATTGACTGAGGTTTGTTCTCATGTCAAAAGTCATATGGCACACTACAAGGAAATTACCACATCTGCTTGAAAACCTACATATAAACACCATACACCATCCCAACTCACTCTAAACGCAAGACATGCAACCTCATCCTCCCTGCATGCCCAAACATGCACAACCAGCCCCCTCCACGCGCCTGGACTGGTCACGTGCCATCCCCTATACATCTGACCCTCGCAGTTCCCTAAGAAGCTGGGCTCTGGTCTTGCACGGTTCCTTTAGTGTGTCTGTGAAGTACTCTGTTAAACACATTTACAGGCAACAGAGGCCTAGTGTTCTCTGGAATGAAATGTGTGTGTTTTCACACTATTTGTGTAGTAACTTGTACTGGTAAACTGCAGAGTCTCACAGTTCACAAGCGTGTTTGCAGTTAATGGCTGCCTCTCCAGTTTCAGGGCCGTATTATCGTGAGTGAAGTAACTGCGATGGGGAACTGTAAAGGTACGTATAAGTGAAGTCGGCATATGGTGTTTACAGTAACAGCTACGCCTTTCTACAGTGAGTTACACACTGAAGCACAGTACCTCAGGCATGAGGTACTGTATTTGCAAAGAAGCTTTTAATAGTAAAAATGACAGCCAGGGGAGCTCTGAGAAAGGCAAAGGTAACTGGTAGCAACTCAAAGTGTTAGCGGTTTCTCAATTTACCAGGAACAGATTTCAGTAAGAGGTAATACTGGGATCAATTCAGTCAGTAAAGTTTAGAACACTGTAGTATATTTGTTTGCAGGTGTAATAAAGTTGCTTACATTAGAAAGAATGTCAATTCCCCATATTAAAAGCAGTCAATTTAAAGGTCTGTTCCTTATATATAAGAAGCTATCAATTAACAATGTAATGCAGAACTATGGTTTACTCTTGAGAGAGAGTTCAAAACATTAAATGGGGAGTTTATTTCCTTCAACCAGCACATTGAATAAAGGGGAGACAACATTTATCTAGTCCCTTGTCACCAATTATCTCAAAGACTGGGATCAACAGAGCAGAGAGCAGACAAGATACTGGAAGAGGTGGATCCACATTGTACCTCCATGTTTCAACATAGACTGAGGCCAGTTCATGAGCTCCTCTAGAGTTTTACATTTCTAACAGTAATTCCTGTTAGCCCTGGCACAGCAGGGGTAATATCTAGCAAAATGCTGCTAATCCCTGGCATATTGTGGGTAGCCATGGTAAACAGGCTTTTATGGTATCCCTTTGGATACAGGTGTCTTAGTGTACATGTACAGCTAAACTCTAGACCTGAGGAAGAAGTTACTTACCTTCGGTAACGAGGTATCTGGTAGAGACTATCTAGCTGCAGATTCTTTACCTTAGAATTCCCTGGCGTCAGCTTCGAATCCAGAGTTTTTTCTGAGCAGTACTATGCGCGTGCCGTCGTTCGGATCCGTCTATGTCACGGTTGTCTATATAGACGCCGTCGCGTACGTCAGTTCTTTTCCACAACTTCCCACGCCAGAAGCACAGAGTCATGGAAGAACCAGCTATCATGTATTTCACCTCTTTAACTGTTTGGAGTAAAAAATACTTTCATGCCTTTAAGAAAAGCAAATAGATGCCAAGATCAAAAATATACGTATGTACACATAAATACATATATACAAATATATGCATATCTACATGAGGAAAACTTCCCCAGAGCGGGGAGGCTTGGGCGGGTGGAAGGAATCTGCAGCTAGATAGAGTCTCTACCAGATACCTCGTTACCGAAGGTAAGTAACTTGTTCATCTGATAGAGACTTCTAGCTGCAGCTTCCTTACCTTAGAATAGATACCCAAGCTATTAGATACCCAAGCTATAACCACTGGCGGTGGGTGTGCAGGAGATTTTTACACAAGAAAGTCTTGCAAAACAGACTGGGCAAAATGCCCCTCTCTCCTCAACTGGCTATCCAGGCAGTAGTGTTTTGCGAACGTGTGCAAAGAAGCCCACGTTGCAGCCTGACAAATGTCCACCACCGGTATGCCACGTGCTAACGCAGTGGTAGCAGCTTTCCCCCTAGTAGAATGAGCTTTCAAGCCCTCAGGAGGCTGCTTCTTCGCCAAAGAGTAGCATATTTTTATACAGAGAACGACCCAGTGCGAAATGGATCGTTTCTGCACTGCCCGACACTACTTTGCACCAACGTACCCCACAAAGAGTTGGTCGTCCACCCTGAACTATTTAGTGCGGTCAAGGTAGAACGATAACGCTCTTTTTGGGTCCAGCCGATGGAGACGCTCCTCTTCCTTAGAGGGATGCGGTGGTGCAAAGAAGGTGGGTAGGGTGATATTTTGACCCAGATGGAAAGGGGTCACCAACTTGGGGAGGAAAGAGGCACGAGTTCTGAGAACCACTTTTTCAGGAAAGATTGTGAGATACGGCGGTTTTGATGACAAAGCCTGTAGCTCACTAACTCTTCTGGCAGATGTAATTGGCACCAAAAAAAGCTGTCTTAATAGTAAGCAGCCGAAGAGGACAGTTATACAAGGGCTCGAAGGGAGCACACATAAGGAAGGTAAGAACCAAATTAAGATCCCACTGCTGAAAGAGTCCTTGCGCCACCTCCGGATGGAGACACAATTCGTGATCCTCTAAGCATTTTCGTCTGAGTTCGTCTTCTCTGGCGTTCAGAGAACCTGTCAGGTGTTGAACCACCAGGGTCATGCCCTGCTGTTCCAGCCATGTCCAGCGACGTACAGCCTCTTGACAAAGGGTCCACGACTCCACACCGCCCTGCTTGTTGCAGTACCACATTGCAGTAGTATTGTCTGTGAACACCTGCACCACCTTCCCTTTCACAACAGGAAGAAATGCTTTTAATGCTAGCCGGATCGCCCGAAGCTCCAAAAAGTTGATGTGGAGCCCAGATTCCGCCGGAGACCAGTGACCTCTGATCTCCACCTCCCCCAGATGGGCGCTTCATCCCAGAAGTGACGCATCTGTCACTACCATTAGATCTTGTTGGGGAAGGGAGAGGGGTCTGCCCTTGACCCACTCGCAGTTCATTAACCACCACTGCAGATCTTTTGCAGTCCCCTCCGAGATCTGAACCACGTCGGTAAGATTTCCCTGATGCTGTGCCCACTGGAACTTCAGGTCCTACTGCAGAGCCCTCATGCGCCATCTGGCATGCTTGACCAACAGGATGCAGGAAGCCATGAGTCCCAGCAGCCTCAGAGTCTGTCTCACCGAGATCCAGGATAGAGGCCGAAACATCGGAATCATAACCTGAATATCCTGAACCCGCTGATCGGGAGGATAAGCCCGATACTCCACTGTGTCCAGAACAGCTCCAATGCAAGTGAGCTTCTGAGAGGGAGTCAGGTGTGACTTCGGCACATTTATAGTGAACCTCAGCGAATGCAAGAGGTCCCCCGTCGTCTGGAGGTGGGTGATGAGAGCCTGGGGCGTAGGAGCCTTCAACAGCCAATCGTCTAGGTAGGGGAAGACTGAGATCCCTGACCTGTGCAAATGAGCTGCCACCACCGCCGTCACCTTTGTGAACACCCGAGGGGCACTGGTGAGACCGAAAGGAAGCACGGTAAACAAAGTGCTCGTGGCCCACCTAGAACCGCAGGTAACGCCTGTGGGCTGGCAGGATAGGAATATGGAAATATGCATCCTGCAAATCCAACGCTACCATCCAGTCTCCTTGGTCTAGGGCAGACAAAACCTGAGCAAGAGTGAGCATCTTGAATTTCTCCTTCTTGAGGAAGAGATTGACGTCCCTTAAATCCAAGATAGGGCGAAGGCCTTTGTTCTTTTTGGGAATCAGAAAGTAGCGTGAATAACAACCACTGCCTACTTCTGATATCCAGACTCTTTCTATGGCTCCCTTGGCCAAGAGAGCTATAACTTCCTCGCAGAGCAAAGCTAGATGGTCCTCCATTAGCCATTCCTTTGTCGGAGGGATAGAAGGAGGGAAAGACTGGAAGGGAGTAGCCCTTCCGTATGATCTGCAGGACCCACTTGTCCGCGGTGATGGAAAGCCATTGAGGGAGATGAAAACAAATCCTCATCCAGTGGAGGGGGGCTGTGTGGCGTCCGAACTCTGGCCAGACCCTCTGGGTCTGATGGTAACACGTCCTCTTCCGGGATGCTGTGAAGCCTGAGGACGGTGGCTAAACTGTGGCTGGCGTGGTACCACACCCCTTCCCAAGCCTCGTAAGGTGCGAAAGGCAGACTGCTGTCGTGCCAGCGCTGAAAGACCCAAGGATCTGGCCGTGGCTCGAGAATCCTTGAACCTCTCAAGCGTGGAGTCTGCCTTTTCGCCAAAAAGGTGAGAGTCATCAAAGGGTATGTCCATCAAGCTAGACTGGACATCCCCTGAAAAACCAGTAGGACGTAGCCAGGCGTGCCCACGTAGGGCCACTGACGATGAAATCGCTCTGCCCAGCGAGTCGGTTGTGTCCAAGCCGCACCGGATCGTAAACTTGGCTGCATCTCTCCCATCCTTGACAGCCTGGGTGAGAGTGTCTCATACGCCCTCTGGGACCTGGGGCAGCACTTGCGCCACCGTATTCCACAAAGTATGGGAATACTGGCCCAATAGGCAAGAGATGTTTACGGAGCTCAATGCCAGACTGGTGGAAGAAAACATCTTCTTCCCAAGCTGATCCAACCTCTTGGATTCCCTATCCCGGGGAGCGGAAGGGAAGGCACCACGGGAAGTAGAGGCTTGGACAACCAATGTAAGGAAATGCCTCCTTGGCATAGTTACCCCCCTGAATTTTTGCCTTTGCTGATGCCAAGTTATGATTTGAAAGTGTGCTGAGGCCTGCTAACCAGGCCCCAGCACCAGTGTTCTTTCCCTAACCTGTACTTTTGTTTCCACAATTGGCACGCCCTGGCATCCAGGTAAGTCCCTTGTAACTGGTACCCCTGGTACCAAGGGCCCTGATGCCAGGGAAGGTCTCTAAGGGCTGCAGCATATCTTATGCCACCCTGGGGACCCCTCACTCAGCACAGACATACTGCTTGCCAGCTTGTGTGTGTTAGTGGGGATAAAATGACTAAGTTGACATGGCACTCCTCTCAGGGTGCCATGCCAACCTCACACTGCCTATAGGTATAGATAAGTCACCCTTCTAGCAGGTCTTACAGCCCTAAGGCAGGGTGCACTATACCATAGGTGAGGGTGTAAGTGCATGAGCACTATGCCCCTACAGTGTCTAAGCAAAACCTTAGACATTGTAAGTGCAGGGTAGCCATAAGAGTATATGGTCTGGGAGTCTGTCATGCACGAACTCCACAGCACCATAATGGCTACACTGAAAACTGGGAAGTTTGGTATCAAACTTCTCAGCACAATAAATGCACACTGATGCCAGTGTACATGTTATTGTAAAATACACCCCAGAGGGCATCTTAGAGATGCCCCCTGAAATCTTATGGACTTCCAGTGTGGGCTGACTAGTTTTAGCAGCCTGCCACACACCAGACATGTTGCTGGCCACATGGGGAGAGTGCCTTTGTCACTCTGTGGCTAGTAACAAAGCCTGTGCTGGGTGGAGGTGCTTCTCACCTCCCCCTGCAGGAACTGTAACACCTGGCGGTGAGCCTCAAAGGCTCACCCCCTTTGTTACAGCACCCCAGGGCACTCCAGCTAGCGGAGTTGCCCGCCCCCTCTAGTCACGGCCCCACTTTTGGCGGCAAGGCCGGAGGAGATGAGAAAAACAAGGAGGAGTCACTGGCCAGTCAGGACAGCCCCTAAGGTGTCCTGAGCTGAGGTGACTGACACCCTCAGGGCTAGTAGCCACTGGCTACTAACACCCCAGACCTAAACACACCCCTAAATCGAGTATTTAGGGGCTCCCAGAAACCAGCAAGATAGATTCCTGCAACCTAAGACGAAGAAGGACTGCTGAGCTGAAAAACCTGCAGAGAAGACGGAGACACCAACTGCTTTGGCCCCAGCTCTACCGGCCTGTCTCCCCACTTCAAAAGAACTGCTCCAGCGACGCGTTCCACAGGGTCCAGCAACCTCTGAAGCCTCAGAGGACTACCCTGCATCTAAAAGGACCAAGAACTCCCGAGGACAGCGGCTCTGCTCCAAGAAAGAAGCATCTTTGCAACAAAGAAGCAACTTTGAAAGAACACACGTTTCCCACCGGAAGCGTGAGACTTTGCACTCTGCAACCGACGCCCCCGGCTCGACTTGTGGAGAACAAACACTACATGGAGGACTCCCCGGCGACTGTGAGCCCGTGAGTAGCCAGAGTTGACCCCCCTGATCCCCCACAGCGACGCCTGCAGAGGGAATCCAGAGGCTCCCCCTGACCGCAACTGTCTGCTTCAAAGACCCAACGCCTGATAAGGACACTGCACCCGCAGCCCCCAGGAACTGAAGGATCCGACCTCCAGTGCAGGAGCGACCCCCAGGCGGCCCTCTCCCTTGCCAAGGTGGTGGCTACCCCGAGGAGCCCCCCCCTCTTGCCTGCCTCGCTGAAGAGAACCCTTGGTCTCCCATTGATTTCTATTGCGAACCCAACGCTTGTTTGCACACTGCACCCGGCCGCCCCCCGTGCCGCTGAGGGTGTACTTTCTGTGTGGACTTGTGTCTCCCCCGGTGCCCTACAAAATCCCCCTGGTCTGCCCTCCGAAGACGCGGGTACCTACCTGCTGGCAGACTGGAACCGGGGCACCGCCTTCTCCATTGAAGCCTATACGTTTTGGGCACGACTTTGACCTCTGCACCTGACCAGCCCTGAGCTGCTGGTGTGGTAACTTTGGGGTTGCCCTGAACCCCCAACGGTCGGCTACCTTGGACCCAACTTTGAACCCCGTAGGTGGTTTACTTACCTGCAAAACTAACAAACACTCACCTCCCCAGGAACTGTTGAAAATTGCACTGTGTCCAGATTTAAAATAGCTTATTGCCATTTGTGTGAAAACTGTTTATGCTATTTCAAAGTTCCTAAAGTTCCTAAGTGACGTACCTTTCATTTAAAATATTGTTTGTAAATCTTGAATCTGTGGTTGTTAAAATAAACTAAGAAAAGATATTTTTCTATATAATAAAAACCTATTGGCCTGGAATTGTCTTTGAGTGTGTGTTCCCCATTTATTGCCTGTGTGTACAACAAATGCAAACACTACCCTCTGATAAGCCTTCTGCTCGACCACACTACCACAAAATAGAGCATTAGAATTATCTCTTTTTGCCACTATCTTACCTCTAAGGGGAACCCTTGGACTCTGTGCATGCTATTTCTTACTTTGAAATAGTACATACAGAGCCAACTTCCTACAACCAAGCTCTCAGGAGTGGGGTGTTGAGTCAGGAAACTAGGGTCGCTGGGAGCAGGTCTATGGCGGCCCACCGTCCTATTCAAAGGAGCCCCTGTGCTGGGTTTGGACCACGTACCCAGAAGGACGTCTGTAAGAGCCTCATTGAAGGGCAACAACGGCTCCGGTGTTGACACCCCCAGCTGAAGCACTTCTGTCAGGATATTCGTCCTGACTGGCACTGAAGGCAAATCTAGGTCCAAGACCTCAGCTGCCCTACGCACCACCATAGCGAAAGAAGCACCCTCCTCAGTAGCCACATTAGGAGGAGAGAGCATACCAGTACCTGGAGACGTGTCCAGTCCACTTGCCTCCCCTAGATCTTCTGGCCTCCCCTAGATCCTCATACCAGTCCGGTTGCAATCCAGATTCTAAAGGGTCCTCAGACCCCTCCCATTCCTCTCCTGCGTCTGGCTGTTCCAAATAATGCTCAGACAATGATCTGGGCCAAATTGGCTCCATCTAAGTCGGAGTCGACGTCGCTCCAGCTCTGGATCATCCGTAATAAGGATGGGGCTGCCACCGGTGGGTGCCGGCGGTGGAATCGTCGACGTCGGACCCAGCGCCGAAGGAGGCCGACTGTGAGAGACCTGCGCCGGTCCGGATCCGGTATCGGATCCTGGGGTCCCCAACGGCGCCGAGGCCGAAGCCGCCGGTGTCAAATCTGAAGGGGCCCCTGCTGACCCCCGCGGGCCCCGAAGACCCACCCGACGGTGCATCCCGCTCAAAAACGTGACGCATGGCCTCGTAGAATTCTTTTATCTGAGCGGGGGTCGATCCGGTCCCCGGAAAGGGGGGAAGACGCAGAGTCGACCCTGGCAACGGCTCCGCAGAACCGTGCTCGGAACGTCGACATTCCCTAGATGCCTCGTCGGCCAACGGGCGTGGCGAAGACGAAGTCCACTTGGACTTCTTCTTCTTCTTGTTCCTCTTACCTTCGAAAGACCTCGAATGCGAGGAAGAGGACTTGGGGCTCCGGGAGCGGTGCTGCGACCTCCTCCTACTGCGGGACCGTGACCTCTGCTGAGTCGCGCCGACTGAAGACGAACGTCGGGCCACAAGAAGCTTAAGGGATCTCTCCCTCAAGGCCTTCGGCGCCATGGCCGACAGTCGGAGCACGAGGTGGAAACGTGGTCCTTCTCTAGGCACCAAAGACAAACTCGGTGCGGATCCGTCACCGACATGGTGCAATGACACGCACCACACGGCTTGAATCCTGTCTTTCTTGAAGACATGACTCCAAACAGTCACAAAAGCGTTGAGAAACCGTCGAAGCAGGGTAGCTCTTTCCAAAACTGCGCTTAACCGGCACGGAAGGAGAAGAACTGACGTACGCATGCCGAGACGGCATCTCTATAGACAACCATGACGTCATAGACGGCTCCAACGACGCTGACGACGCACGCGGAGCTGGTCGACGCACGAGGATCCGAACGACGACGCCTGACGGCGTGCGCGCAGGGTACTGCTCAGAAAAAACTCCGGGTTCGAAGCTGGCGCCAGGGAATTCTAAGGTAAGGAAGCTGCAGCTAGAAGTCTCTATCAGATACAGATGTCTTCACCCCTCACTCCTCGACCTCTGGGGATAAGATTAGACAAGGTGAAACCTAACACATTTGCATATTCTTGTTTTACATACTTTCTCTCTCAAGTCACAGCCTTCAGCAGGCGTCACGTGGTCTTGGAGTACCGTGCTTCTCCATCAAACAACCCACTGTCTTACAGGTTATAAACAGAAGGCTTAATGCGGCTTATTTCACTGGCATTTAAAAACTCACATTTCAATGGAAACTGACTGCGCACTATATTCCGGTACTAATATAATAAAGAGTGCAAAGGGTGAACTTTGCTGTGTGTCCTGCTTGAGAGAGTTCTCCAAGGGCTTGGAGTAGAGCTTGCCTCCTGTTGGAAGTCTCAGGGACACCAAAGACTTCAGTTTCCTCGACCTGCAGCACTGGGAACTGTGTGTTTTTAGCTGCTCAAGTGGAGAAGCCTCTGCGACGCCGCTAACGAAGCTGCTGGCCGCACTGTGACCCGCTGACGCTGCACAGAGTCACATTGCTCCGCTTCGCACCGCGACCCTGGTCTCACTGACACCGTCAGAAGACGACTTCACTGAGCCGCTTGTCGCACCGCGACCTGTGGGCCCCGCACTCCGACACCGCCTGCTCACACCGCAGCCCGGGCCTCCCCGACGACGACGCTCCTGCTGACACCAGCACTGCTGCCTGCACAGTGGCCTGTGGACACCGCTTGTGTGGAGCACGAAGCACCGTCCTGTCCCGCACCGCATCCCGGCCCGTCGACACCAGCATCATCGACTCCAGTGTCGTCACCAGGCATCCCTGCCTCCACCATGGCCTGTGGACACCGCTTGTGAGGAGCGCAAAGCACCGTCCCGCACTGCAGCCCCGGTCTACCGATGCCAGCACCATCAACTCCAGTGTCGTCACCAGGCATCCCTGCCTGCACCGTGGCCTATGGACATCGCTTATGAGGGTCACAAAGCACCATCCCATCCTGCACCGCTGGCTTGGGCCTACCAACGACAGCGCTTCCGCAATGACGACTGCACCGTGATGCCTGCACTGTGACCTGTGGACACCGCATATTGCCCCGCCATGCTTCACACTGCAGCCCTAGTCTCACTGACGCCATTGGACGCCATCACTGAGCCGCTACCTGCACCGTGACCTGTGGGCACCGCACGTCGCATCATCCTGCTTCGCACCGCAGCCCCGACGCCATCAAGACCAGCGCTCCTGACTTCATCAGCCCACAGTTCTATTTGCAATGCGTGTGACTTCAAGGGCCCGACGACCCCTGCACTGACTCTGGAACCGACACTGCGACGTCACTCTCCGGAGCTCACTTCAAGGATCACGATGCCCTACAAATCCACTGTTCGCTGGTCTTCCCAACACCATAGCTGGCCGGCGACACTGGGGCCGGCTTGAACTGTTGGTTTTGTTGATCACAACGCCGTGATAGACCTAGGTGGGGCTACTGACTTCAAGGAACTGTATTTCCTGAGTAAACCTTGCAGAATTAATATTTTTATTACTGTATGTTGGACTTTTATCGTTTTTGGTCTTGTTTTAAATAGATAAATATTGGATATTTTTCTAAAACTGGGGTGGTGCCCTTATGTAGTGTTTTCACTGAGTTACTGTGTGTTCTGTCAAATGCTGACTGCTCATGCCAAGCTATCAAGGGGGTGAGCAGGGGTTATCTGAGCGGGTAGCTCCCTTATCCTGACTATAGTGAGGGTCCCTACTTGAACAGGGTGCAAACCGACTGCCAGGTAGAGACCCCATTTCTAACAGTATCTATAATAATGGGAACTATGTTGTCTTTTGCCCCATTCAGATCTAAAGGCAGCGCACATGCATACGATGACACATACTAGTAGTCACCAAGTGGGGGAGCAATCCCAGCAGTGGCAAGTAAGGCCACACCTCTTCAACTGCGTGATCCACAGACGCTTTATGAGGTCCTTACCCCACTGGTCAGCTTGTGCCTATGTCGCAGACTTACTTTTAGAAAGCATTACACAAGAAATCTCTAAATATTGTAGGCGCCTGAGTACCTTTGTCCCTCACCTACAACATATATTTCTTCAGTTAAAGGAGCAGTCCCACACAAACCTTATTTCTCCAAAATGGTTGCGGACCTTTCCACAGATCGTTCTGTCAATCTACGAGGCCTTTAATCCTTAGGTAACTGCTCATCACCAATGAAATGGAGCAGGTTGAAACAAAAGGGGTACTAACCAAGGAAGGAGCTATCTGCCAACTGGTTAAATTGGAATCACAACACTATCAAACCATAGTACATTTTGAGAACATAGCGTTATTCACAGCAGGGATTCTTCCAGCAGGGTGCTACACTGGGTCCACAGCAAGACCTCAGCAGGCAGACTAAGACTGGGCCAAAAATCCATGGATCAGATGGCTAAAGGATGCAGATAAGTTATGGAGGGAGCATCCCCATCAGCTGTAGCATCCCCTACTCTAAGACCAACATGATCTCCAGGCCACAAGACCAACATCCTGATATGGCTTTAACAAACCTCTGCAGGTGAGCCGTAGACACTGGTTACAACTTTGTGATGCACCGGTAACTAAGCAGAACTGTAAGAACACAAACTCAAGGATGCAAGTATTCCAGCTTGGTGCACTGGTCTTAGATTGTCACTACTCACCAATGCAAACAAGTGAGTCTAGATGCATGGATTTCCACAAGGGCCCTGTCTTATTTCGCTTCTCTTTTTGTAGGTCTGCAAGGTTTCACCTGCATAACAGTAAGCTGCCTCTTGAGAGTGATCCAGTAACAGAATTCATTAGAGTTTAAAGACACAAATCAAAACTAAATCCGAGCACCAAAAACATGGAAACAGGAAGGGGATTTTACATATAAAGTAAGTTTTAAGAATGAAAATCAGTGTCACTTAACCCAGCAAGGTGAAGGCCTGCTGTATTTCCTTCATTAGGTTTCTGTACAGCTCATTCTGCCACGTGTGTAAAAGCGTCCACTCCTCAACAGAGAAACCAGCAGCAAAATCCTGGAACGTAACTGGAGCCTGGAAGAACAGGTTGTAAATAACATTGATTAATGGCGTGTTCATAAGCTGCACTGCAGAGAAAGAAAATACACAATGAAGACATTTTGGAAAGTTGGACATATACTTCCCATTACCTTCTGTGTTAGCCACATTTGATCTGACGAAAGAAAAATTGTAAACACTATTAAAAATCCATCATAGCTTGTATTTTCTACATTGCCTAAACACACAAATAAGTTTGACTTTGCCGAAGTGGGTCGTTTGCAGGTAACCACAAACCAACAGCTTAAGACACTCTCCCTTAATAGGCAGGCAGCTAAGATAGGGTAAGTTTAATTGCAATTAGTGTAAAATATACTATTTTGAGAACAGTGAAGCAAGAATAAAATATATAACAGAATCATGGAAATCACAGTTCCCCTTGATTACTTAAATACATATAAAAAACAAAATAAAAGAGCAAAGGGGACCACTCCAGACCAGCACCTTTGATGCAGGATCAACGCAGTTCCAGAGGAGACGCCATTGCAGCTGGTGCCTGCAGATGCAAGGGGGTGACTCCTTCACTCCAAGGGAGATTCCTTCTTACTTTTTGTGCAGGCTGAAGATGCCCCACCCTCAGAGGATGCACAGCCAGGGAAATGTTGCAGCTGCTGGAAGGAGCAGGGGAAACAATTTTACAGAGTGGAGTCGTCGCTGAAGTTGCAGATTGTCGGTTCTTGGAGCATCCAGTTGCAGTCCCAGTAGCCGGAAGATGAAGTAAATGATGCAGAAGAGCCCTGCTGGAATCTTGCACATCGAATCTGAAGATGAGAGGGAGACCCTAATAGCCCAGGAAGGGGGGATTGGTCACCTAGCAGGGTAACCACATATCAGAAGAGGGCTGTGACGTCACCTACCTGACCTGGCCACTCAGGTGCTTCCAGGCCTCTGCTAGCCTTGGATTCAAGATGGCAGAATCAAGTGGCCACCTGGAGGAGCTCTGTGCACCACCCCTTGGGTGGTGATGGATAGGGAGTGGTCACTCCCCTTTCCTTTGTCCAGTTTCATACCAGAGCAGGGAGTGGGGGTCCCTGGACTGGTGCAAACCGGTTTATGCAAGGAGGGCACCAATGTGCCCTTCAAAGCATACCGGTGCTTTGGGGAGGCTACCCGTCCCGAGCTATGTAATACCTATTTCCAAGTGAGAGGGTGTTACATTGGAGTGGCTACTCCCAGATCTATGTTCCACTGTATAGTCCATTCCCTTTAGGGGTATGGACCTCATCAAATGTTTGGGATTTTCAACTTTCTTCTTCAACCATAGGAGGGGCTTGTGGTCTGTTTGAACAAGGAAGTGGGTGCCAAACAAGTATGGTCTCAGCTTCTTCAAGGCCCAGACCAAAGGGCAAAGGCCTCCCTCTCTATGGCTTTTTCCTGGGGGTCACCCTTCTGCTAATGAAAGCTACAGGTTGGTCCTGGCTCTCTTAATTCAGTTGAGACAGTACTGCCCCTATCCTACTTTAGAAGCATCTGTCTGCACAATAAACTGCTTGAAGTAATCAGGGCTTCTTAGTATAGGAGCAGAGCACATGGCCTGTTTGAGGTCATCAAAAGCTTTTTGGCCTCTAGCTGTCCATAAAACTTTCTTGGGCATCGTTTTGGATGTGAGGTCATTTAAAAGGGGCTACAGTGGATCCCTAGTTTTTAATGTACCTTCTATAGTACCCTGTCAGGCCTAGGAAGGCTCTGACTTGGATCTGAGAGGTAGGGGAATTCCAATCCAGAATGGTCTGGATTTTGCCCTGTAGTGGTTGAATGTGGCCTCCACCTACCAGGTGGCCCAGATAAACCACCTTTCCCTGCTTTATTTGGCACATTTAGGCCTTGAGAGTGAGACCTGCCTTTTGCAGGGCCTCCAGTAAACTCCCAAGGTGGACCAGGTGATCATCCCAGGTTGAGCTAAAGACAGCTATAGCGTCAAGATAAGCTGCACTGAAGCTTTCTAGGCCTTGGAGAACTTTATTCACCAGCCTTTGGAATGTTGCAGGGGCATTCTTCATTTCAAAGGGCATCACTGTAAAGTGATAGTGCCCACTAGCAGTGGAGAATGCTGTTTTTGGTTTGGCATCCTCTAACTACTTCATCTGCCAGTGGCCAGCAGTCAGGTCAAAGGTGCTCAGATACTTGGCAGAAGCCAGTGTATCTATTAGCTCATCTACCCTATGGATAGGATGAACATTTGTTTTAGTTACAGTTTTGAGGCCTCTATAGTCCATGCAGAACCCCACCTCTCTTTTACCATTCTGAGAGTGAGGTTTTGGGACCAGGGCTACATGATTAGCCCAAGGGCTTTCTGACGACTCAATAACTCCCAGGTCTAGCATCTTTTGCACCTCAGTGTTGATGCACTTTCTGTCATGATCTGACTGCCTGTAAATTTTACTTTTGACAAGCAGTCTAACACCTGTCAATGGTGTGTTCACACAATGCAGTTTGACCAGGGGTGAGAGAACAGTTCAGGAAACTGGCCTAGGAGATTTCTGCAATCATTTTTTTGTGACTCAGAGGGGCAGTCTGCAAGTACAATCCATTCTATTGAGCCATCCCTTGTACTGTGGGAGAAGAGGTCAGGGAGAGGGTCCCTCTTCTTACTGTCCTTCATCAGTTGCCATGAGCAAGGTCATGTCAGCTCTAACATAATGGGGCTTCAGGCAGTTCACATGAAGCACCCTGTGGGGGCTTCTAGGAGTGCCTAGGTCAACCACATAGGTGACCTCACCCTTTCTCTCCACACTGGTGTGTGGACCACACTCCATTTGTCTTGGAGTGCCCTGGGAGCCACAGGCTTCATGGCCCACAACTTTTGTCCTGGCTGATACACAGTCAGCACAGCCTTCTGATGTCACTGATTTTGCAATTCTTGGCTGGCCTGAAGATTTTTGGAAGCCTTCTTCATGTATTCAGCCATCCTGGATCTAAGGCCTAATACTTAGTCCACAATGTCCTGTTTTGGAGGCTTGAGAGGTTGCGCCCAACCTTCTTTCACAAGAGCAAGGGGACCCCTAACAGGGTGTCCAAAAGAAAGTTAAAAAGTGGCTATGGCCCATTCCCTTTAGAGGAATCTCTCTATAGGCAAAGATGAGGCATGGTAAAAGGATATCCCACCTCCCTTTGAGTTTCTGAGAGTCCCATGATCATGCCTTTGAGTGTTTTGTTAACCCTTTCAACTAACCCATTGTTTGTGGATGGTAACGGGTGGTAAACTTATAAGTTACACCACAGTCTTGCTTTGCCCCAAGTGACCTTCAAGGGAAATGTCATGTGCCAGAGTTAACAGAAACTCCCTGAACCTCAGAGGAATGACCATCTCCTGGTGGCACCAGGTTTAGGGTCCCTTGCTTCTGAGTAAAAGAGGCTGTTATCCCAGTACACTTTCTGGGTGCCACTGACATCCCCTGCCTCTTGTGCTGCAGCTTGCTACTTTAAGATTTCCAGTGTGAGACAGGTTTTCTGTTCCGTACTGAGCTCCTCCCTGGTGGGCCCCCCTGCACACAGGAGCTCAGCAGTGCCAGCTTGGAGCTCCTCTGGTGTAGGTTTCACCCAAGGAGTAGATTCCTCTTCCTCAGGAGTAGAATCATCACTGGAAGCTAGAGCAAGGGGTAACTTTTTATCCCGTTTGCTCTTCTTTTGAGGAGCCTCCTGGGCTCTCCAGCCTTCCAGACTCCTGGGCTTCCTATTCTCTTTGGCCTGTGCTCTGTTTAGGGCAAAGATATGCCAAGGGCTGCCCAGCAGTGCTGCATAGGCCTACAACTCTACTTCAGCCCAAGCTGAAGTCTCCAAGCCATTACCTAGCAGACATTCTACAGGAGGATCAGAGGACACTACAACCTTTTTAGGGCCACTAACCTCTCCCTCCCCCGCAGCTGAAGTTAATAACTGCCATGGGGTGGCACAAAGTGTTACTGTAAGCATCAGTCACTTGGTGCGTATGACCAAGTAGGTGTTGCTCGGGTGACACCAGTTTTTATGTCCCCATAGTGACATTGGCACCTGTGTCTCTGGAGGCATCCGCCTCAACACCACTGGGATGCTTTCTGTACTTGTCCTATTAACAGGACAGGCAGCTAGGGTGGCAAAGTCCATGCCCCCCATCAGAGACCAACACAGCCTCAGGGCTCTCCCTTGCTAGCCCAAAGTCCACTACAGTCCCCAAGGTGGGCCTAGCTACACTTTTGGACTGACTACTACTATTAGTGTCACCACTATCACTGCTATTGCTAGGGGCACTAGAGGCAGGAGCGTTAATAGAAGTGCTAGGGGCCTTGGTGCCTTTCTTAGACAGGTGCTGTCACCTGCCCTGTGGCCTTTGTTCTTACAGATGTAACACGACTGAGACCCTGGGCACATCACTCACCGACTGTGACCCTGGGCACATCACTCACCAACTGAGACCCTGGGCACATCACTCAACGACTGAGACCCTGGGCACACCACTCAACGACTGAGACCCTGGGCACACCACTCACCGACTGTGACCCTGGGCACATCACTCACCGACTGTGACCCTGATCACATCACTCACCAACTGAGACCCTAGGTACATCACTCACCGACTGGGACCCTGGGCACACCACTCAACGACTGAGACCCTGGGCACACCACTCACCGACTGTGACCCTGATCACATCACTCACCAACTGAGACCCTGATCACATCACTCACCAACTGGGACCCTGGGCACACCACTCAACCTCCCGGTGCCTGTGAACAAAGACTGTGAGCTGATCACATCACTCACCGACTGAGACCCTGGGCACATCACTCAGGGACTGAGACCCTGCGTACATCACTCAGCCCCCCGGTGCCTGTGACCCTCGGTACAGTAATTGCTGCTCACGTAAACCGCTCCAATACCCCTGGGTGGACTCCAAACTATACAAACGGTAAAACAAACTCCCTCTGTGCCTCGGCCACAGGCCGGTGAGGGCGCCCCCGTCCCCGCCCACTCACCCCGCCAGGCTCCGGGCCGGACATCTCTCCGCCCCCGCTGCAGTCCTCGGGTCGGAGTGGGTCAGTCAGAGGCCCCGCGGGAGGACACCGGGACCGACAGAAGGGGACCGACAGAAGGGGACCTTCAGCGGCGGAGCCTGCCCCGGGCTCAGGACGGACGCGACCCTGCGACTGAGCATGCGCACGGAAGACCAGACGTACTGAGCATGCGCACGAGAACCAACGGCCAGGAAGAACAGACGCACTGAGCATGCGCAGGAGAACCAACGGACGGGAAGGACAGACGCACTGAGCATGCGTACGAGAACCGACGCGCGGAACAGCAGACGCACTGAGCATGCGCACGAGGGACAACGCGCGGGACAACAGAGTATGCGTGCGTACCCGACCCGACGAACTGAGAGTGCGCAACAGACCCATCCTCCGCCGCCCTGAGCGTGTGTACAAGAATGGCACTATCTTGCGACATCTTGAGCATGCGCAGAAATGTTTTATTCTCGCCACCGTACTAGGCATGCGTGGAAGCTCGAGACACGCTTTCTACTGTACTGAGTATGCGCACAAAAAACATTCCCCATAGCACTGGGAAAGGCTCTTGATCAGCCAGGGAAGACAAGTGCTCCAGATAGTAAGCATGCGCAGAATAACCGGTACCCATGTACTGCGCATGCGTGGAAGAGCGGCTCCCCTGGAGCATGCGCAGATGTGCAAATACTGACCACACTTAAGCTGTTCAAAGATGGCATCTCCTTGCCATAGGCAGAGAAAGAGATGAGCCAGAACCGAGCCAAGGGTGAGGCTCACCTTAAGAGCCGCGGAACGAGCCCAGACCTGGAAATGTTAGTAAAACTCAATACCCAACATCACGTAAAATGTGATAAAGATTCTTAGAGATCCAATAAAGTGCATTTCTTTACAAGTGCAACCTTTGGCATTAATTCTTTGTCAGGACCGGAGGCTCCGACTATGCTTCTCTTTCTTTAATACCAAATGTATAGAAGCCAATCACATTAAGTAAAGTAAAAAACTACATTACCCATGTTCCCAGCACCTCATATCACATGCTCCAATAGTATGTAAGCATTCCACATAAATATAGATGCCTCCATTTTGTGTCCTCTTTCTTTGCTGCTTCGCAGCCAGATGAGTACTTTTTTCCCTTATTTAAGGCATTGTTATATTGTACAGGTATTATTGTTTTCTCTTCCCCTTATGATCACGGGGATTAAGTAATCTGATTGGCGCTTGCCACAATGTCGTAATTGACACACAAGACTACGCTAATGCCGGTAATTAGGGCGGTCGGGTTACGACGTTCTGGCCCCTGTGGAGCGGGTGCAGGGAGCAGATTATGCACGTCTTCCTGACGCATGCAGTCCTATTTCTAGGACAATTGAAAGCACCACTCATCGCAGGTGCAGAGTTACTGACGAGCACTGAAATTGACTAAAGAACCGCACAGCAATTTGTCTGCACACGGCTCAGCCCCTACTTTTGCCATGGTGACAAGTCATTCAAGTATTACTCCCCTCACACCCTGTCCGATGATTACAGGGTTTTAAAATTGACAAAAGGCTTGGCCTAGAGTGTTTCCAGGCAGCTCCCTCCACGTTTTAATTGAGGCAGTATATAATAGCCTGGCAGGCATCCCACTCCCCCTTTTTTCTCTTGATTGGACTATCAAAGATATTAACAATAAGAAAATGACAAAATGGGAGCTGTTAGAAATGGGGTCTCTAGTTGGCAGTCGGTTTGCACCCTGTTCTAGTAGGGACCCTTACTCTAGTAAGGATAAGGGAGATACCCACTCAGATAACCCCTGCTCACCCCCTTGGTAGCTTGGCACAAGCAGTCAGGCTTATCTCAGTAGCAATGAGTAAAGCATTTGCACTTAGCACACAGAAATAAATGAAAACACTACAAAAGGACACCACACCAGTTTTAGAAAAATAGCCAATATTTATCTATATAAGACAAGACCAAATACGATAAAAATCCACCATACAGTAATAGATATATGAATTCTGCAAGATTTACTCAAAAATACAGTTCCTTGAAGTCAATAGCTCCACCTGGGGCTATCACGATATCGTGATCAACAAAACCAACTATTCAGGCCGGTCTCGGGCAAGTTACGGTGTCTGGAAGACCCGCAAACAGAACCTTGGATTTGCATGGCGTCATGATCCTCGCAGTGAGCTCCAGGGAGCGGCGTCGCTGGCATCGCAGTGCCGGTTCCAGAGTCGGTGCGTGGGTCGTCAGGCCCTTGATGTCACACGCGTTACGAATCGAACTCCGGGCTGATGAAGTCAGGAGCGCTGGTGTGGATGACGTCAGGGCTGCGGTGCGAAGCGGGACGATGCGACATGCACTGCCCACAGGCCACCATGCAGGCAATGGCTCGGTGATGGCGTCCAGCTGCGTCAGTGAGACCAGGGCTGCAGTGTGAAGTGGGGGGGTGAGACGTGCGGTGTCATCAGGTCAAGGTGCAGGCAGCGTCGTCATTGTTGCTGAATTGCTGTCGCCGGTAGGCCCAAGCCAGCGGTACGAGACGGTGCTTTGTGACCCTCACAAGTGGTGTCCACAGGCCACGGTGCGGGCAGGATGCCTGGGGATGACACTGAAGTCGATGATGCTGGCGTCGGTGGACCGGGGCTGCGGTGCGGGACGGGACAGTGCTTAGTGCTCCTCACAAGTGGTGTCCACTTGCCACGGTGCGGGCAGCGGCGCTGGTGTCAGCAGGAGTGGCGGGGCTGCCCAGGCTGCGGTGTGAGCAGGCGATGCCAGAGTGCAGGGCCCACAGGTCGCGGTGCGAGCAGCAGCTCGGTGAAGTCGTCCGTTGATGGCGTCTGTGAGACCAGGGTCACGGTGCGAAGCGGGGCAATGTGACTCCATGCGGCGTCGGCTGGTCACGGTGCAGGCCAATGGCTTCATTGGAGGTGTCACAGTGATTTTTCCTCTTGAACAGCACATAACACGCAGTTCCCAGTGCTGCAGGTCGAGGAAACTGGAGACTTTGGTGTCCCTGAGACTTTCAACAGGAGGCAAGCTCTACTCCAAGCCCCTGGAGAACTTTCTCAAGCAGGACACACAGCAAAATTCACCCTGTGCACTTTTTTCAGGCAGAAGCAGTAACTGCAGTCCAGTCCAGCAAGCAACACAGCAAAGGGACAATACTCCCCCTCCAGCTCTTCAGCTCTTCTTCTTGGCAGAGGTTCCTCTTGATTCCAGAAAGATTCTAAAAGTCTGGGGTTTCGAGTCTTCTTCTTATACACTGTTCTGCCTTTGAAGTTGGCAAACTTCAAAGAAAAGTCTCACATGTTTGCAAGATCCTTCCTTGTCCAGGCCAGGCCCCAGACGCACACCAGGGGGTTGGAGACTGCATTGTGTGAGGGCAGGCACAGTCCTTTCAGGTGTAAGTGACCACTCCTCCCTCCTCTCTAGCCCAGTTGGCTTATCAGGATATGCAGGCTACACCCCAGCTCCCTTGGTGTCACTGTCTAGAGGAGAGGTGTGAATAGCCCAACTGTCAAACTGACCCAGACGAGGAATCCACAAACAGTCAGTCACAGAATTGTTTAAGCAAAAAAATGCCTACTTTCTAAAAGTGACATTGTCAAACTCACAATCTGAAAAACTTCACTAAAAGATGTATTTTTAAATTGTGAGTTCTGAGTCCCCAAACTCCATATTTCTATCTGCCCTCAAAGGGAATCTGCCCTTTAAAGTTATTTAAAGGCAGCCCCCATGTTAACCTATGAGAGAGAAAGGCCTTGCAACAGTGAAACACGAATTTGGCAGTATTTCACTGCTAGGACATGTAACACACAATAGTACATGTCCTATATTTTAAATACACTGCACCCTGCCCATGGGGCTACCTAGGGCCTACCTTAGGGGTGCCTTACATGTACCAAAAGGGAAGGTTTGGGCCTGGCAAGTGGATACGCTTGCTAGGTCGAATTGGCAGTTTAAAACTGCACACACAGACACTGCAGTGGCAGGTCTGAGCCGTGTTTACAGGGCTACTAATGTGGCTGGCACAACCAGTGCTGCAGGCCCACTAGTAGCATTTGATTTACAGGCCCTGGGCACCTCTAGTGCAATTTACTAGGGACTTACTAGTAAATCAGATATACCAATAAGGAATAAAACAATCAACAATACAATTTACACAGAAAGCATTTGCACTTTAGTACTGATTAGCAGTGGAAGGTGCCCAGAGTCCTAAAGCCAACAAAAACTGGGAGGGAGGAGGCAAAAAGATTTGGGATGATGCTGCAAAAAGGGCCAGGTGCAACAGGAGCTTTACAGGGCAGAGGTAGAATACTACCCAGAAGAAGTTGGAAACCAGTATGAACTGGGCTTGGGGGGGGGTGTCTGCATTGTAGTGTTCAGCAATCTGTAAATAAGGCACTGGCTGGAGCTTTGGGCCCTTTTACAGGGCATTTACATGATTTTGCATGCCAACAAGGCTGGCAATCTATGCTCCCTCCAATTGGCAACAATACTATCCCTTCAAAAAAGGGAAAAGCAAAATCTAAGGCCCAGCCTAACATACATGCTGATGCACTTGCACAGTTGACTCGGAGCATGATTATAGTCGGCCCTCCCAGGGAGGACCTCCTCCTTCACGCACTTCAACAGTTGTGGACTCTCAGGAGTCGGACTCCTCCTCACATGGTGAGGATAGCAATGAACAGAATATCCCAGGCCCTAGCAAAAAGATAAGGGAACAGTCCAAAACCCCTCAGGTACTAACTTTTGACCCGGTGGATGTCATCCACCCCAGATCATCCAATTGGACACCTCCTACTGAGGTGGCAGAGTATGTTCAATCCCATCTCTGACAGAACTTTGATAAAGACGTGCGTGCGCGTATGCGCAATGAATGCCCTAGACCAGATTTGGCAGGCAAAGTGGCAGATACGCCAGAGGTAGACCCGACTATTGTCATCTTTATGAAGAAATATGCCAAGAATGGGCCTTGACAGAGCATGGCGAAACTGCCAGGACAAGCTCCTGGACATGGCAGGACCACTGACTAAAATACTGGAGCTAACATTCCATGCCAAAGAGTCCAACTCTCCAGTAGACCTAGAGGACCTAATTGATTGGGCACAGAGAGACATTTGTTGGTTGGGCAACACCAACTGTGCCATTTCGATGGAATGTCGGAGGTCTATTCTGATGAGGATAGACCCTTAACTTAATGACTTAACCACCTGGAGGCCGGCCCAGGGGCGGGAGGCTCGCTTTTCAGAGGTCCCTTTGTTAAGGGACTCTCCATGTTCTGCTCCACTTATGCCACAATCAACAAGGCCCAAATGTCACTCATAAAAGTGTTGCAGATGGGCCTTTTTGGCAGGGCCAGACGCCATGGAGGGCGGACGTCAGGCCGAGGAAATACCCAAGTCTCTCAATATGGATATTCCCCCTGGGGCAGAGGGGGTTGGTATGGAGAACATTCGGAGCCCACGTTCTACCCTACACATGACAGAGGTGGTCGGTTCCGATACCGTTGCGGCGGGCGACGCGGACAACAGGGAACATCCCAGAACACAGGATATTCTTGTAAGCATCATTCCTTTTGCCAAGGTACTCTTGGGGGAGGAGTGGGCTTGTTCCCAGACAAGTGGGGACAAATCTCCAGGGACCCATGAGTCTTAGACACCATCTTGGGATTCAAACTAGAGTTTTACAACACTCACCAGTCCAGTCGGCCCATCCAAAACAAATGTATTTTCCCAAATAGAGCAGTCTTTTATAGGCTCCGAAATTCAAACACTATTGGACAAGGGAGCAATACCGCAACAACTCCCCATCCCAGGAGGTTCATAAGCTCCATATTTCTGGTTGAAAAGAAAGGAGGGGGTTTACTACTGGTGTTAAATCTCAAGGAGTTCAACGTCTGGATTTTATACAGACATTTCAAAATGGAAAGCTGTCATTTACTAAGAGCTATTCTCCAGGAAGGCGACTGGATGGTCCACTTAGAGTTGAAGGACGCCAATCTGTTAGTCCCCATTTTTCCGCCTCACAGACAATTCCTTCAATTCCTCTGGCGAGGGCAATGGCTAGAATTCATGTCCCTTCCCTTCGGCCTATCATCAGCTCCTTGGTGCTTCTCCAAGCTGATGAGACCGGTGGTGGAGTCTCTGAGAGCTCGGGTGGTCCATCTAATTGTATATCTGGATAATCTCCTGTTGATGGCCCTAGATCCTTTGACAATCAGGACTCATTTATTTTGGACCATTCAACTCTTGCAGAGTCTAGGGTTTTTAATCACCTTGCAGAAGTCAATCTTAACACCGACCAAACAGATGGAATTTTTGGAAGTCTAGATAGATTTGATCCAAACACAATTGGTCTTGCCCCTGCAGAAGATTTGCAATATCAAGAAGGAATTGAGGTTTGCACTGTGCAGACAGACTGTGTCATTGAGATTGAAAGACAGGATTGTGGGTCTCTTGGCTTCCTCGAACCAAGCCATATTTCCTGGGCCCCTTCATTACAGGGTTCTTCAGAGATTGAAAATCCAACATCTTCGGAAGGGCCAGACCTACTCGGATCAAGTCCTCCTTTCAGAAGAAGCCAGGTTGGAACTGAAATGGTGGTTGGACCACATGGAGTCTTGGAATGGCAGAGCCATTTTCGCCACAGCCCCAGCAGTAGTGGTCAAATCGGATGCCAGCCTTTGGGGCTGGGGGGCGAGATGAGGAACACTGACAACAAGGCGTCGTTGGTCGGAGAAGGAGAGGGGTCTCCATATCAACTGCCTCAAACTCCTGGCAGGCTCTTTCGCCATCAAGAGTCTCCCCCCTGTCAAGACAGATTGTTGTATTTTGCTGAAGATGGACAATATCTCAGCGTTACGCTATGTCAACAAGTTGGGGGTTACGAAATCCAGGCTCTTGGTGGAGATTGCCAAGGATTTCTGGCATTATTGCTTCAATCACCGTATTTCCCTCACAGCAGAATATTTCCCAGGCAAGAACAATCTGAGAGCAGATTGGCAATCCCGACATCTACGGGACTTCAGTGACTGGAAATTGAATCCCTGTCAGGGAGACTAGAACCTCGGGGCCTGCGTACGCTCCTAACATGTCCACCACTAGACAGCTCCAAAACTCTGATAGAAATATCACATAGCCTGAGAGAGTCCAAGCGGGGGAAAAGGGGATTAGGATGGGGAACAACTGGGAAGGAGACCTTTAGGAAGCAAACAGTTAAACCACACAATATCAAGATTATATCACATTGATTTTTCACTAGACTATGATTCTAAGCATTGCCATACTGTAACCATGGATAACTTAAGAAAGGACTAATAACTAGGCCTCAAGACGTCTGGGAACCTGGGAAGGAATCAAGAATGATTAATACAACTTCTCAATGAAACTTTTCATGAAATGTCACATACTGTCTAGGAATATAAGAACCTTCTAGAATTATGTTTCAGCACAAACATTGCCTCTTTACATGAGGACAAAAAGTAATCTGAACATTCCCTGGAAAACAATAGGAATTGTACTAAGGACTTAACATGCACATAGGAATGTAACATCTTCAATTTAACACCTTTGCAGAAAATTCAAAAGGCCCTGGATAATCGTGTGCACTTCAGGAAACACTACACATCAAAGTTTTAATTGCCATGAAATGATTGCGCACACTGTAAGCGATCTGAACATCAAGGTTTAAATGCGGGAAATGAATCGCGCACACTGCCGATTCCAACAAGTACATGCAAATGGCATGAAATGATCGTGCACACTGTAAGCGATCTGAACACAAAGATTTAAATGCGGGAAATTAATTGCGCACACTGCCGATTCTAACAAGTATATGCAAATGCCAAAAAATGATTGCGCACTCTGTAAGCGATCTGAACATCAAGGTTTAAATGCGGGAATGAATCACGCACACTGCCGATCTCAACAAGAATATGCAAACACCATGAAATGATCGCGCACTCTGTAAGCGATCTGAACATCAAGGTTTAAATGCAGGAATGAATTGCGCACACTGCCAATCTCAACAAGAATATGCAAACACCATGAAATGATCGCACACTCTGTAAGCGATCTGAACATCAAGGTTTAAATGCAGGAATGAATCGCGCACACTGCCAATCTCAACAAGAATATGCAAACACCATGAAATGATCACGCACTCTGTAAGCGGCCTGAACATCAAGGTTTTAAATGCGGGAATGAATCGCGCACACTGCTGATCTCAACAGGAATATGCAAATGCCATGAAATGATTGCGCAAGCCCTTGCCGATCCAAACACCAAGATCTGAATCAGAGTACTGATTTGCGTACTCTGAAAGTTTCACAAGTAAGCCCCAAAACTCAAGAGTCTCTTAGAACGGGGTCGGGGGCCCAGCCCGACCTCCGCTTTACCACCCTGATCAAGGATCACCAAAAGAATGCGGGGCAGGCCTGGAACGCCAAGGTAGGCCTCCGGAACAGGAGCTCAGGAAAATGCTGCTGCTCTGCACCGGGACCTCTGAATAGTGAGAACATGGAGCTGGGCTAGCTCCCTTATATAGAGTCTGGCCCAGCCCACAAACCAAACCCAGTCATGCTGCAGAGAAAGCTTCTAGAAGGTCCTAGAAAGGGACCACACCCTAACAAACTCAGTAAGCCTGCAGCAATACCTTGCAAATGAACAGTTATGGCAAACATCATTAATAGTGTTTTTCAAGGTTAAAGTCTGCAATGCAAAAGGTTAACATACTGCATATAAACACAGTGCATGAATTATGCTCTTGCATAAAGGCTGGGTTTTTGCATTTTAGTCGCCCGAGGAGCGCACTGCCCTGATGTTGTCAATCCCTTAATATTCAACCATCTTCACAAGAGATGGGGTCCTTGCAATGTGGACCTGTTCGCATGTCAGCTCAATCGACAACTTCCCCATTTTTTCAGTTGGTGCCCGAACCCGGAAGCTCAAGCCACGGACGCTTTTCTCCAAGACTGGTCTCAGTCACGGGGGTATGCTTTTCCTCCGTTCCTAATGATCCCCAGGGTCCTGACTCAGCTCAGATGTCAGAAATCAGAGATCATTCTTGTGACTCCCTTTGGAGAGCTCAACCTTGGTTCCCAGTAGCCCTGTCTCTAGCGAGTGCTCTTCCAGTACGACTTCCTATACTCCCGGATCTCTTGTTGGACCCAAAGGGATGCCCTCACCCGCTAGTCCTGTCAGATCAGCTCAGATTGATGGCCTGGATGGTTTCAGGGAAAGATGGTATATCCCAGGCATTTCGCAACAAGCTGCTGACTTCATCAGACAAGCTTGGTCTGATAGCACCCATTAGCGTTATTCCTCAGCTTTGAGGAGATGGTGTGCTTGGTGCAACAGACGGGCTGTTGATCCAGTGAGGGCAGAATCTTGTATAGTAATACATTTCCTTTTGGATTTGGCATCCTCTGGTTTAGCCTATAGAACAGTGAATAACTTAAGATCTGCAATCTCAGCAGGACATGTCCAGGTGGAGGGTAAACCAATAGGTGAGCATCCACTAATATGCAAATTGATGAGAGGTATTCATATGTCCAATCCTCCGAGGCCCAAATATGCATCCTTTTGGGATGTGAATACAAACAGGTACCTTTTGCGTAAACAAATTTCCTCTAAGCTGACCCTCTTGCTATGCCTGATATCATGTAAAAGGGTGTCTGATGTTCAGGCCCTTAACACAGCAGGCAGAGTTTTGTCCCCAGAAGGGATTTCATTCACTATCACTCGATGGATAAAATCTAATTCCAGGTTGGTAACATACCCAAGTTTTCCAGATAATTCTCAACTTGTGTAGTTCAATGTCTAAAAGACTATGAAGCCGTTACTTGTGACCTGAGGCAGGAGTCTGGTGGACAGTTACTCATTGCATTGCAAAAACCATTTAGACCAGTGTCTTCAGCGACTTTAGCCAGGTGGGTAAGATGGCTGCTGGCTGAAGCCGGTATTGACATCTCTGTCTTTGGTGCTCATTCAGCCAGAGGAGCTATGGGGTCTAAGTCATTTGTTTTAGGCTCCTACATTGAGGACATTATGAGGGCTGCAGACTGGTCATCAGAATCTACATTTCGAAAGTTTTACTATAAGCCTATTACAGTTGTAGCGTCTTTGGTGGTGATGCAGCATTAAACTAGCATAATCGGAGCCTCCGGTCCTGTCATAGAATAAAAAGAATTCTAGCTTTCACGTCAAGAATTTTCAATTCTATTAAGGACACGGAGACGAGGATTATCCCACCCACTATTTATAAGAGTTGTACTCAATGATATTATGTGTATATATTTAGAATGTTATATTCAAATTTAATGTACATGTTGATGATTTCTTCCCTCCCTGTAATTGCAATAAACTGTAAGAAGATTCTATAGGAGGATGTGAATTTTTCTTGTATTTAAGGAAATGAACAAAAGAGTGCTTGAACAGATTCAGCTCATCTGGGTCAGGATTTCCATTGGAGCATAGTTCTGAGGAGCTTGTTGCCTATTTCATAATCGAGACTCTGGTGTGGAAGTTGGTCATCAGCCTTGTTGATTGTGCAACATCCCGGTTGGATCGTTTGCAAGTTATGGAATCCACGTTTGGATCAATATAGACTTGGTGGCTATTACCCTGTTTCTCTTGAAGTATGCAGTACTTATGTTTTTTTCCTATAAAGAAAGAGGACACAAAATGGAGGCATCTGTATTTATGTGGAATGCTTGCATACTATTGGAGCATGTGATATGAGATGTACTGGGGGACATGGGTAATGTAGTTTTTTACTTTAATTTACCTGATTGGCTGCTATAAATTTTGAAGTAAAGAAAGAGAAGCCTCATCCTTGCCTCTGTGTCCTTAATACAATTGACAATTCTTGACGCCAAAGCTAGAACATTTTTTATTCATCATAATTATAGCACTGCACTGAGAAGCACTCAACAAAAAGTGATAGCTTGTAAACATTAACCATTAGTGAATATGGATGCAAGACACATCATGTGAACCGTGTATGTGGCCCAGATTCTATTAGAGACACGGAGGCGAGGATTATGCTTATCTTTTTTCACTTTATTTATTCCAGCAGCCAATTAGAAGTAAGATAGACAAAATACTACAAATCCCATGAATCAACATATCATGGGGGTTATTACAACTTTGGAGGAGGTGTTAATCCGGCCCAAAAGTGACGGTAAAGTGACAGATATACCACCAGCCATATTACGAGTCCATTATATCCTATGGAACTCGTAATACGGCTGGTGGTATATCCATCACTTTTGGGCCGGATTAACACCTCCTCCAAAGTTGTAATAACCCCCCATGTGTTCAACCATAGAGCATATACCCTATTTAACATGCTAGGCCCAGTATCAACTCCTCTTTCTTTGCACGAAGCCAAAAGTAACAGATACCATCCAAAGGAGTGGTGATAACCAATTAACAATGAGCTTGCACGTCCCAAAACTACAAATCCAGAAAATGGCCCCCAATGGGGACAGCCCAGCCTCGAAGAACAGAAGGTGCTGATGAGCTCGAACACAGGAGGTAAATTCTTGAATGCCTCAGTCCACTTTGAGGGACAGGATAATTTATCATCGTTTCCTAAGCGAGGGAAACAAAGGTTGAGGCATTAAAACTGATCCAAAACCACTAAAGCATATTCATACTCAAACATCAGGGAGGGAAAGCACCATAGAAGGAAATATCAAACACATTAATATCACATGATAATCAAATAAGAACAAAAAATCTTTTTGGAAAAACACATCAATCAATGTGCGGGTGGGATAATCCTTGCCTCCGTGTCCTTAATAGAATTGAAAGTTCTTGACACAAATGCTAAAAAATGTTTTATTCTATGTCAGGACTGGGTGCTCTAATTATGGTTGTTTAAAGCTGACTCACCATAACTGAAGCAATGTCAACAATAGGTTTGCAGTCAAATGATTTAAACGTAGATTCAGACGAGCAGTCAGCCACTTTTAATATGTCCTCTAAACGGGAACCTAAGTAAAAGGACTTAGACACCATGGCCCTTCTTGTAGAGTGAGCAACAAAGTGAGCACCAAATTTAGAAATGTCAATGCTTGCCTCGTTCAAGAATCATTGCACCCATCTAGACAGAGTCGCTGAAGTAACCAGGCGGTACGGTCTCACAAGTGAGATTAACAACTGGCCCCCAGTATCAAATCAAATCAAATCAAATCATTGACATTTATAAAGCGCGCTACTCACCCGTGCGGGTCTCAAGTCGCTAGGGGAGAAAGGGGGGGTTATCGCTGCTCGAACAGCCAAGTCTTTAGGAGTTTCTGGAAAGCGGAGTGGTCCTGGGTGGTCCTGAGGCTGGTGGGGAGGGAGTTCCAGGTCTTGGCCGCCAGGAAGGAGAAAGATCTCCCACCCGCTGTGGAGCGGCGGATGCGAGGGACGGCAGCGAGTGCAAGGCCAGCGGAGCGGAGGAGGCGGGTGGGGACGTAGAAGCTGAGGCGTCTGTTGAGGTATTCCGGTCCCTTGTTGTGGAGGGCTTTGTGTGCGTGGGTGAGAAGACGGAAGGTGATCCTTTTGCTGACTGGGAGCCAATGCAGGTGTCTCAGGTGTGCGGAGATGTGGCTGTTGCGGGGTACGTCGAGGATGAGGCGGGCCGAGGCGTTTTGAATGCGTTGCAGGCGATTTTGGAGTTTGGCTGTGGTCCCGGCGTAGAGGGTGTTGCTGTAGTCCAGGCGGCTCCTGACGAGGGCGTGGGTCATGCTTTTTCTGGTGTCGGCGGGGATCCAACGGAAGATCTTGCGGAGCATGCGGAGGGTGAGGAAGCAGGCGGAGGACACGGCGTTGACTTGCTTGGTCATGGTGAGAAGAGGGTCCAAGATGAAGCCGAGGTTGCGGGCGTGGTCTGTGGGGGTCGGTGCGGTGCCGAGGGCCGTGGGCCACCAGGAGTCGTCCCAGGCGGACGGGGTGTTGCCGAGGATGAGGACTTCCGTTTTTTCAGAGTTCAGCTTTAGGCGGCTGAGTCTCATCCAATCTGCGACATCCTTCATACCCTCTTGTAGGTTGGTCTTGGCGCTGGCGGGGTCCTTGGTGAGGGAGAGTATAAGTTGGGTGTCGTCGGCGTAGGAGGTGATGATGATGTCGTGCTTGCGTACGATGTCGGCGAGGGGGCTCATGTAGACATTGAAGAGTGTCGGGCTGAGCGATGAGCCTTGAGGTACGCCGCAGATGATCTCGGTGGGTTCTGAGCGAAACGGAGGGAGGTAAACTCTTTGGGAACGGTTTGCGAGGAAGGAGGCGATCCAATCCAGGGCCTGGCCTTGGATCCCGGTGGAGCGTATCAGTACGAAACTTTGCTGTACTCACCTCGTAAGCCTCCAAGCACTGCACCAACAAAGTTTAGGATTATCAGCAAAACTAGGAAAAGAAACAGACCTGGAGTAGCATTTTGTGTAGCAAGAGATGGAGAATGTCACTCCTTCAGGGGAGAAAACCCTACCCACGAGGTCCAGAGCGTTAAGGTCTGACACACGTTTGCACGAAATCAAACACAAAAGCATGGTGAGTTTAGCTAAAAGTTGCTTTCTAGACAGGTATCTGTTCACAGGTCAGGATTCAAGGAATCGTAAAACCACATTTACATCCCATAGAGTAGAATATTGAGGACATGGGGGAATGGACAATCAGATGCCCTTCAGCAGCTTAAAAACAATGGGAAGCTTACCCAAGGGTTTACCCTCTACCAGTAAATGTCCTGCTGAGATGGCTGACCTATGGCTAAACCCGAAGACGCCAAGGAAGACAAGAAGTTCAGGACCTAACTACACTCTGCTGAAGAGGGATCTGTGTTCTGTACACCAAGAGCACCAGCGAGTCCAAGGTGAAGCGTTAGTGTTTATGGGTGCCAGGAAGACCAGGTTGTGGAGATTAAATCGTTAGATTCCTGCGAAAGACCTGGGAGGCTCCATCTTTCCCTGAAATTTTCCATGCCACAAGGGAGAGGCGTTCCGATAAGATCATAGGATGAGGTAGGCCCATAGGATCCAGAAGGAGGTTTCGCATGTGAGGGATCAGGATCTGGTGGAGCAAAGCTCATCTCCAGTGCCACCGGGAACCAAGCTTGGGGTCTCCAAAGGGGGGGTCACCAGAACCAGATCTGCCTGCAGACGAAGGGTCTGAGTCAAGACCCTGGGAATCTGCATAAAGGGAGTGAAGGCATAACCCCAAAACAAGGACCAGTCCTGGAGGAAAGCATTGGTCATCGTCGCCTCTGGATCTGGGCGCCAACTGAAAAACCTTTCCAGTTAGTGATTGAGGAGAAAGGTAAAGAGATCTATGGAGAGGGGGCCCCACTGCTCCTGGAGAGCCTGAAAGACCTTTGAATGCAATCTCCAGACGATGTAGTCCCGAATATGGTGAGATTGCAAATCTGTCACCGAGTTGCTTTGACCCAGGAGATACTCTGCCACCGCCGATATCTAATGTTGAAGGCAAAAATGCCAAAAATATTTGACTATCTCCGTCAGAATACAGGATTTCATCCCACCCAGCTTGTTGACATACCTCACTGCAGAGACGTTGTCCATCTGAAGAAGGATGCAACAATCTGTCTTGATCGGTGAGAGACTTTGGATTGCAAAAGAGCCTGCAAGGAGCTCCAAGCAATTGATATGAAGGTCCAGCTCTGTCTTAGACCAACGGCCCCCAGTGGAAATTGGGCCACAATGAGCTCCCCACCCCGAAAGCCTGGCATACGACTCTATAACAATCTTCTGGGAGGATCTGAATATCGCGATGCCATTCCAGGCTTCCGTATGTTTCAGCCACCATTGCATCTCCGTCCATGCCTCCCCACAAAGGGGGATCTGATCGGAGTAGCTGAGACCCTTCTCGAGGTGAGAGATCTTCAGACGCTTCAGAGCCCTGTAGTGAAGGGGCCCCGGGAAGATAGTGTGGGTTGAGGAAGACAACAGGCCCGCCGCACAGGCAATCACCCTCAATGATACAGTCTGTCTGCACAACATTGACTTCAATTCCCTCTTGATGTGGCACATTTTTTGAGGTGGAAGAATTAATTGAACAGTAAGGAGTCCACCTGAAAGCACAGGAACTCTAGTCGTTGAGCTTGAATCAAGACCAACTTCTGGTTGTTCACAATGGAGCCCAGATCCTCGAGGAGAGGCATCGCCCACTCCAGGTGGGTGAGAACTGGATGGGGACATTGAGCCATAATGAGGATGTCGTTGAGGTAAATTATCAGACGAACATCCCTGGCTCGGAGGCAGTCTGCTACTGGGCGCATCACTTTTGTAAAGCACCAAGAAGCTGATGACAGGCCAAAGGGAAGGACTTTGTACTCATAACATTGCCCTTTCCGGAGAAACTAAAGAAATCGATGATGAGGAGGAAAGACAGGGATGGTCAAATAGGCATCTTTCAAGTTTAAACAAACCAACCAGTCCCTTTCTTGAAAGATGTCTCTTAGTAAGTGAGTGCCCTCCATCTTGAAGTGGTGGTAAATGATCCATCCATTGACTTCTTTTTAGGTTCAGGCCTAAGCGAGAGCCGCCGCCCTTTTTGTCTACCAGAAAAATTGGGCTGAGAAAACCAAGAGGATGGGGAAAAGTCTTGACTATGGCACCCTTGAGTAAGAGAGCGGAAACCTCTGCGGAGATGCTTCCTGATCTTGAAGGGAAAAATGCATCGCAGAAGGAAGGGTGAGTTGTGAGGGGCAGCTGTAACATTTCAGCTTGTAAACCTGTACAGTTTCTAAAACCCAAGAGTCTTGAGTTATCTGGTGCCAATTCTGTAGGAAAGACACAGTCCTGCCCCCCAAAACAGCATTTAAAATGGAAATTGGGCTAACCTGCAGACCCGAGGCTTGATATGAGGCTTGGCTCCCTCTGGACTTTCCTCTCCGGAATCTGAAACAGCCCACTCATGGATGGGAGGGATAGAAGGTAGATGAGAAGGAACCGGAGTCCTGGTAAACCCGTCTGCTATAGTGATAAAAACCTTGCTGAGGACCTTAGCTTCAGTTGTGGCCTAAGGTTCGCCCTCTATAGAGTCTGGGCCATCTAAAAAGTTGGCAAAGTAATTTCTTAACAGAGCCTTGGGCGTTGTCCAGATTGGCATAGGTAGCCGCATATTTGGAAAGCTCCTTGAGGAAAGGAGAACCAAAGAGTAAACCTTGAGCCAGTGGCCCTGATTCTGAGGAGGCAAGGTCCGCAAGTTTGGGGTCCATTTTTGAGGATGGGGCGAAGGTGCTCACTAGAAATTGCACAATTGGCATTCCCTAGGAAACAGAGGGCTCTTTGAGCCCAACCCACAAGGACTTCGGGGTCGATGGGATTCACTGAATTCTTTAGCCTGAAAACTCAGCTCCAGGATTTTTGTTATGGGTCCAGCAATATCTAGGAGTTTGTCCTGGCATCTGTGCCAAGCACGATCAATGCTCTTACTAGGGTCCTTGGAAAATGTCTTCAAATACAAGACCAGGGTATGGTCAATTTCCGGGGTCTCAGTTACCTAAGATGGAAAATCTGACCTGGGGCATTCAGATCTCAGATGAAATGTTACCTCCTTCTTGAACCCATGGCAAATATGGGATTCAATATAATCTGCCACTTCGGCTTGTGTGGTCCAAAGGGTGGACCTGGGATTGATTATGTCTTCAGGCTCAAAGGTAAGCACCTTTGGAGGGTTTAGGGGTTCTTCGGTGTGATGCGCCTTCTTCTTATGCTTACAGTAGGGTCATCTCCGATCTGAAGTGGGAGCATGTAGGAGGCTCTGTGTGAGTGCACGTCTGAAACCAGAGACGTAAGACGGTGTAAGTGGGTGTTTTGAAAGCACTAACAGATCATTGTGTACATTTGTACCTCGATTTGCCTGTGAAACATTTTTAATTGTGACTGCACTCAAAACACACACTTAAATCGTGCTTCCATCACTGCAATGGAAATAGTTTATTTAGGTATGCATTTACAAAGAAAATCATGCAAACAAGAGCATTTGTTTAAGCGGGTGTTTTGCAATTAAATCAGATGCACTCAGAATTAAAGGTCTTGTTGCACCTGCAAATCAATATAAAAATAAACACAGTATGTTGAAGGAGTTTAACTTTGATTTGCCCGTGCAACATTACATTTATTTATGAATGTGTGAATTCTTTTTACAACTTGCGCTTAAACAAAGGCTTTGCATCGCTTGATTTTGTTCGTAAACATGTACCCAAATAAATTCAAGTGCTAGAAGTGTGATTTAGCCACGTGTTTTGAAAGTCAGTCACACTCAGAATTAGAAGTATTTCATACTGATGCTGGACCGGAGAGTTGACCTGCACCAGTCTTGTGTAGAATCCGTGTGAATTACTTTTACAACGCGGCGTGGACGTAATGGTTACGTCCAGTGGCACAGCAGCGCCCCCCCATCCCCAGGCAGGGATGGCAGCAGAATCGCTTCCGCTGCCACCCCCACTCCAGCCCCCCCAGTGATATCTGATAGCATCAGTGCGCGATCGCGTGCTGACCTCATCAGAGGCCGCCCCCACCGCGCTGGAAGCAGAGCTTCCGGGAAGGGGAGGTCGGAGAGGCATGAAAGGAGAGGATTCATGTCTCCCTGATCATTCCTGCAGCACGATCGTAAAGCGATCGCAGGAATGCCCACTAGTCACCTGGGAGTGTTTTTTTTTTTTTTGATGTATAAGGCGAGCGGCCCCTTGGGCCCTCCAAAAGAGAGCACTGAGGTCAAGAAAGTTATCTTGAAACATCAGCCTATGCTACAAGCAGAAGTATCATTCAACAAAATTGTTAAGGAGAAGCCTTCGTTCGCAGACGCCAAGAGTTGAAATACAAAATAAATGTTGTGTGAAAAGAACAATGTGAACAGCTCTGTGAGTATCATTACACTATCAGGTATTAAACTTTGAATGACTTGGGTGATCTTTCTTTCAAATTGTTGAAAGAAAGGGCAATACTATCGGACTTCCCTACACTGGAGAGAAACTCAGAACATGAGGATCCTTCAACTGCAACAGTGCCCGCTGCATACACCTTTTGGAGTCTCCTTGTAGGAAGAACTACCTTGGCAAAACCAAAAGAAAGATCAGTGGAGGCTCTACACACACAAGAGTACCACCAGGACATGAAATGAGAAGGCATCAGTCAGCTGAGGTTTCACATTATTAAAGTGGAGACCAAACAAAGCGGCTATAATATTCATACCCACCTGTTACACACACAGGAGTTCTGGCTAAAATACCTTCTAGTACACAACCGAAGGATCTCAAGTGCTGAACTGAAGTGTTTTGTTTTTTTAGACATTAAGGGGGTCATTATGACCCTGGCGGAAGGCGGAGAAGCGGCGGTAAGACCGACAACAGGCTGGCTGTCTTTTTTTTTGTATTATGACCATGGCGGTTACCGCCATGGTCATCCGCCGCTTCTCCGTTCCGCCCTCTGGGCTGGAGACCCAGCCGTCACTATACCGCCAGCGGTATTTGGACCCGGCTGACCGCCATGGATTTCATGCGGTTTGAAACCGCCATGAAATCCATGGCGGTGAGCACTATCAGTGCCAGGGAATTCCTTCCCTGACACTGATAGGGGTCTCCCCCACCCCCGCCCGACTCCCTCCCCTACCCCCCCACCACCCCTGCCACCCAACATAACATCACTCATACACACACGACACACACGCAGGCACCACCAACACACATACACGCACACACGCCGACATACATGCCAACATCCACACACACAGTCAGACATGCACACCCACATTCAAACATACACGCACACATCCATACAGACATACACGCACTCATTCCCAAACACACAACACCCCCGCAAGCATACACGCACTCACACACACCCTCTACATATACACACGCACGCACACCCCCATGCACGCATACAACACCCCCCCACCCCCTCCCCTCACGGACGATCAACTTACCTGGTCCGACGATCCTCCGGGAGGGGACGGGAGCCATGGGGGCTGCTCCGCCAACACCACACCCTCAACAGAACGCTGCCACGGCGAATCACAGGACGTGATTCGCTGGGCAGTGTTCTGTTGGCGTGTCGGTGGAGGTGGAGCAACCTCCACTTCCCCGCCTCCCGCCAGTATGGCTGTTGGCGGCTCTCCGTCCGTAAAAGGACGGAGAGCTGCCAACGGTCATAATAGGCCGAGCGACAAACCGCCACCACTGGCGGTCTTCCACACGGCGGTCCCTCGGCGGTCTTGGAAAAAGACCGCCGAGGTCAAAATGTCCCCCTAAGGATCCTGCCTCCAAGAGCAGTGTTTGTACCCCATCTCTGGCAACATTACTCTGGTGGCAGCAACTAAGTATCTTGATTGCCTCGCCTAATTATGCTCTGAAACATGAGGAACTTATGCTGCATGAATCCAAGATGGCCACCACCACTGAAAGTCTCTCTAGATCCTGTGGTGTCCTGGCACTTCTTGTCTGTTCTGATTCCAACTCTGTTCTGTGCGTAGTGCATGCATCTCAGACACAAAGCCTCACGGCCAGCAGCTCCCACACTTTGTACACAATGAAGAAGTTTCCTGCCTTGAACAAATTGCACACAAATGAAGTTCAAATGAGCGTCTCCTCGTCCATCCTGTTATCAGAGGTGAGCATGGTCCATGCACCACAACACACCATGACTGACTTTGAGGGAACCCATGCCTGATATTCTGTGCCCAAGAGAGACAGCAAATAGTTAGGTGTTTCCCTGTTCACCTCGTAGTGATGTCTTCGTGATGAGGCCTCGTGGTGGTGTCTCATGGTGGTTTCACTGTGGTGGTGTCCTCGTGGTGGTGGCCCTGATCCGAAAACTGCTTGAACCATCGCTCTAGACTTGAATGTTCTTGAGATATTGTGGTTTGAGTTCTCAACTGGACACTACTGATAAATCCCACTTTCCCTCTTCTAACTGGTGAACCCATAGGTCAGTGGTGGACAGGTTCCAGTGGCTTCCAGTGCCCAAATCTGTACCAATAGTGAAATTCTGAGATGCCAGCTCCTAGATGTAGGGTCGCTCGAAGACCTGTGCTTCTGTGGAAGACAATTGCCCCAAAGATTCTGTTTTCTGACAACTGACTGCTAAAACTAGTTAGTTGTCCCCAACTGGGCTCATGAGACGTGTGTCCAGCACCCCTCTCATAACCACCAGAATCTAGTGACCCAGTTGACTGGGGAAAACAACTATTCACCTGAAGATGGTTTATTTGTTGGCAACAGAAACCTGCACCCTGACTTTGGGGTCCGGAGATCCCCCTTCAGTTTTGGACCTGATGATGTTTATTACCTTTAAAGGGATACTCAGATTCAGGGTTTTAAAGCGACTGAATAAAGCACCTTGAAGCCAGGTCCAAAGAAGAAGCACAGCAAAGGGTGGTACAGATTGTTGTGCTTTGCATTTTTTCTTGTTTATGTGCCCATCGTTACATTCATTAATTTTTACATTCCATCTATTCGTTCATTTTATGTGCACATATATACATGTTTTATTTAGTATTTCATTCCAGACAGTTAACATACAGTGTATTGTTTTGACAGTGCAACAATAGTTCATATATTGTGCATCAATGGTGCAAGTTATACTATAGCACGGTGGCAGTATTACGTGGTATGACCGGGGAGCCTTACCTTGTAATACTAACACGTTACCCAGACGTGGACCTCAGGTTCACACCAGTAAACCTTCGCTCAGTCTGGTAGAGTGTCAAAGAGCAGTCAGGCTACTGAGAGGAACATGTGTAAAGCATTTCACAACACCCACATGGACAATAAGTAAAAGACACGAATCACAAGAAATCCAACACCAATTTAGAAAAATAAATCAGATTTTATCTTAATTTAGACACCAAAACGAACTTTGTATCTTACATGCAACTGGAGTTGTGAATTTTTAAAGCGTTGAAAAATAGAAGCACTTAATGGACAAACAAACACCATGGAAGTCCATGGGGAAAAACACAGTGTGCACTTGGTCACTTGTGAGGTGAGGTCCAGGAAAATCACAGGGAGTTAAGGTCTTGGAGGGTCCCTAGACCCAGGGAGTCTGGGTGCAGAGGTGCTCTGGCTGTTCTTGGTGCTGACAGGACCCGTGGGCGCTGTCAAAATTGCAGCACTTGACAAAAGCACACTTGGGGGTGGAACTACTAATTTCCCTCAGTGAGTAGAGGCCTTTGGGTTCCCGGGCCTGGATTCCACAACAGGATCTTCACTATCAGGGCCATCGGAGTCCAAAGTCCTGTTGTCAGTGACCGTGTCGTCTTAGTGCCAACTCTCAGACTCAAAGTCAGACCTGAGGTTGTGGTGTCAGGGGAGCCCCTTAAATCCTAGTTTAGGGGTTGTTAAGGTGGTGAGGGACAGTGGCCAATGGGCTACTGGTCTCTGCGGCTAGTCCGCCCCTGAGGTGATGACTTCCTGTGGGAGTACGTCACTTTTCTACCCAGAATCGTCTAATTTCAAGGTTTGCCAGCATGGCAGAACCTTCTCTTGGCTACACAGACCTCCTAGCCCACCCTAAAGATGTGGCTAGCCTCTTGGAGGTGTACACCTCCTGCATAACTAATTTTCCCCCCTGTTGGCTTGGACAGAGCAGGTAGGGCTTTGTCCTCAAGCGGGGACTAGAGATTACATATAGAGGGTGGTGAAAGCCTTTGAGGCTCACCACCTTGATTACTTTAAACACTAACCATCCTGAGAGGGAGGAGGTGTGACCTCCTCTCTGCCCAGGTCCTTTCTCTCCATCCTTTGGGAAGTGTTAGCACAATCAGCAGGAGGACAAACTCTTGTCTTGGCCGCTAATGGCTCAGGAGAGCCCGCCAAGGAAGGGGAAAGCTGTTTTTTGGGTGAGCATCCTCTAAGGATGCCACCAGGATACATGCTAGCTAATCTTGGGCACGGGAAACGTGCTGAGGGTTAAAAAGCACAGTGTTTGATACCAAACACGGGGAGAATTAGCCGGCCATCATGAAGCTGGACATCTGGGGTTGCCTAGGTGCCAGTCCGTGTTATCCTATGGACCGCTGGTCACTTGCGGTAGCATTAAGTTTTAAATGCTATCACAGGGTCATATATGCTTGTACATACATAGCAACAATCACCTCACAGTGCACCCTGTCTCCTGGGCTATAGGGGACTGCCATGGAGGTGACTGACCTGTGCTATAAGCAGTGAAGGGTCTCTGCCTGCACTTGGTGTGGCAGAGTGGAACTCGAGCAGACTGGCTCCTCGTGAAGCATGACATGGCACCTCTGCAGGCTTTGCTTTTACTTGGTCACATAGGGTGGCACAATCAGTGCTGCAGCCCCAGTGACGCCTTTACCATCCCTGCCCTGGGTACCACTGGTACCATTTACTAGGGGCTTATAGGGGTAGCAAAGGCCTTGCCAATTGGGTTAGCAAAATCTCAGTACAGTTTAAAGTAAAGAGCACTGGCACTGAGGCCTGGTTAGGAGGCCTCAGTGCACCTTCAAGTCAAGAATGACAGCATCCGTAGTATAAATAGGGGAAGAAAGTGTGGGGGGGGGGGATGTGCAAACAAAGCCCAGTTTTTTACACATACCTATGCATCACACACCACAGGGTCTAACTTTTCATAATAATTTGCAAACTGCATTTAAGCTGGATGCAGGAACTTCTCAAGGGGATAAAATCTTCGGATTTCCAGGGAGAGAAGGACTCGTTGCAGGCGGCAGACAATTTAGTGCTCAGGGCCCCAGACTGGAACTGTCAGTCTCCTCTGTGCTTTCACTGCCTGGAACACCTTAAAAAGCCATAATATGACCCCGTTGACAGAGCAAAGACCTCATGCGAGCCCCACACGGGGCTCATGTGAAGTTCATGTTACCCTAATGGGAGCCTCGTGTAAGTCTCATGTCAGCCTCAAGTCAAACACGTCAAGCACGTCAGCCACATATCAGGCACGTCAGCCTCATGTCAGGCACGTCAACCTCATGTCAGGTACATGTCAGGAAGATGTCCGCCTCATGTCAGGAACATGTCAGCCTCGTGCCTGCCTCATCTCAGGCACATGTCAGGCACACGTTAGCCTCATGTCAGGCACGTCAGCCACATATCAGGCACGTCAGCCTCATGTCAGGCACGTCAGCCACATATCAGGCACGTCAGCCTCATGTCAGGCATGTCAGCCACATATAAGGCATGTCAGCCACATGTCACCCTCATGCCAGCCTCATGCCAGGCACATGTCAGCATCCTCCTAGGTACATGTCAGGTACATGTCAGCCTCATGTCAGGCCCATGTCAGGCACATGTCAGCCTCATGTCAGGCACATGTCAGCCTCATGTCAGGCCCATGTCAGGCACATGTCAGCCTCATGTCAGGCACATGTCAGCCTCATGTCAGGCACATGTCAGCCTCCTCCTAGGTACATGTCAGGCATATGTCAGCCTCATGGCAGGCACATGTCAGCCTCATGTCAGGCACATGTCAGCCTCATGGCAGGCACATGTCAGCATCCTCCTAGGTACATGTCAGGCACATGTCAGACTCATGTCAGGCACATGTCAGCCTTATGGCAGACACATATCAGGCACATGTCAGCCTCATGGCAGGCACATGTCAGCCACATGTCAGCCTCATGGCAGGCACATGTCAGCATCCTCCTAGGTACATGTCAGGCACATGTCAGCCTCATGGCAGGCACATGTCAGCATCCTCCTAGGTACATGTCAGGCACATGTCAGCCTCATGTCAGGCACATGTCAGCCTCATGTCAGGCCCATGTCAGCCCTGTGTCAGTTGCTTATCAGACCCTGGTCAGCCATTATGATTAGGGAGAGACACTGGAGGGGCTGTCACGACAGAGAAGGCTCTGGCTGAAATGTGTCACTGCTGCTGAAGTGTCCCGTGCCACTGCCATCTGAGATCTGCGGCATCAATTCCTTATTTGCTGATCAGTCACATTTGCAGAAAAAAACATCCTGACATTTGTATCTCTTTAGAGATCATTTCATTGATCTCATTCATGACTAAGGAGCCAGGGCAACCCTTTTCCCGGAAGGAGGGCTGCTGTGCAGATTATTAGATTATTTTGCACTGGCTTTGAGGGCCGATAACATTACACATTCCCTTTATAGGCTTCTATAGCTGTGTCTCACTCCCCTTGTGGACCCTCTGATTTTGCCTACCTCGTGCTCCGGTGAGGCCCGGCCTGCTCTGATGAGAGCCTAGATCTGCTCCTCACAGACCCTGCCTGCACCTGTGAAGGCCTAGACCGGCTCCTCAAAGACCCTGCCTGCTCCGGTGAGAGCCTAGATCTGCTCCTCACAGACCCTGCTCTCCAGTGTGAGCCTAGACCACCTCCTCACAGACCGTGCCTGGTCCGGTGTGATCTTAGACCTGCTCCTCACAGACCCCGCCTGCTTTAATGTAATCCTAGACCTGCTCCTCACAGACCCTACCTGCTTTAATGTGACCCTATGCCTGCTCCTCACTGTGAGAAAGTAGCCTCTTTCTAGCCTTGTTACCCCCTCTTTTGGCCTGTTTGTGAGTGTATGTCAGGGTGTTTGTCACTGTTTTCACTGTCTCACTGGGATCCTGATGGCTAGGCCCCAGTGTTCATGGTGAAAACACTATGTTTTCAGTATGTTTGTTATGTGTCACTGGGACCCTGCTGGTCAGGACCCCAGTGCTCATAAGTTTGTGGCCTATATGTATGTGTCACTGGGACCCTGTCACACTGGGCCCCAGTGCTCATAGGTGTGCATGTATGTGTTCCCTGTGTAGTGCCTAACTGTCTCACTGAGGCTCTGCTAACCAGAACCTCAGTGGTTATGCTCTCTCATTACTTTTAAATTGTCACTAACAGGCTAGTGACCAATTTTACCAATTTACATTGGCTTACTGGAACACCCTTATAATTCCCTAGTATATGGTACTGAGGTACCCAGGGTATTGGGGTTCCAGGAGATCCCTATGGGCTGCAGCATTTCTTTTGCCACCCATAGGGAGCTCTGACAATTCTTACACAGGCCTGCCACTGCAGCCTGAGTGAAATAATGCACACATTATTTCACAGCTATTTTCACTGCACTTAAGTAACTTATAAGTCCCCTATATGTCTATCCTTTACCTGGTAAAGGTTAGGTGCAAAGTTACTTAGTGTGTGGGCACCCTGGCACTAGCCAAGGTGCCCCCACATTGTTCAGGGCAAATTCCCCGACTTTGTGAGTGCGGGGACACCATTACATGCGTGTACTACACATAGGTCACTACCTATGTGTAGCTTCACAATGGTAACTCCGAATATGGCCATGTAACATGTCTAAGATCATGGAATTGCCCCCTCTATACCATCCTGGCATAGTTGGCACAATTCCATGCTCCCAGTGGTCTGTAGCACAGACCCTGGTACTGCCAAACTGCCTTTTCTGGGGTTACACTGCAGCTGCTGCTGCTGCCAACCCCACAGACAGGCTTCTGCCCTCCTGGGTTCCAGCCAGGCCTGGCCCAGGATGGCAGAACAAAGGACTTCCTCAGAGAGGGGGTGTTACACCCTCTCCCTTTGGAAAATGGTGTGAAGGCAGGGGAGGAGTAGCCTCCCCCAGCCTCTGGAAATGCTTTGTTGGGCACAGAGGTGCCCAATTCTGCATAAGCCAGTTTACACCGGTTCAGGGACCCCTCAGCCTTGCCTGGGCGCGAAACTGGACAAAGGAAAGGGGAGTGACCACTCCCCTGACCTGCACCTCCCCTGGGAGGTGCCCAGAGCTCCTCCAGTGTGCTCCAGACCTCTGCCATCTTGGAAACAGAGGTGCTGCTGGCACACTGGACTGCTCTGAGTGGCCAGTGCCCTCTGCTGATGTCAGAGACTCCTTCTGATAGGCTCCTTCAGGTGTTGCTAGCCTATCCTTTGTCCTAAGTAGCCAAACCCTCTTTTCTGGCTATTTAGGGTCTCTTTCTTTGGGGATTCCTCAGATAACGAATGCAAGAGCTCATCAGAGTTCCTCTGCATCTCTCTCTTCACCTTCTACCAAGAAATCGACTGCTGACCGCGCTGGAAGCCTGCAAAACTGCAACAAAGTAGCTAAGACGACTACTGCAACATTGTAACGCCGCTCCTGCTGCCTTCTCGACTGTTTTTCTTGGTGTGCATCCTGTGGGGGTAGTCTGCCTCCTCTCTGCATCAGAAGCTGCGAAGAAATCTCCCGTGGGTCGACGGAATCTTCCCCCTGCCAACGCAGGCACCAAAAAGCTGCATCACGGTCCCTTGGGTCTCCTCTCACGACGAGGTCCCTCGAATCCAGCAAGACTGTCCAAGTGACCCCCACGGTCCAGTGACTCTTCAGTCCAAGTTTGGTGGAGGTAAGTCCTTGCCTCCCCACGCCAGACTGCATTGTTGGTTTTCACAACTTTTGCAACTTCTCCAGCTCCCGTGCACTTCCGGCGGAAATCCTTTGTGCACCTGGAAGCTGGGGTCCCTGGCACTCTAACCTGCATTGCACGACTTCCTAAGTTGTTCTCCGGCGACGTGGGACTCCTTTGTGTGACTTCAGGCGAGCACCGTTTCACGCATCCTCATAGTGCCTGTTTCTGGCACTTCTCTGGGTGCTACCTGCTGCTGTGAGGGCTCCTTGTCTTGCTCGACGTCCCCTGTACCTTCTGGTCCAATTTGCACCGTCCTGGTCCATCCTGGGCCACAGCAGCGTCCAAAAACGCCAACCGCACGATTTGCAGCTAGCAAGGCTTGTTTGCGTCCATCTGGCGGGAAAACACTTCTGCACAACTCTCCAAGGCGTGGGGGATCCATCCTCCAAAGGGGAAGTCTCTAGCCCTTGTCGTTCCTGCAGTATTCACAGTTCTTCAGCCTAGTAAGAGCTTCTTTGCACCAACAGCTGGCATTTCTTGGGCATCTGCCCATCTCCGACTTGCTTGTGACTTTTGGACTTGGTCCCCTTGTTCCACAGGTACCCTCAGTCAGGAATCCATCGTTGTTGCACTGCTGATTTGTGTTTTCCTTGCATTTTCCCTCTATCACGACTTCTGTGTCTTTAGGGGAACTTCAGTGCACTTTGCACTCACTTTTCAGGGTCTTGGGGTGGGGTCTTTTTCTAACCCTTACTATTTTCTAATAGTCCCAGCGACCCTCTACAAGGTCACATAGGTTTGGGGTCCATTTGTGATTCACATTCCACTTTTGGAGTATATGGTTTGTGTTGCCCCTATCCCTATGTGCTCCCATTGCATCCTATTGTAATTTTACACTGTATGCACTGTTTTCTAAGACTATACTGCATATTTTTGGTATTGTGTACATATATCTTGTGTATATTTCTTATCCTCATACTGAGGGTACTCACTGAGATACTTTTGGCATATTGTCATAAAAATAAAGTACCTTTATTTTTAGTATAACTGTGTATTGTGTTTTCTTATGATATTGTGCATAATCATTTGTGGTACTGTAGTAGCTTCACATGTCTCCTAGTTCAGCCTAAGCTGCTCTGCTAAGCTACCATTATCTATCAGCCTAAGCTGCTAGACACCCTCTACACTAATAAGGGATACCTGGGCCTGGTGCAAGGTGTAAGTACCCCTTGGTACTCACTACAAGCCAGTCCAGCCTCCTACACTCACAGACCCTGCCTGCTCCAGTGTGAGCCTAGATCTGCTCCTCACAGACCCTGCTCTCAAGTGTGAGCCTAGACCACCTCCTCACAGACCGTGCCTGGTCCGGTGTGATCTTAGACCTGCTCCTCACAGACCCCGCCTGCTTCAATGTAATCCTAGACCTGCTCCTCACAGACCCTACCTGCTTTAATGTGACCCTATGCCTGCTCCTCACAGACCCTGCCTGCCCCAGTGTGAGCCTAGACCTTCTTCTCACAGACCGTGCCTGCTTTAATGTGAGCCTATGCCTGCTCCTCACAGATCCTGCCTGCTCCAGTGAGAGCCTAGATCTGCTCCTCACAGACCCTGCTCTCCAGTGTGAGCCTAGACCACCTCCTCACAGACCGTGCCTGGTCCGGTGTGATCTTAGACCCGCTCCTCACAGACCCCGCCTGCTTTAATGTAATCCTAGACCTGCTTCTCACAGACCCTGTCTGCTCTGGTGGGAGCGTAGACCTGCTTCTCACAGACCCTACCTGCTTTAATGTGACCCTATGCCTGCTCCTCACAGACCCTGCCTGCTCCAGTGAGAACCTAGATCTGCTCCTCACAGACCCTGCTCTCCAGTGTGAGCCTAGACCACCTCCTCACAGACCGTGCCTGGTCCGGTGTGATCTTAGACCAGCTCCTCACAGACCCTGCCTGCTCCAGTGAGAGCCTAGATCTGCTCCTCACAAACCTTACCTTCTTTAATGTGCACCTAGACCTGATCCTCACAGGCTCTGCCTTTTCCAGGGTTAACCTAGAGCTGCTCCTCACAGACCCCGCCTGCTTTAATGTAATCCTAGACCTGCTTCTCACAGACCCTGTCTGCTTCAATGTGAGCCTAACCAGATCCTCGCAGACCATGCCTGCTTTAATGTGACCTTATGCCTGCTCCTCACAGACCCTGCCTGCTCCAGTGAAAGCCTAGATCTGCTTCTCACAGACCCTGCCTTCTCCAGTGCGAGCCTAGACCAGCTCCTCACAGACCCTGCCTGCATTAATGTGAGCCTAGACAGGCTCCTCACATACCCTGCCTCCTTTAATGTGAGCCTAGACCAGCTGCTCACAGACCCTGCCTGATTTAATGTGAGCCTATACCTGCTACTCACAGACCCTGCCTTCTCCAGTGTGAGCCTAGACCTGCTTCTCACAGACCCTGCCTGCTTTAGTGTGAGCCTAGACCAGATCCTCACAGACCCTGCCTGCTTTAATGTGAGCCTAGACCACCTCCTCACAGACCCTGCCTGCTCCAGTGTGAGTCTAGACCAGCTCCTCACAGACCCTGCCTGCTTTATGTGAGCCTAGACCTGCTCCTCACAGAACCTGTCCGCTTTAATGTGTGCCTGTACCAGCTCCTCACAGACTCTGCCTGCTCCAGAGTGAGCATAGACCGGCTCCTCATAGACCCTGCCTGCTCCAGTGTGAGCCTAGACCTGCTAGTCACAGACCCTTCCTGTTCTGCACAGATCCCACCTTCTTCAGTGCGAGCCTAGACCCGATCCTCACAGACCCTGCCTGCTTCAATGTGAGCCTAGACATGCTCCTCACAGACCCTGCCTGCTTCAATGTGAGCCTAGACCTGCTACTCACAGACCCGTCCTTTTCTTCCCAGATCCTGCCTGCATCAATGTGAGCATAGACATGCTCCTCACAGGCCCTGCCTGCTTCAATGTAAGCCTAGACCTGCTCCTCACATACCCTGCCTGCTTCAGTGTGAGCCTAGACCTGCTCCTCATGCACCCTGCCTGCTCCAGTGTGAGCCTAGACCTTTGCACAATTGGATATACTCTTAACTATTGTAAGGAAATGCCTCCTTGGCATGGTTACCCCCTGACTTTTTGCCTTTGCTGATGCTATGTTTTGAATTGAAAGTGTGCTGAGACCTGCTAACCAGGCCCCAGCACCAGTGTTCTTTCCCTAACCTGTACTTTTGTATCCACAATTGGCACACCCTGGCATCCAGGTAAGTCCCTTGTAACTGGTACCCCTGGTACCAAGGGCCCTGATGCCAGGGAAGGTCTCTAAGGGCTGCAGCATATCTTATGCCACCCTGGGGACCCCTCACTCAGCACAGACACACTGCTTGCCAGCTTGTGTGTGCTGGTGAGGACAAAACGAGTAAGTCGACATGGCACTCCCCTCAGGGTGCCATGCCAACCTCACACTGCCTATGCAGTATAGATAAGTCACCCCTCTAGCAGGCCTTACAGCCCTAAGGCAGGGTGCACTATACCATAGGTGAGGGCACCAGTGCATGAGCACTGTGCCCCTACAGTGTCTAAGCAAAACCTCAGACATTGTAAGTGCAGGGTAGCCATAAGAGTATATGGTCTGGGAGTCTGTCAAACGAACTCCACAGCACCATAATGGCTACACTGAAAACTGGGAAGTTTGGTATCAAACTTCTCAGCACAATAAATGCACACTGATGCCAGTGTACATTTTATTGTGAAATACACCCCAGAGGGCACCTTAGAGGTGCCCCCTGAAACCTTAACCGACTATCTGTGTAGGCTGACTGGTTCCAGCAGCCTGCCACAACCGAGACATGTTGCTGGCCCCATGGGGAGAGTGCCTTTGTCACTCTGAGGCCAGTAACAAAGCCTGCACTGGGTGGAGATGCTAACACCTCCCCCAGGCAGGAGCTGTAACACCTGGCGGTGAGCCTCAAAGGCTCACCCCCTTTGTTCCAGCACCACATGGCACTCCAGCTAGTGGAGTTGCCCGCCCCCTCCGGCCACGGCCCCACTTTTGGCGGCAAGGCCGGGGGAAATAATGAGAATAACAAGGAGGAGTCACTGGCCAGTCAGGACAGCCCCTAAGGTGTCCTGAGCTGAAGTGACTCTAACTTTTAGAAATCCTCCATCTTGCAGATGGAGGATTCCCCCAATAGGGATAGGATTGTGACCCCCTCCCCTCGGGATGAGGCACAAAGAGGGTGTACCCACCCTCAGGGCTAGTAGCCATTGGCTACTAACCCCCCAGACCTAAACACGCCCTTAAATTTAGTATTTAAGGGCTTCCCTGAACCTAAGAATTTAGATTCCTGCAACTACAAGAAGAAGAGGACTGCTGAGCTGAAAGACCCCTGCAGAAGAAGAAAAGAAGACACCAACTGCTTTGGCCCCAGACTTACCGGCCTCTCTCCTGCCTTCTAAAGAAACCTGCTCCAGCGACGCTTTCCCCAGGACCAGCGACCTCTGAATCCTCAAAGGACTGCCCTGCTTCAAGAAAGACAAGAAACTCCTGAGGACAGCGGCCCTGCTCCAAAAAGACTGCAACTTTGTTACAGAGGAGCAGATTTAAAGACCCCTGCAATCCCCGCAAGAAGCGTGAGACTTGCAACACTGCACCCAGCGACCCCGACTCGACTGGTGGAGAAACAACGCTACAGGGAGGACCCTCCGGCGACTCCAAGACTGTGAGTAACCAAAGTTGTCCCCCCTGAGCCCCCACAGCGACGCCTGCAGAGGGAATCCCGAGGCTCCCCCTGACCGCGACTGCCTGACTCTAAAATCCCGACGGCTGGAAAAGACCCTGCACCCGCAGCCCCCAGCACCTGAAGGAAGAACTTCAGTACAGGAGTGACCCCCAGGAGGCCATCTCCCTTGCCCAGGTGGTAGCTACCCCGAGGAGCCCCCCCCTTGCCTGCCTGAACCGCTGAAGAGACCCCTTGGTCTACCATTGACTCCCATTGGAAACCCGACGCTAGTTTGCACACTGCACCCGGCCGCCCCCGCGCTGCTGAGGGTGTACTTTCTGTGTGGACTTGTGTCCCCCCCGGTGCCCTACAAAACCCCCCTGGTCTGCCCTCCGAAGACGCGGGTACTTACCTGCTGGCAGACTGGAACCGGAGCACCCCCTTCTCTCCATTTAAGCCTATGTGTTTTGGGCACGTCTTTGACCTCTGCACCTGACCGGCCCTGAGCTGCTGGTGTGGTAACTTTGGGGTTGCTCTGAACCCCCAACGGTAGGCTACCTTGGACCCAAAACTGAACCCTGTAGGTGGGTTACTTACCTGCAAAAACTAACATTACTTTACTTCCCCCAGGAACTGTGAAAATTGCACTGTGTCCACTTTTAAAACAGCTATTTGTGTTTTATGTGAAAAGTATATATGCGACTGTAATTATTCAAAGTTCCTAAAGTACTTACCTGCAATACCTTTCAAATGAGATATTACATGTAGAATTTGAACCTGTGGTTCTTAAAATAAACTAAGAAAAGATATTTTTTTCTATAACAAAAACCTATGGCTGGAATTGTCTCTGAGTGTGTGTTCCTCATTTATTGCCTGTGTGTATGTACAACAAATGCTTAACACTACTCCTTTGATAAGCCTACTGCTCGACCACACTACCACAAAATAGAGCATTAGTATTATCTCTTTTTGCCACTATCTTACCTCTAAGGGGAACCCTTGGACTCTGTGCATACTATTCCTTACTTTGAAATAGCACATACAGAGCCAACTTCCTACAACTATTGCTATAAGTCCCTTGTAAAAAGGGCACATAGGTGCCCAGGGCATGGGGTACTATGGGTAGGCCCCTGAGGGCAGCAGCATTGATTGTGCCACCCTCTAGAGCCATGCACCAAGATGCCCCCAGCACTGCCATTGCAGGCTGAGTGCCCTGGTGCAAACCAAACACACAAACTCGACATGGCACACTTCCTGTGTGCCCTGTCCACCATACACTGCATTTACTATGAGTAAGACACCCCTCTGGCAGGCCTTACAGCCCTAAGGCAGGGTGTTTCATATTATATGTGAGGTCATAGCTGCATGAGCAATATGCCCCCACTGTGTCCTTGGCAAAACTGGGACACAGTGAGTGAACAGAGCAGTCAATTTGTTGCATGTGCTGGACACTGGTCAACACGAGTTTCCCAGCTACATGATGGCCACTCTGAACCCTGGGTTGTATGGAATCAAACAACTCAGAATGATAAATCCAAACTAGTGCCAGTATTCTCTTCTTTTTATCTCTATTTCCAAAAGCTGGGCTTCTAGTGCCAGTCTTTTGGTAAACCTAGCCAGAAACAACTCCTCATCTGAGGGGGCTCCTACGTCTGAGACTGAGGAGCCTACCTACTCCTCTTCTGCAGCTTCTTCTGAGTTGTCTTGATTTACTGTGACTGGGGTTCCTAATCATCCGCTGGGTTTTTGGTCTCACACTGTGCTGCAAGTCTCCTAAGAGTGTCTCCAGCTGCATGATAACCAGGGCAAATTTTGTAAGTTTGCAGAGAGCCTTCAGGGTGGGGCATTTCAGTCCCATCCAAGGGACCAGGTCGAGTTCTTGAGCCTGGTTGTCTGCATCAGACATTTTTTTCCACTAAAGTTGGGACTTTCTAAGCTTTTTGAAAACACTTTAGCAAACTTCCAAAAACGTTTGCAAACTTTTGGGAAACTTTTTCTAAGACCTGACTATAGTAACAACGTTTTAAATTCTAATCACTTGTTTTAGGGACCCATCCAGGGCCCTAGCAATTAATTTTAAATATTAAAAAAATAGTCTGATTGTAAAAAACACAACTATAGACAATTTGTAGTTATTTGTGTGTTCACTTAATGAGAACAATGATTTTTTGTAGGTAAGAAACCTAGAAATGTCACTGTATGTTTGGTATGGGAATAGTTTTATAAGCTATGTTTGGACTACATTACCCACAATCCATTGTGTCAAACATTACGGAAAACTGAAATGTATTTTTCAAACTTTGTTATCTTAAGTTTCTGTGATTCATGTACCCTTCAGCAGGTCTTCTCCAGTACTCTTCTAAAATTGTAAAATTGTGTAACTTCCTGGTGTGAGAAAAGGCCTCTTTTGTCATGGTTAGCTCCCACCTTTTGCCTGGTATGTGATCTCAAAGTTGTTAATGCCCAGGGCCCCTGCTAACCAGGTCCCTGGGCCAGAGGTCTTTCAGAAAAACTGTTGTGGCACAACTGGCAACACCTTTAGCTGCCACTATAAGTCCCTAGTAAATGGTACCTAGGTACCCAGGCTCTGGGGTACCAAGGGTAGACCCCTGAGGGCAGCAGCACAGATTGTGCCACCCACAAGGCCATGCATCCAGATGTCCTCAGCACTGACATTGCAGGCTGAGTGTCCTGGTGCAATCCTAAAAAGCAAACTTAACATGGCACACTTCCTGTGTGCCCTGTCCATGCAATATAGGTAAGTCAACCCTCTGGCAGGCCTTCTAGCCCTAAGGCAGGGTGCACTGTACTGTATGTGGGGGGAATCGATGCATGAGCAGTATGCCCCCACCGTGTTCTTCTTACACCTGGGACATAGTGAGTGAACAGAGCAGCCACTTACATGCATGTGCTTGGCACTGGTCAGTACGCGTTTCACAGCTACATGATGGCTACTCTGAACCCTGGGTTGTTTGGTATCAAACAACTCAGAATGATACATCCAAACTAGTACCAGTGTTGGACGTATTGCAAAATATACCCGGGGTCACCTTAGAGGTCCCCCCTGCAAAGGTTAACAACACTGGCATGGTTTCTGGCTGGTCGCAACCAGCTTGCCACCACCAGACAAGATTCTGAGACCCTGGGGTGAGGGATACTGATCTCTGGGTCCCAGAACAAAGCCCTTTCTGGGCAAAGGTGTAAACACCCCCCTCTTCAGGAATGTGCACTGCCCTGCTAGTGAGCTTCAAAGGGCTACCGCCCTTTTAAACTCAACCCCCAAGCCTTCTGCTAGTAGCAGATGGCTGCCCCTGTGCAAACCTCCACTTCTGGCGGGAGCAATGGCGGGAAAACACAAAAAGGACAGAAGGAGCCGTCAGCCCCTGCTTGCACCACCGTAAGGTGTTGCATGCGAGGTGACCCCTCCATTTCATTTTCCTCCATCATGCATGGAAGGAAAATAGCCAATCAGGTGTAGCAAAGTGGCCTCTGCCCACAGGAAGTGGTCACTTAATGGGTGTAGTCACCCTAAGGTAGATGACCCAATGGTCACTACTAGGTACTCCCCTAAACACCCCATGAATACAGTATTTAGTGGGCACCCCTAGACCAGAGATTCAGATTCCCAGGACACAAGAAAACCATCAACAAAGAAGACCCAAGGCTCGAGAACTGAAGTTCTGTTGCACCAAGAAAAAGGTGCCAAACCCTGCCTGCTGCACCCAGGACTCGACAATCGCCTCTGAGGGGTTGCTCGGACATTGCATGGACTCTACAAACCCCCAGAGGACCTCCACACTTCTAAAAATTGCCAAAGACCTCCTTCCAGAGTGAAGGCATCACTCACCTGCAACAGGAACCAACACTCCAGTGAAGTCCACTTCAGTGACCGGCTGCTGACCAAGCAACTGGATGCAGCAGCTGGAGCAAACTCTACCAGATGGACCATGAGGACAAACCTTGCAAGTGTGCTAAGGTTGGAGGAAGTGCACTCTTCAGGAGCTGAACCAGGCCGCCGTCCCTGGTAGTGGTCACCTAACATCGGACACCCAGAAGTATAGCCATTCTGGACTGCAAAAGGACCAGGAGGAAGCCCAAGTTAAGGGACTTCGGAAATCACCAGGACCTCCCACCAGAGTGCCCCTGCTGACCTGCAAGCAACCCTCAAAGTGATCTACCTCCTGCTTCCACGGGCACCTTTGTGCACAGCTCCTGGCTCACTGATTCTCTCTGCACCTGGCCGCCTTGTGCCCTGCACCAAGATCCAGCTGTGTTCTAACGGTCCCTCACCACTTGCAACCTCGAAACTCCAATGGGACCCACCAGACTTACCTTCGAGTCCAACTGTGCAGTGCTTTTCCAAGTGGTCCACCGCAGTGGCCTAGCACCAGTTCCAACGATTTTCTTCAGCAGCTCCTGCCCAAACTGGAAGCTGCCCGAACTTCACCAGCTTGTCCATAGGGCCCATGGATGACCTCGACTTACCTGCAAAAGGGGACATTGGTAAACACATTGGCTGATTTTATATGCATTTTAAAAATATTTCTCCATTGAGTCCTATAGTGCATAAATACACACAAAAGACTATTTTTTCTAAACTTTGAAAATTCACAACTTAAAAAGTACTTACCCGATTTTGATGATCTTGGTCTTAAAAATGTTATAAAAATCTGAAGTAGTTTTGTAAATTGGTCCTGAGTTATTCTTTTGAGTGTGTGTCTCGCTTTATTCATACTGTGAGTACAACAAATGCTTTGCATTTCTCCAAGATTAGCCAAACTGCTCCTCCAAACTACCATAGAAATTAGAGCATTGGATGGTCTAGTGTTTACCCCTGTAAACCAACGTGTGGTTGCCTGGACCCCCTGCACAGTGTGCCTAGCTTTGCACACTACAGAGAGGGCCCGCCTCCTACACCTGTAAACTACAAATAGGAAGGTGCTTACCATCACCGTAGTCAAAGCTGAACTGCAAACCTTCTTCCTGTCAGCATCTCACAAGAGAGAAAGAGATTTCCAGGGTAACTCACAACCAGTTTTCTTCTTAGGGTCACTCCACTCTGATCCATTTCTCCCTCCTGTGCACTGGTCCCAAGATGTGTATATTTTTACAGTTCTTCATTTAACTGCAGAAATTAGGAAGCTATTCATTGTATGTCTATCTCAAATTACAATCTATAATGTGAACACTAAATAAATATTACAGTCGGCTCACCTCACTGAGCAACACCCAACCCCTTGGCTGATTTGTTTAATCTGTAGTCAGACTAGCCTACCACTGCCTGGGTGCTGAGGGATGCAGGCCGACCCCTGCTGTGCACGGACCCCTGCTGTGCTGTAAGCAGATAGATGTTCTGTGCACACGATGACCAACTGCAGTGAGTACAACTGCTGGACTCTCGCCCCCTGGCAAGAACGTGACCCGGAGGGTGAGGTTTATGCGGTGGGCCAGAGGATGGCCGCCTTCTCTCTGTTCATTACCCATGCAGAGAGCAGGGCGGTCTGTGCGCTGTACACACTGAGTCAGAAGAAGGCGGTCTGTGCACTGCACATTGTTCACACTGAGTGAGAGGAAGGCGGTCTGTGCACTGTACATTGTTCACACTGGGTGAGAGGAAGGGGGTCTGTGCACTGTACATTGTTCACACTGAGTGAGAGGAAGGCGGTCTGTGCACTGTACATTGTTCACACTGGGTGAGAGGAAGGGGGTCTGTGCACTGTACATTGTTCACACTGAGTGACAGGAAGGCGGTCTGTGCACTGTACACACTGAGTCAGAGGAAGGGGGTCTGTGCACTGTACATTGTTCACACTGAGTGAGAGGAAGGTGGTCTGTGCGCTGTACACACTGAGTGAGAGGAAGGTGGTCTGTTCACTGTACATTGTTCATACTGGGTGAGAGGAAGGCGGTCTGTGCACTATACATTGCTCATACTGAGTGAGAGGAAGGCGGTCTGTGCACTGTACATTGTTCACACTGAGTGAGAGGAAGGGGGTCTGTGCACTGTACATTGTTCACACTGAGTGAGAGGAAGGGGGTCTGTGCACAGTACATTGTTCACACTGAGTTAGAGGAAGGCGGTCTGTGCACTGTACATTGTTCACACTGAGTGACAGGAAGGCGGTCTGTGCACTGTACATTGTTCACACTGAGTGACAGGAAGGGGGTCTGTGCACTGTACATTGTTCACACTGAGTGAGAGGAAGGGGGTCTGTGCACTGTACATTGTTCACACTGAGTGACAGGAAGGGGGTCTGTGCACTGTACATTGTTCACACTGAGTGAGAGGAAGGGGGTCTGTGCACTGTACATTGTTCACACTGAGTGACAGGAAGGCGGTCTGTGCACTGTACATTGTTCACACTGAGTGAGAGGAAGGGGGTCTGTGCACTGTACATTGTTCACACTGAGTGACAGGAAGGGGGTCTGTGCACTGTACATTGTTCACACTGAGTGAGAGGAAGGCGGTCTGTGCACTGTTCATTGTTCACACTGAGTGAGAGGAAGGGGGTCTGTGCACTGTACATTGTTCACACTGAGTGAGAGGAAGGGGGTCTGTGCACTGTACATTGTTCACACTGAGTGACAGGAAGGGGGTCTGTGCACTGTACATTGTTCACACTGAGTGAGAGGAAGGGGGTCTGTGCACTGTTCATTGTTCACATTGAGTGAGAGGAAGGGGGTCTGTGCACTGTTCATTGTTCACACTGAGTGAGAGGAAGGTGGTCTGTGCACTGTTCATTGTTCACTCTCAGTGAGAGGAAGGGGGTCTGTGCACTGCACATTGTTCACACTGAGTGAGAGGAAGGTGGTCTGTGCACTGCACATTGTTCACACTGAGTTAGAGGAAGGCGGTCTGTGCACTTTACATTGTTCACACTGAGTTAGAGGAAGGCGGTCTGTGCACTGTACGTTGTTCACACTGAGTGAGAGGAAGGGGGTCTGTGCACTGCACATTGTTCACACTGAGTGAGAGGAAGGGGGTCTGTGCACTGTTCATTGTTCACTCTCAGTGAGAGGAAGGGGGTCTGTGCACTGCACATTGTTCACACTGAGTGAGAGGAAGGCGGTCTGTGCACTGCACATTGTTCACACTGAGTTAGAGGAAGGCGGTCTGTGCACTGTACATTGTTCACACTGAGTGAGAGGAAGGGGGTCTGTGCACTGTACATCGTTCACACTGAGTGAGAGGAAGGGAGTCTGTGCACTGTACATTGTTCACTCTCAGTCAGAGGAAGGGGGTCTGTGCACTGCACATTGTTCACACTGAGTGAGAGGAAGGGGGTCTGTGCACTGCACATTGTTCACACTGAGTTAGAGGAAGGCGGTCTGTGCACTGTACATTGTTCACACTGAGTTAGAGGAAGGCGGTCTGTGCACTGCACATTGTTCATACTGAGTGAGAGGAAGGGGGTCTGTGCACTGTACATTGTTCACACTGAGTGAGAGGAAGGCGGTCTGTGCACTGTACATTGCTCATACTGAGTGAGAGGAAGGAGGTCTGTGCACTGTACATTGTTCACACTGAGTGAGAGGAAGGGGGTCTGTGCACTGTACATTGTTCACACTGAGTGAGAGGAAGGGGGTCTGTGCACAGTACATTGTTCACACTGAGTTAGAGGAAGACGGTCTGTGCACTGTACATTGTTCACACTGAGTGACAGGAATGCGGTCTGTGCACTGTACATTGTTCACACTGAGTGACAGGAAGGGGGTCTGTGCACTGTACATTGTTCACACTGAGTGAGAGGAAGGGGGTCTGTGCACTGTACATTGTTCACACTGAGTGACAGGAAGGGGGTCTGTGCACTGTACATTGTTCACACTGAGTGACAGGAAGGCGGTCTGTGCACTGTACATTGTTCACACTGAGTGAGAGGAAGGTGGTCTGTGCACTGTTCATTGTTCACTCTCAGTGAGAGGAAGGGGGTCTGTGCACTGCACATTGTTCACACTGAGTGAGAGGAAGGTGGTCTGTGCACTGCACATTGTTCACACTGAGTTAGAGGAAGGCGGTCTGTGCACTTTACATTGTTCACACTGAGTTAGAGGAAGGCGGTCTGTGCACTGTACGTTGTTCACACTGAGTGAGAGGAAGGGGGTCTGTGCACTGCACATTGTTCACACTGAGTGAGAGGAAGGGGGTCTGTGCACTGTTCATTGTTCACTCTCAGTGAGACGAAGGGGGTCTGTGCACTGCACATTGTTCACACTGAGTGAGAGGAAGGCGGTCTGTGCACTGCACATTGTTCACACTGAGTTAGAGGAAGGCGGTCTGTGCACTGTACATTGTTCACACTGAGTGAGAGGAAGGGGGTCTGTGCACTGTACATCGTTCACACTGAGTGAGAGGAAGGGGGTCTGTGCACTGTACATTGTTCACTCTCAGTGAGAGGAAGGGGGTCTGTGCACTGCACATTGTTCACACTGAGTGAGAGGAAGGGGGTCTGTGCACTGCACATTGTTCACACTGAGTTAGAGGAAGGCGGTCTGTGCACTGTACATTGTTCACACTGAGTGAGAGGAAGGGGGTCTGTGCACTGTACATTGTTCACACTGAGTGAGAGGAAGGGGGTCTGTGCACAGTACATTGTTCACACTGAGTGAGAGGAAGGGGGTCTGTGCACTGTACATTGTTCACACGGATTGAGAGGAAGGGGGTCTGTTCACTGTACATTGTTCACACTTAGTGAGAGGAAGGCGGTCTGTGCATGGTTCATTGTTCACACTGAGATGAGGTGGTTTGTGCACTGTACATTGTTCACACTGAGTGAGAGGAAGGCGGTCTGTGCACTGTACATTGTTCACACTGAGTGAGAGGAAGGCGGTCTGTGCACTGTACATTGTTCATGCTGAGTGAGAGGAAGGGGGTCTGTGCACTGTACATTATTCACACTGAGTTAGAGGAAGGTGGTCTCTGCGCTGTACATTGTTCATGCTGAGTGAGAGGAAGGGGGTCTGTGCACTGTACATTGTTCACACTGAGTGAGAGGAAGGCGGTCTGTGCACTGTACATTGCTCATACTGAGTGAGAGGAAGGGGGTCTGTGCACTGTACATTGCTCATACTGAGTGAGAGGAAGGCGGTCTGTGCACTGCACATTGTTCACACTGGGTGAGAGGAAGGCGGTCTATGCACCGCACATTGTTCACACTGAGTGAGAGGAAGGTGGTTTGTGCACTGTACATTGTTCACACTGAGTTAGAGGAAGGCGGTCTGTGCACTGTACATTGTTCATACTGAGTGAGAGGAAGGTGGTCTGTGCACTGTACATTGTTCAAACTGAGTGAGAGAAAGGCGGTCTGTGCATTGTACATTGTTCACACGGAGTGAGAGGAAGGTGGTCTGTGCACGGTTCACACTGAGAGGAAGGTGGTCTGTGCACTGTACATTGTTCACACTGAGTGAGAGGAAGGCCGTCTGTGCACAGTTGATACTGAGTGAGAGGAAGGTGGTCTGTGCACTGTACATTGTTCACACTTAGTGAGAGGAAGGCGGTCTGTGCATGGTTTATTCTTCACACCGAAATGAGTTGGTCTGTGCACTGTACATTGTTCAAACTGAGTGAGAGAAGGTGGTCTGAGCATTGTACATTGTTCACACTGAGTGAAAGGAAGGCCGTCTGTGCACAGTTGATACTGAGTGAGAGGAAGGTGGTCTGTGCACTGTACATTGTTCATACTGAGTGAGAGGAAGATGGTCTGTGCACTGTACATTGTTCACACTGAGTGAAAGGAAGGCCGTCTGTGCACAGTTGATACTGAGTGAGAGGAAGGTGGTCTGTGCACTGTACATTGTTCATACTGAGTGAGAGGAAGATGGTCTGTGCACTGTACATTGTTCATACTGAGTGAGAGGAAGGAGGTCTGTGCACTGTACATTGTTCATGCTGAGTGAGAGGAAGATGGTCTGTGCACTGTACATTGTTCATGCTGAGTGAGAGGAAGGAGGTCTGTGCACTGTACATTGTTCATGCTGAGTGAGAGGAAGGAGGTCTGTGCACTGTACATTGTTCATGCTGAGTGAGAGGAAGGCGGTCTGTGCACTGTACATTGTTCACGCTGAGTGAGAGGAAGGCGGTCTGTGCACTGTACATTGTTCATGCCGAGTAAGAGGAAGGCGGTCTGTGCACTGTACATTATTCACACTGAGTTAGAGGAAGGCGGTCTGTGCACTGTACATTGTTCACGCTGAGTGAGAGGAAGGCGGTCTGTGCACTGTACATTATTCACACTGAGTTAGAGGAAGGGGGTCTGTGCACTGTTCATTGTTCACACTGAGTGAGAGGAAGATGGTTTGTGCACTGTACATTATTCACACTGAGTTAGAGGAAGGCGGTCTGTGCACTGTACATTGTTCATACTGAGTGAGAGGAAGGCGGTCTGTGCACTGTACATTGTTCACACGGAGTGAGAGGAAGGGGGTCTGTTCACTGTACATTGTTCACACGGAGTGAGAGGAAGGGGGTCTGTTCACTGTACATTGTTCACACTTAGTGAGAGGAAGGCGGTCTGTGCATGGTTCATTGTTCACACTGAGATGAGGTGGTTTGTGCACTGTACATTGTTCACACTGAGTGAGAGGAAGGCGGTCTGTGCACTGTACATTGTTCACACTGAGTGAGAGGAAGGCGGTCTGTGCACTGTACATTGTTCATGCTGAGTGAGAGGAAGGGGGTCTGTGCACTGTACATTATTCACACTGAGTTAGAGGAAGGTGGTCTCTGCGCTGTACATTGTTCATGCTGAGTGAGAGGAAGGGGGTCTGTGCACTGTACATTGTTCACACTGAGTGAGAGGAAGGCGGTCTGTGCACTGTACATTGCTCATACTGAGTGAGAGGAAGGGGGTCTGTGCACTGTACATTGCTCATACTGAGTGAGAGGAAGGCGGTCTGTGCACTGCACATTGTTCACACTGGGTGAGAGGAAGGCGGTCTGTGCACCGCACATTGTTCACACTGAGTGAGAGGAAGGTGGTTTGTGCACTGTACATTGTTCACACTGAGTTAGAGGAAGGCGGTCTGTGCACTGTACATTGTTCATACTGAGTGAGAGGAAGGTGGTCTGTGCACTGTACATTGTTCAAACTGAGTGAGAGAAAGGCGGTCTGTGCATTGTACATTGTTCACACGGAGTGAGAGGAAGGTGGTCTGTGCACGGTTCACACTGAGAGGAAGGTGGTCTGTGCACTGTACATTGTTCACACTGAGTGAGAGGAAGGCCGTCTGTGCACAGTTGATACTGAGTGAGAGGAAGGTGGTCTGTGCACTGTACATTGTTCACACTTAGTGAGAGGAAGGCGGTCTGTGCATGGTTTATTCTTCACACCGAAATGAGTTGGTCTGTGCACTGTACATTGTTCAAACTGAGTGAGAGAAGGTGGTCTGAGCATTGTACATTGTTCACACGGAGTGAGAGGAAGGTGGTCTGTGCACGGTTCACACTGAGAGGAAGGTGGTCTGTGCACTGTACATTGTTCACACTCAGAGGAAAGGTGGTCTGTGTACTTTTCACACTTAGTGAGAGGAAGGCGGTCTGTGCACTGTACACAGTACATTGTTCACACGGAGTGAGAGGAAGGTGGTCTGTGCACTGATAACACGGAGTGAGAGGAAGCATTACTGTTCGTTGTTCACACTGAGAGGAAGGTGGTCTGTGCACGGTACATTGTTCATACTGAGAGGAAAGGGGGTCTGTACATTGTTCACAATGAGTGAGAGGAAGGTGGTCTGTGCTGTGTCAGTGAGAAGGAGTAGGTGGTCTGTGCACTGTTTGTTGTTCACGCTGAGAAGGAGTAGGTGGTCTGTGCTCTGTTTGTTGTTCACACTGGGAAGGGGTGGGTGGTCTGTGGTCTGTTTGTTGTTCACACTGGGGAGGGGTAGGTGGTCTGTGGTCTGTTTATTGTTCACCCCGGGGAGGGGTAGGTGGTCTGTGCTCTGGTTGTTGTTCACACTGGGGAGGAGTAGGTGGTCTGTGGTGTGGTGGTTGTTCACGCTGGGAAGGAGTAGGTGGTCTGTGCTCTGTTTGTTGTTCACACTGGGGAGGAGTAGGTAGTCTGTGGTCTGGTTGTTGTTCACACTGGGAAGGAGTAGGTGGTCTGTGGTCTGGTTGTTGTTCACACTGGGAAGGAGTAGGTGGTCTGTGCTCTGTTTGTTGTTCACCCCGGGGAGGGGTAGGTGGTCTGTGCTCTGGTTGTTGTTCACACTGGGGAGGAGTAGGTGGTCTGTGGTCTGGTTGTTGTTCACACTGGGGAGGTGTAGGTGGTCTGTGCTCTGTTTGTTGTTCACACTGGGAAGGTGTAGGTGGTCTGTGCTCTGTTTGTTGTTCACACTGGGGAGGAGTAGGTGGTCTGTGGTCTGGTTGTTAACACTGGGGAGGTGTAGGTGGTCTGTGGTCTGGTTATGTTCACACTGGGGAGGTGTAGGTGGTCTGTGGTCTGGTTGTTGTTCACAGTGGGGAGGAGTAGGTGGTCTGTGGTCTGGTTGTTAACACTGGGGAGGAGTAGGTGGTCTGTGGTCTGGTTGTTAACACTGGGGAGGTGTAGGTGGTCTGTGGTCTGGTTGTTGTTCACACTGGGGAGGTGTAGGTGGTCTATGGTCTGGTTGTTGTTCACAGTGGGAAGGAGTAGGTGGTCTGTGGTGTGGTTGTTGTTCACGGTGGGAAGGAGTAGGTGGTCTGTGCTCTGTTTGTTCTTCACGCTGGGAAGGGGTAGGTGGTCTGTGGTCTGGTTGTTGTTCACACTGGGAAGGGGTGGGTGCTCTGTGGTCTGGTTGTTGTTCACACTGGGGAGGTGTATGTGGTCTGTGGTCTGGTTGTTGTTCACAGTGGGGAGGTGTAGGTGGTCTGTGGTCTGGTTGCTGTTCACACTGGGGAGGTGTAGGTGGTCTGTGGTCTGGTTGTTGTTCACCGTGGGGAGGTGTAGGTGGTCTGTGGTCTGGTTGTTGTTCACACTGGGGAGGTGTAGATGGTCTGTGGTCTGGTTGTTGTTCACACTGGGAAGGGGTGGGTGGTCTGTGGTCTGGTTGTTGTTCACACTGGGGAGGTGTATGTGGTCTGTGGTCTGGTTGTTGTTCACAGTGGGGAGGTGTAGGTGGTCTGTGGTGTGGTTGTTGTTCACACTGGGGAGGTGTATGTGGTCTGTGGTCTGGTTGTTGTTCACAGTGGGGAGGTGTAGGTGGTCTGTGGTCTGGTTGTTGTTCACACTGGGGAGGTGTATGTGGTCTGTGGTCTGGTTGTTGTTCACAGTGGGGAGGTGTATGTGGTCTGTGGTCTGGTTGTTGTTCACACTGGGAAGGGGTGGGTGGTCTGTGGTCTGGTTGTTGTTCACACTGGGGAGGTGTATGTGGTCTGTGGTCTGGTTGTTGTTCACAGTGGGGAGGTGTAGGTGGTCTGTGGTCTGGTTGCTGTTCACAGTGGGGAGGTGTAGGTGGTCTGTGGTGTGGTTGTTGTTCACACTGGGGAGGTGTATGTGGTCTGTGGTCTGGTTGTTGTTCACACTGGGGAGGTGTAGGTGGTCTGTGGTCTGGTTGCTGTTCACACTGGGAAGGGGTGGGTGGTCTGTGGTCTGGTTGTTGTTCACAGTGGGGAGGTGTAGGTGGTCTGTGGTCTGGTTGTTGTTCACACTGGGGAGGTGTAGATGGTCTGTGGCCTGGTTGTTGTTCACACTGGGGAGGTGTAGGTGGTCTGTGGTCTGGTTGTTGTTCACACTGGGAAGGGGTGGGTGGTCTGTGGTCTGGTTGTTGTTCACACTGGGGAGGTGTATGTGGTCTGTGGTCTGGTTGTTCACAGTGGGGAGGTGTATGTGGTCTGTGGTCTGGTTGTTGTTCACACTGGGGAGGTGTATGTGGTCTGTGGTCTGGTTGTTGTTCACAGTGGGGAGGTGTAGGTGGTCTGTGGTCTGGTTGTTGTTCACACTGGGAAGGGGTGGGTGGTCTGGTTGTTGTTCACACTGGGGAGGTGTAGATGGTCTGTGGCCTGGTTGTTGTTCACACTGGGAAGGTGTAGGTGGTCTGTGGTCTGGTTGTTGTTCACACTGGGAAGGGGTGGGTGGTCTGGTTGTTGTTCACACTGGGGAGGTGTAGATGGTCTGTGGTCTGGTTGTTGTTCACACTGGGAAGGGGTGGGTGGTCTGTGGTCTGGTTGTTGTTCACACTGGGGAGGTGTATGTGGTCTGTGGTCTGGTTGTTCACAGTGGGGAGGTGTAGGTGGTCTGTGGTCTGGTTGTTGTTCACACTGGGAAGGGGTGGGTGGTCTGTGGTCTGGTTGTTGTTCACACTGGGGAGGTGTATGTGGTCTGTGGTCTGGTTGTTCACAGTGGGGAGGTGTAGGTGGTCTGTGGTCTGGTTGCTGTTCACAGTGGGGAGGTGTAGGTGGTCTGTGGTCTGGTTGTTCACAGTGGGGAGGTGTAGGTGGTCTGTGGTCTGGTTGCTGTTCACACTGGGAAGGGGTGGGTGGTCTGTGGTCTGGTTGTTGTTCACAGTGGGGAGGTGTAGGTGGTCTGTGGTCTGGTTGTTGTTCACAGTGGGGAGGTGTAGGTGGTCTGTGGTCTGGTTGTTGTTCACACTGGGGAGGTGTAGATGGTCTGTGGCCTGGTTGTTGTTCACACTGGGGAGGTGTAGGTGGTCTGTGGTCTGGTTGTTGTTCACACTGGGAAGGGGTGGGTGGTCTGTGGTCTGGTTGTTGTTCACACTGGGGAGGTGTATGTGGTCTGTGGTCTGGTTGTTCACAGTGGGGAGGTGTAGGTGGTCTGTGGTCTGGTTGCTGTTCACAGTGGGGAGGTGTATGTGGTCTGTGGTCTGGTTGTTGTTCACAGTGGGGAGGTGTAGGTGGTCTGTGGTCTGGTTGTTCACAGTGGGGAGGTGTAGGTGGTCTGTGGTCTGGTTGCTGTTCACACTGGGAAGGGGTGGGTGGTCTGTGGTCTGGTTGTTGTTCACACTGGGAAGGGGTGGGTGGTCTGTGGTCTGGTTGTTGTTCACACTGGGGAGGTGTATGTGGTCTGTGGTCTGGTTGTTCACAGTGGGGAGGTGTAGGTGGTCTGTGGTCTGGTTGCTGTTCACAGTGGGGAGGTGTATGTGGTCTGTGGTCTGGTTGTTGTTCACACTGGGGAGGTGTATGTGGTCTGTGGTCTGGTTGTTCACAGTGGGGAGGTGTATGTGGTCTGTGGTCTGGTTGTTGTTCACACTGGGGAGGTGTATGTGGTCTGTGGTCTGGTTGTTGTTCACAGTGGGGAGGTGTAGGTGGTCTGTGGTCTGGTTGTTGTTCACACTGGGGAGGTGTAGATGGTCTGTGGTCTGGTTGTTGTTCACTCTGGGAGGGGTAGGTGGTCTGTACTCTGGTTGTTGTTCATACTGGGAAGGGGTGGGTGGTCTGTTTGTTGTTCACACTGGGAAGGGGTGGGTGGTCTGTTTGTTGTTCACACTGGGGAGGTGTAGGTGGTCTGTGGTCTGCTTGTTGTTCACACTGAGAAGGAGTAGGTGGTCTGTGGTCTGTTTGTTGTTCACTCTGGGAAGGAGTAGGTGGTCTGTGGTCTGGTTGTTGTTCACACTGGGAAGGGGTGGGTGGTCTGTTTGTTGTTCACACTGGGGAGGTGTAGGTGGTCTGTGGTCTGGTTGTTGTTCACACTGAGAAGGAGTAGGTGGTCTGTGGTCTGGTTGTTGTTCACACTGGGGAGGTGTAGGTGGTCTGTGGTCTGGTTGTTGTTCACACTGGGAAGGGGTGGGTGGTCTGTTTGTTGTTCACACTGGGGAGGTGTAGGTGGTCTGTGGTCTGGTTGTTGTTCACACTGAGAAGGAGTAGGTGGTCTGTGGTCTGGTTGTTGTTCACACTGGGGAGGTGTAGGTGGTCTGTGGTCTGGTTGTTGTTCACACTGGGAGGGGTCGCCAGGCTGCTTCTATTCATTGCTGGTGCTTGGGCTGCAGGAGGTTGGTGTGTGGTTGGCATCAGGAGGTCTGTGGTGTTTAAGAGGTAAAGACTTTACCGTCGGGGTGACTGACAGGTCACTGGGGGCATCACTACGGCCTCTCCTAGTGCCAGCCTCCCCCCACACTGTGAGCCAGAGATGGAGAGGGCACTGGGCGGGGTGCGCTGAGGCTGCGGGGGGTTGGTGTGATTGGCATCAGGGGGTCTGTGGTGCTCACTTCCTCCTCCTCTGATTGGATCTCGGAGGGGCCATCTCACTGGAAGGTCGCGTCCTCTGAATGTGGCTCCGGGGCAGAGGTCCGGGCGCCCCGAGCCTCTCACCGCAGAGGGCAGAGTGAGGGAGAGACGAGGAGGGAGGGAGAAAGGAGAGAGGGAGGGAGGAGGGAGTGAGAGAGGGAGGGAGAGAGGTGGAGGGAGAGAGGGAGAGAGGGAGGTTGGAGGGAGTGAGACAGGGAGTGAGAAAGGAGGAGGGAGGGAGGGAGAGAGGGAGAAAGGAGAGAGGGAGGATGGGAGGGAGAAGGAGGGAGGGAGAGAGGGAGGAAGAGAGGAGGAGGGAGAGAGTGCGAGAGGGAGAAAGGAGAGAGGGAGGGTGGAGGGAGTGAGAGAGGGATTGTGAGTGGAGGGAGTGAGGTGGAGGGAGAGAGGTGGAGGGAGAGAGTGCGAGAGGGAGAAAGGAGAGAGGGAGGTTGGAGGGAGTGAGAGAGGGAGTGAGAGAGGAGGAGGGAGGGAGGGAGAGAGGGAGAAAGGAGAGAGGGAGGATGGGAGGGAGATGGAGGGAGGGAGAGAGGGAGGGAGAGAGGAGGAGGGAGAGAGTGCGAGAGGGAGAAAGGAGAGAGGGAGGTTGGAGGGAGTGAGAGAGGGAGTGAGAGAGGAGGAGGGAGGGAGGGAGAGAGGGAGAAAGGAGAGAGGGAGGATGGGAGGGAGATGGAGGGAGGGAGGGAGAGAGTGCGAGAGGGAGAAAGGAGAGAGGGAGGTTGGAGGGAGTGAGAGAGGAGGAGGGAGAGAGGGAGAAAGGAGGGAGGGAGGATGGAGGGAGTTACGAGGAGGGAGGGATGGACGGAGGGATAGAGGAGGGGGAGAGGAGGAGGGGAGGGAGATGGAGGGAGTGAGGGAGGGAGAGAGGCGGAGGGAGGGGTTGAGGGAGTTACGAGGAGGGGTGGAGGGAGCTTGACATGGTGAAGGGTTGAGTCACTCAGTGAGGGAGTTCCGCAGGTTTCCTGACATTAAACCCGTGGTTGGTCCCTGGATGTCCCTCTCTTTAGGGTCATTCAGCAGCAGGGGCCCCTCTTCCTGCTAGGGATGTGCAGGGGTGCTCCAAGAGACCCCGAGGTGGCCCCCGCTCCCTTCAAAGACGCGGCTTCAGCAGTCACTTTTGAACCACGCATTGCCAAAGGCAGGAGGTCTGGGTGTACGGAGCAATGCACGAAGACACCGAGACATCCCGGGCTCAGCGCTGCTTTGGGGCAGGAGTTCGGTTTTATCAGATATTTTTGGTGACTGAGTTTGCAGTTAAGGGTGATGCTCCTAAGAAGCTGCGTCTCCGCAACCTGCGCTCAGTCTCTGTCCTGGTGGAGTGAAGTACCGCCGGCACTCAGTGGCCATTCTCACCTACTGAGCGAGGCTTGTCTCTACTCGTGTCTTGGAGGGCCCAGCACTGGTGGTCCCCCGGACACCCATCCTATCATTCGCATGTTTGTTTTACTGCTGCAGCGCGGCACCCCCTGGGCGCAACAGCACCCCCTCTGTGCCACAGCACTGCTTGGTGCCACCGCACCCCCTCGGCACCACAGCTCCCCTCAGCACCCCCTCTGTGCCACAGCACAACTTGGTGCAACAGCACCCCCTCTGCGCCACAGCACCCCCTGGCGTCACAGCACCCCCTCTGTGCCACAGCACTCCTTGGTGCCACAGCACCCCCTCTGTGCCACAGCACAACTTGGCGCCACAGAACCCCCTCGGCACAACAGCACCCCCAGCACTCCCTCGGCGCCACAGCACTCCTTGGCACAACAGCACCCCCTCTGTGCCACAGCACTGCTTGGTGCCACAGCACCCCCTCGGCACCACAGCTCCCCTCAGCACCCCCTCTGTGCCACAGCACATCTTGGCGCAACAGCACCCCCTCTGCGCAACAGCACCCCCTCTGTGCCACAGCACCCCCTCTGTGCCACAGCACCCCCTCGGCACCACAGCACCCCTCAGCACCCCCTCTGTACCACAGCACAACTTGGTGCCACAGCACCCCCTCTGCGCCACAGCACCCCGGTGCCACAGCACCCCGTCTGCGCCACAGCACTCCTTGGTGCCACTGCACCCCCTGGGTGCCACAGCACTCCTTAGTTCCACAGCTTGACCTCAGCAGACCACGGGCCCCACGGAGCTCCCGCAGCAGCTCATGCGTGAGCACGCAAGCTTCACTTGTTAAAGCATATGTGGTCCAGGAATGCTGTGGCTCCGCCGGCCGCTGGGCGTCCCTCTGCCCCCCACAGAAGTGCTACGAGGTCTAGGCTTCCTCTACCCCTCTACCCCCTTATATATGGCATTATTTGCTGCAGGGCCGGCAGGAACTGCTTCACAAGAGCACGGGGAGCCCCGGGGCCATGGGCCCACTGGAAAGAGAGGGGGCAGGGGTCACCCCATCCACTAGCCTGTGCCAGGCAGGAACACTGGAAGGAGAGGGGGCAGGAGTCACCCCATCCTCTAGCCTGTGCCAGGCAGAAACATTGGAAAGAGAGGGGGCAGGAGGAACATTGGAAGGAGAGGGGGCAGGGGTCACCCCACCCTCTAGCCTGTGCCAGGCAGGAACATTGGAAGGAGAGGGGGCAGGGGTCACCCCATCCTCTAGCCTGTGCCAGGCAGGAACACTGGAAGGAGAAGGGGCAGGAGTCACCCCATCCTCTAGCCTGTGCCAGGCAGGAACACTGGAAGGAGAGGGGGCAGGGGTCACCCCATCCTCTAGCCTCTGCCAGGCAGGAACACTGGAAGGAGAGGGGGCAGGGGTCACCCACCCTCTAGCCTGTGCCAGGCAGGAACATTGGAAGGAGAAGGGGCAGGGGTCACCCCATCCTCTAGCCTGTGCCAGGCAGGAACACTGGAAGGAGAGGGGTCGGGAGTCACCCCATCCTCTAGCCTGTGCCAATCTGGAGCATTGGAAGGAGAGGGGGCAGGAGTCACCACATTCTCTGGCCTGTGCCAGGCAGGAGCACTGGAAAGAGAGGGGGCAGGGGTCACCCCATCCACTAGCCTGTGCCAGGCAGGAACACTGGAAGGAGAGGGGGCAGGGGTCACCCCATCCACTGGCCTGTGCCAATCAGGAGCATTGGAAGGAGAGGGGGCAGTAGTCACCCCATTCTCTGGCCTGTGCCAGGCAGGAGCACTGGAAAGAGAGGGGGCAGGGGTCACCCCATCCACTAGCCTGTGCCAGGCACGAACACTGGAAGGAGAGGGGGCAGGGGTCACCCCATCCTCTAGCCTGTGCCAGGCAGGAACACTGGAAGGAGAGGGGGCTGGGGTCACCCCATCCTCTAGCCTGTGCCAGGCAGAAACATTGGAAGGAGAGGGGGCGGGACTCACCCCATCCACTAGCCTGTGCCAGGCAGGAACACTGGAAGGAGAGGGGGCAGGGCTCACCCCACCCCCTAGCCTGTGACAGGCAGGAACACTGGAAGGATAGGGGGCAGGGGTCACCCACCCTCTAGCCTGTGCCAGGCAGGAGCACTGGTAGGCAGGGGTCACCCCACCCTCTAGCCTGTGCCAGGCAGGAACATTGGAAGGAGAGGGGGTAGGGGTCACCCCACCCTCTAGCCTGTGCCAGGCAGGAACATTGGAAGGAGAGGGGGCAGGGGTCACCCCATCCTCTAGCCTGTGCCAGGCAGGAGCATTGGAAGGAGAGGGGGCAGAGGTCACCCCATCCACTGGCCTGTGCCAGACAGGAACATTGGAAGGAGAGGGGGCAGGGGTCACCCCATCCACTGGCCTGTGCCAATCAGGAGCATTGGAAGGAGAGGGGGCGGGGTCACCCCACCACTAGCCTATGCCAGGCAGGATTACTGGAAGGAGAGGGGACAGGAGTCACCCCATCCCCTAGCCTGTGCCAGGCAGGAACACTGGAAGGAGAGGGGGCAGGGGTCACCCCATCCACTAGCCTGTGCCAGGCAGGAACACTGGAAGGAGAGGGGGCAGGGGTCACCCACCCTCTAGCCTGTGCCAGGCAGGAACACTGGAAGGAGAGGGGGCAGGAGTCACCCCATCCTCTAGCCTGTGCCAGGCAGGAACACTGGAAGGAGAGGGGGCAGGAGTCACCCCATCCTCTAGCCTGTGCCAGGCAGGAACACTGGAAGGAGAGGGGGCAGGGGTCACCCCATCCTCTAGCCTGTGCCAGGCAGGAACACTGGAAGGAGAGGGGGCAGGGGTCACCCACCCTCTAGCCTGTGCCAGGCAGGAACATTGGAAGGAGAAGGGGCAGGGGTCACCCCATCCTCTAGCCTGTGCCAGGCAGGAACACTGGAAGGAGAGGGGGCGGGAGTCACCCCATCCTCTAGCCTGTGCCAATCTGGAGCATTGGAAGGAGAGGGGGCAGGAGTCACCCCATTCTCTGGCCTGTGCCAGGCAGGAGCACTGGAAAGAGAGGGGGCAGGGGTCACCCCATCCACTAGCCTGTGCCAGGCAGGAACACTGGAAGGAGAGGGGGCAGGGGTCACCCCATCTACTGGCCTGTGCCAATCAGGAGCATTGGAAGGAGAGGGGGCAGTAGTCACCCCATTCTCTGGCCTGTGCCAGGCAGGAGCACTGGAAAGAGAGGGGGCAGGGGTCACCCCATCCACTAGCCTGTGCCAGGCACGAACACTGGAAGGAGAGGGGGCAGGGGTCACCCCATCCTCTAGCCTGTGCCAGGCAGGAACATTGGAAAGAGAGGGGGCAGGGGTCACCCCATCCTCTAGCCTGTGCCAGGCATGAACATTGGAAGGAGAGGGGGCAGGTGTCACCCCACCCTCTAGCCTGTGCCAGGCAGTGACACTGGAAGGAGAGGGGGCAGGGGTCACCCCACCCTCTAGCCTGTGCCAGGCAGTGACACTGGAAGGAGAGGGGGCAGGGGTCACCCCACCCTCTAGCCTGTGCCAGGCAGGAACACTGGAAGGAGAGGGGGCAGGGGTCACCCCATCCTCTAGCCTGTGCCAGGCAGGAACACTGGAAGGAGAGGGGGCAGGAGTCACCCCATCCTCTAGCCTGTGCCAGGCAGGAACACTGGAAGGAGAGGGGGCAGGGGTCACCCCATCCTCTAGCCTCTGCCAGGCAGGAACACTGGAAGGAGAGGGGGCAGGGGTCACCCACCCTCTAGCCTGTGCCAGGCAGGAACATTGGAAGGAGAAGGGGCAGGGGTCACCCCATCCTCTAGCCTGTGCCAGGCAGGAACACTGGAAGGAGAGGGGGCGGGAGTCACCCCATCCTCTAGCCTGTGCCAATCTGGAGCATTGGAAGGAGAGGGGGCAGGAGTCACCCCATTCTCTGGCCTGTGCCAGGCAGGAGCACTGGAAAGAGAGGGGGCAGGGGTCACCCCATCCACTAGCCTGTGCCAGGCAGGAACACTGGAAGGAGAGGGGGCAGGGGTCACCCCATCCACTGGCCTGTGCCAATCAGGAGCATTGGAAGGAGAGGGGGCAGTAGTCACCCCATTCTCTGGCCTGTGCCAGGCAGGAGCACTGGAAAGAGAGGGGGCAGGGGTCACCCCATCCACTAGCCTGTGCCAGGCACGAACACTGGAAGGAGAGGGGGCAGGGGTCACCCCATCCTCTAGCCTGTGCCAGGCAGGAACACTGGAAGGAGAGGGGGCAGGGGTCACCCCATCCTCTAGCCTGTGCCAGGCAGGAACACTGGAAGGAGAGGGGGCAGGGGTCACCCCATCCTCTAGCCTGTGCCAGGCAGAAACATTGGAAGGAGAGGGGGCGGGACTCACCCCATCCACTAGCCTGTGCCAGGCAGGAACACTGGAAGGAGAGGGGGCAGGGCTCACCCCACCCCCTAGCCTGTGACAGGCAGGAACACTGGAAGGATAGGGGGCAGGGGTCACCCACCCTCTAGCCTGTGCCAGGCAGGAGCACTGGTAGGCAGGGTTCACCCCACCCTCTAGCCTGTGCCAGGCAGGAACATTGGAAGGAGAGGGGGTAGGGGTCACCCCACCCTCCAGCCTGTGCCAGGCAGGAACATTGGAAGGAGAGGGGGCAGGGGTCACCCCATCCTCTAGCCTGTGCCAGGCAGGAGCATTGGAAGGAGAGGGGGCAGAGGTCACCCCATCCACTGGCCTGTGCCAGACAGGAACATTGGAAGGAGAGGGGGCAGGGGTCACCCCATCCACTGGCCTGTGCCAATCAGGAGCATTGGAAGGAGAGGGGGCGGGGTCACCCCACCACTAGCCTATGCCAGGCAGGATTACTGGAAGGAGAGGGGACAGGAGTCACCCCATCCCCTAGCCTGTGCCAGGCAGGAACACTGGAAGGAGAGGGGGCAGGGGTCACCCCATCCACTAGCCTGTGCCAGGCAGGAACACTGGAAGGAGAGGGGGCAGGGGTCACCCACCCTCTAGCCTGTGCCAGGCAGGAACACTGGAAGGAGAGGGGGCAGGAGTCACCCCATCCTCTAGCCTGTGCCAGGCAGGAACACTGGAAGGAGAGGGGGCAGGAGTCACCCCATCCTCTAGCCTGTGCCAGGCAGGAACACTGGAAGGAGAGGGGGCAGGGGTCACCCCATCCTCTAGCCTGTGCCAGGCAGGAACACTGGAAGTAGAGGGGGCAGGGGTCACCCACCCTCTTGCCTGTGCCAGGCAGGAACATTGGAAGGAGAAGGGGCAGGGGTCACCCCATCCTCTAGCCTGTGCCAGGCAGGAACACTGGAAGGAGAGGGGGCGGGAGTCACCCCATCCTCTAGCCTGTGCCAATCTGGAGCATTGGAAGGAGAGGGGGCAGGAGTCACCCCATTCTCTGGCCTGTGCCAGGCAGGAGCACTGGAAAGAGAGGGGGCAGGGGTCACCCCATCCACTAGCCTGTGCCAGGCAGGAACACTGGAAGGAGAGGGGGCAGGGGTCACCCCATCCACTGGCCTGTGCCAATCAGGAGCATTGGAAGGAGAGGGGGCAGTAGTCACCCCATTCTCTGGCCTGTGCCAGGCAGGAGCACTGGAAAGAGAGGGGGCAGGGGTCACCCCATCCACTAGCCTGTGCCAGGCACGAACACTGGAAGGAGAGGGGGCAGGGGTCACCCCATCCTCTAGCCTGTGCCAGGCAGGAACATTGGAAAGAGAGGGGGCAGGGGTCACCCCATCCTCTAGCCTGTGCCAGGCAGGAACATTGGAAGGAGAGGGGGCAGGTGTCACCCCACCCTCTAGCCTGTGCCAGGCAGTGACACTGGAAGGAGAGGGGGCAGGGGTCACCCCACCCTCTAGCCTGTGCCAGGCAGGAACACTGGAAGGAGAGGGGGCAGGGGTCACCCCACCCTCTAGCCTGTGCCAGGCAGGAACACTGGAAGGAGAGGGGGCAGGGGTCACCCCATCCTCTAGCCTGTGCCAGGCAGGAACACTGGAAGGAGAGGGGGCAGGGGTCACCCCATCCTCTAGCCTGTGCCAGGCAGGAACACTGGAAGGAGAGGGGGCAGGGGTCACCCACCCTCTAGCCTGTGCCAGGCAGGAACATTGGAAGGAGAAGGGGCAGGGGTGACCCCATCCTCTAGCCTGTGCCAGGCAGGAGCACTGGAAAGAGAGGGGGCAGGGGTCACCCCATCCACTAGCCTGTGCCAGGCAGGAACACTGGAAGGAGAGGGGGCAGGGGTCACCCAATCCACTGGCCTGTGCCAATCAGGAGCATTGGAAGGAGAGGGGGCAGTAGTCACCCCATTCTCTGGCCTGTGCCAGGCAGGAGCACTGGAAAGAGAGGGGGCAGCGGTCACCCCATCCACTAGCCTGTGCTAGGCACGAACACTGGAAGGAGAGGGGGCAGGGGTCACCCCATCCTCTAGCCTGTGCCAGGCAGGAACATTGGAAAGAGAGGGGGCAGGGGTCACCCCATCCTCTAGCCTGTGCCAGGCAGGAACATTGAAAGGAGAGGGGGCAGGTGTCACCCCACCGTCTAGCCTGTGCCAGGCAGTGACACTGGAAGGAGAGGGGGCAGGGGTCACCCCACCCTCTAGCCTGTGCCAGGCAGGAACATTGGAAAGAGAGGGGGCAGGGGTCACCCCATCCTCTAGCCTGTGCCAGGCAGTGACACTGGAAGGAGAGGGGGCAGGGGTCACCCCACCCTCTAGCCTGTGCCAGGCAGGAACACTGGAAGGAGAGGGGGCGGGAGTCACCCCACCCTCTAGCCTGTGCCAGGCAGTGACACTGGAAGGAGAGGGGGCAGGGGTCACCCCATCCTCTAGCCTGTGCCAGGCAGGAACATTGGAAAGAGAGGGGGCAGGGGTCACCCCATCCTCTAGCCTGTGCCAGGCAGGAACATTGAAAGGAGAGGGGGCAGGGGTCACCCCACCCTCTAACCTGTGCCAGGCAGTGACACTGGAAGGAGAGGGGGCAGGGGTCACCCCATCCTCTAGCCTGTGCCAGGCAGGAACACTGGAAGGAGAGGGGGCGGGAGTCACCCCATCCTCTAGCCTGTGCCAGGCAGGAACATTGGAAAGAGAGGGGGCAGGGGTCACCCCATCCTCTAGCCTGTGCCAGGCAGGAACATTGGAAAGAGAGGGGGCAGGTGTCACGCCACCCTCTAGCCTGTGCCAGGCAGTGACACTGGAAGGAGAGGGGGCAGGGGTCACCCACCCTCTAGCCTGTGCCAGGCAGGAACATTGAAAGGAGAGGGGGCAGGTGTCACCTCACCCTCTAGCCTGTGCCAGGCAGGAACACTGGAAGGAGAGGGGGCAGGGGTCACCCCATCCTCTAGCCTGTGCCAATCAGGAGCATTGGAAGGAGAGGGGGCAGTAGTCACCCCACCCTCTAGCCTGTGCCAGGCAGTGACACTGGAAGGAGAGGGGGCAGGGGTCACCCCACCCTCTAGCCTGTGCCAGGCAGGAACACTGGAAGGAGAGGGGGCAGTAGTCACCCACCCTCTAGCCTGTGCCAGGCAGTGACATTGGAAGGAGAGGGGGCAGGGGTCACCCACCCTCTAGCCTGTGCCAGGCCTATCTGTGGCTCCCCAGTTTTAGGAACTGCACAGTTGCTTGTGTGGTGTGTCTGGGAGGCCCGAGGAATCCCTTGAAGGCTACTGCATCCTGCAGGTCGCAGCCCCCACCCGCAGCACCTGACACCCCTGGGGTGCTGAGCCACGCTTTACAAATCCATGATTGATTGTTTGAGTGTGGGCTCCCTTCTCAGGCCGGTTGGGGTGCTCCTGTGCGCTTCGGTCTCCCTCCTGCAGTAACAGGCTCACCTCCCTGCGTGTTCCCGGTGGGTGCGCTCACTCCCTTCCACCTTCAGGACGTGGTGCTCATCCTGGGGCGTCTGTAAAGCCTCTGCCCTGCCTTGCTCACTCCTCTGCAGACAATGAGCTCCTGCGCTCTCCGTCCCACCCCAGCTCCCGCTCAAATTACCTTGCAGGTATCTCTCCTTCGAACGGTCCAGAGTGCCTCCACCGAGGAGCCGGTACCGTGGATCCCACAGCAGCAGGAGATGCGCACGTGGAGACCCCCCACTCAGAAGGGGGCCTCAGGCTCCCAGAGTATCCCCGAGAAGCTGCGGGGCTTTCCTTAGGGTGGGGGTCATCTGAGGGAGCCTTAAGGCCCCAGGGCGCCCGGTGCTGCCTACCCCAGGGCATGGCACAGCCTGGGTGGGCATTGTACTGGGTGCAGTTATTGTACACTGGGTACATGCTTGGGTGGCGACTCTCACGGTCCCTCTCATACATACTAGTGTGAGGTCATCGCCGATCAGAAGCTCAGCAGGACGCGGGCATGTGCTAAATGACATCAGCTGGACCTGACAGCCTTAGGGTGGTCACCCCAACTTTGTTTGCCGCCTCCCTCCACTTCTGTGACCCTGTTTTTGCTGGTTTTAGGATTCTGCGCACTTTACCGCTGCTAACCAGTGTTAAAGTACATATGCTCTCTCCCTTCCAAATGGTAACATTGGCTCATACCCAGTTGGCATATTTGATTTACCTGTAAGTCCCTAGTAGAGTGCACTATATCCACCCAGGGCCTGTAAATCAAATGCTACTAGTGGGCCTGCAGCACTGGTTGTGCCACCCTCATAAGTAGCTCTGTAAACATGGCCCAGACCTGCCGCTGCAAGGCCCGTGTGGGCTGTTTCACTGCCACTTCGACTTGCCATTTAAAAGTACTTGCCAAGCCTTAAACTCCCCTTTTTCTATATATAAGTCACCCTTAAGGTAGACCCTAGGTAGCCCATAGGGCAGGGTGCAATCTTGGCAAAAGGCAGGACATGTACATATGTGTTCTATATGTCCTGGTAGTGAAAAACTCCTAAATTAGTTTTCCACTGCTGTGAGGTCCGTTCCTTTCATAGGATAGCATTAGGGCTATCCTCATATACTGTTTGAGTGGTAGATTCTGATCTGAAAGGGGTAGACAGGTCGTATTTAGTATGGACAGAATGGTGATAGACAATCCTGCTTATTGGTGAGGTTGGATTTAATATTACTATTTTAGAAATGCCACTTTTAGAAAGTGAGCATTTCTCTGCATTTAAAACCATCTGTCCCTTACAGCCTGTCTCCAATCAACGTCTGCTCTGTGCTGGTTGACAGCTCCCTTGCGCATCGCACCCAAACAACCACAAACACAGGACACTCAGTGACATCTGCATATTGAATGGGTCTTCCTGGGCTGGAAGGGTGGAGGGCCTGACACTTACATTTCAAACTACAATCCCTCATTTTGTATTTTTTGTGTGATCCAGAGACAAATGTTGGTTTCGAAGATTTAAAACTCTTTTTAATCAGAAAAAAAGTGATATTTCAACTTGTGCTTATGGAATCTTTATCATTTTTACCTTATTTTATTCAGATAAATATCAACTATTTTTCCAATCCTGTATGGTGTATTTTTGTGGTGCTTTCACTGTGTTACTGTATTGTTTATTACACATATACTTTGCACATTGCCTTCTAAGTTAGGCCTGACTGCTCAGTGCCAAGCTACCAGAGGGTGGGCACAGGGTAATTTGGATAGTGTGTGACTTACCCTGACTAGGAATGTGGTCCCTCCTTGGACAAGGGTGTATACCTCTGCCAACTAGAGACCCCATTGCTGACAACACCCTGAGAGAATCATCCAAGTCCTGTCCAGAGAGAAGTCCTCATAACTTTACGGAGGTCTTGAGTCAGAGATCTTCCTTTCTCTCACCTTTGCCTGGGGTTTGGCCACCAGTGCTATGTTCAATGAGCGGGCGTTGAGGATGAGCCTATAAAGGTTAGGGTGGACACAGAACATGGCCATTCAGGTGAGTGGATCTTGACACTCCTCATCCTCCTTGGAACACTATTTGACCTAAGGAAGATCAGGAAAAGACTGAAACTGATATCTGTGACCTGAGTAAATCTCAGAAGAACCAGACCTGCTCCCTCTTTCATCCAGGACAAAAAAATGCACTTAAAGTGGAAGAGGGCTCAGTCAATCAATCATTCAGTAATTCTAGAGTGCAGCACTGTCAGCCCTGAAATTACCCAGGTCCTGGTGTGCAAAGTCTCCATTGAACTGTCAGGTCTTGAGTTTCCTTCTGAAGTCTGCAAGGGAGGGTGCCTTTCGGAGGTGGGAGGCAGGCTATTCCAGGTCTTAGCAGTGATGGAGAAGGAGCAGCTCCCTCTGCAGCTGCAGCAGATGCAGGGGGTGGTGCGTGGGCTAGTAGCAGGAGCAGTGGTCCCTGGCGGGTACATGGGAGTTCAGTCGGTGGCTGGTTTAGGCCGATCTTTGATCGTGTAAGGCCTCATAAGCACGTGTGCGGGTCTTGAACTGGCATATGAGGAGGGAAGTGACGTGGTCTTTTTGGGGAGATACCGGATGAGTCTGGCTGCAGCGTTCTGTTTGGTCTAGAGTCTTTTGATGAGTTGGGTGGAGATGCCGGAGTAGAGTGCGTTGCCGTAGTCGAGGCGGCTGGTGAGGGCCTGGGTGATGGTCTTTCTGGTGTCAACTGGGATCCATCTGAAGATCCTGCAAAGCATGTGCAGAGCGTGGGAGAAGGAGGAAGTGAGCGTGTTGATTTGTCACTTCATGGTCACTTCGCTGTTGATGATGCAGAGGTTGCATGCATGGTCTGTTGGCGTAGGTGTGGGCAGCTGTCCACCGGCTGTGGTCCCAGATGGATGTGTCTCTCCCTAAGGTCAGTAGTTGTCAGAGTTGAGTTTAAGGAAGTTGGCTCTCATCCAGTTGGCTACATCAGTCATAGCGTTGCAGAAGTTTGTTCTGTTGGTGGGGTTGTCTACAGTGAGCAAGAGGATGAGTTGTGTGTCCTCTGCGAAGGATATGATCTTGTGGCCGTGGGATCTGACAGTGCCAACAAGGGGGGTCATGAAGGTGTTGAACGAAGTGAGTGATGATCTCTGGGTCCTCCACATATGATGTTCTTAGGTTTGGAGGTGAAGGGGCAGCCGGAAGCTCTGCGTGCATCCTGTAAGCAAGGAGGCGATCCATTTGAGGGAATTCTTATGTATGTCGATGTTGTAGAGCCCGATGATGAGGATATGGTGTTGAAAGCAGCTGAGAAATCGGGGCGGACCAGGGCAGGCCGTCTCCCTGCGGTTAAGGAAGGTTCTGATGTCATCTGTGATTAATGCGGTCTCCGTGCCGTGGTTGGCTCGGAATCCCAATTGTGGGACATCACGCAGGTTGTCGTGCTCCAGGTAGTCAGTGAGCTGTTGGTTGGTGGCCTTCGTGAGCACCTTAGCAGGGGAAGGGAGCAGAGAGATCGTCGATAATTTTTGAGTTCGCTGGGACCGGAGGAGGGTTTCTTTTCGAGGGGTCTGATCTCTGCGTGCTCCCAACTGTCCAGGAAGGCTGCTGTGGCGATGAGCTTGTCCAGCTGGTGTGCGTTGGTTGGCCAAGGCTGTTGAGTTTGAGAAGTGTGGCTAGGGGGTCGAAGTTGATGGCGGCAATCTTGCTGTGGAAACAGTCTAAAATGGTGTCTCAGGGTTCTTCGGAATGATGAATTGTCTTCTCCATTGCTGGGGGTTGGAGTATTCCTTGACTATCTTCAACAATTATTTCGTGTGGTTGCTTGCTGAATCGATGTGGGCTGAGGTGGCTGCTCTCTTGGCTTCCTTGATGTGCAGGTGGTAGTCGCTGAGCGTTGCTCTGTGGGTGGGTCTGTCGGAGGGGTTCCTGATGTAGCGCCAATGTTTTTCAAGTCTGTAGCAGTTGCACTTGGTGGTTCTGAGCTCTGAAGTATACCAGCTGGCATATCTTGGGGTTTTGTTGGTTCTTGCTGGCTTTAACGGGCAACTCTGTCGGCGCATTCAGTGATTGAGGGGGAGAAGTTCTGGACGGCCTGTTCTTGGTCTGATGAAGCCTCGAGTTGGGTGGTTCTGACCTCCTGTTCAAGCTACAGGAACACACAAAGCTGCAAGAAACCTTTCCTTAACAATCCCAGCTGACCAGTTCCAACTGGGCCTGCCTGTATCCTGCTGCTGGGCTCTGTGTCCTGTGAGTCCTGATCCCCAAGTGCTGTTCCTGAACTCTTGGAACCCCTGGTTGTGTCTGACTACACTTGCCCTACTAGTCCTAAAAGACTTACAAACTTTTTTAGCTGCAAGACCTACAGAGAACTAGGGCAAACCTGCTGAGCTGGTACACCTAAGGTGCATTGCCTTAGGGCTGAAGTTTCAGGTTTTCCCACTGTGAGCTTTACCAAATCAGCAAATCCAGTTCAGCTAGAAATTGTGGAGAAGGTATCCGGCCTCGTGGAGCCCTCTTTGGCTACAGCCAGCAGCCATGCCCCGCTGAAGGATCATAGCTTTAGAAGAGTGACTAAGTGCGAAGATCGAAATCTTGATCAGGTGAAAATGCCAAAGGCGAGACCGCCTTGACCGGCGAGAGGACTTCCCTGGGCATGAAATTCAAATGTTCCTGCTCTGAGCAATTCCTAACTAAATCAAAGGCTTGGCCAGGACTAAGTCCAATAGCTACCCAACTTCACGGAGCCCTCCTTGTCTACAGCTTGCTGCTAACGTTAAGACTAAGGTGCAGATTCATAAAACGTGCAACGCAGCAAGGTAAGTGGCTGTGCTGCCGTGCTTGAGAGCAGGGAGGTGCCGTACCTACAGAGATGAGCACTATCCTGCTCTCTCCCTTCTGCTGGCACACAGTCAGGATGCCGAGCGCCACACGGACTTGTTGCGCTATAGGTGTCTCAGTGAGTCTAGCATAGGCTTTGTATTGGAAGAGGGCACTTCCAGTACAAAATATTATGCCTAGACAAGCTCTCTCGCTTTGGATGTGACGCAAACCCAGAGTAAAATGTTTGTTCATCTGGGCCTGGGCCGGAGTCCCAGGATAATGCCTGAGACCAGGCTAAACCAGGTTTCTGTGTTCAGCCCGTGCTCCATCGCAGTCAGCCTCAAACATGCCTAGCTCCCAGTTCACTGCAACCAGTTGACTGCTGTTGGCACTTAATGCTTTTTTGGGCTATTTTTATTTAAAACGTTTCAAATGCATATCTCCAGTTCATTTTATTGGATTTTCATCACCTGGGTGTTATTTTATTTATTAAAATGTACTCTCTGTTTCTAATCTGGTTCAGGATTTTCATTGTGCTGTTTTGACCTTATTCATGTTTTGGTACAGCATACGTGCTTTACACATTCCATACTTTGTGCCTGTCTGCTCTGGGCCATAGCTACCAGGAGGGATGAGCTCAGGTTAATTGAGTGAGCTTGAAAGTTCACACTGACATTACTCAGGGAAGGTGGCCAGCTCCCTTGACTCCAGATTTATGTCTGGTGGAGGCAGGCTGGTACAAACCATTCAGCAACCATGCCAGGGCTGTTAGGCTCTTGAAGGGGGCCCCTATAAAGTGCTCTCTGGGTACATGTCATATTAAATCCAACACTGGGATTAGTGTGGGTTTATTATTCTGAGTTGTTTGATACCAAACAACCCAGTATTCAGAGAAACCATCATGTAGCTGGGGAACTCGTAATGACCAGTGTCCAGCACATGCATTTGCTATGGCTTCCCCGTACACTTACTATGTCTTAAGGTTTTGTAAAAACACAGTAGGGGCATATTTGTTCAGGCAAACATGTGCCCTCACATATGATATAGTGCACCCTGCCCTAGGGATGTAGGGCCTGCCAGAGGGGTGACTTACCGATAGTGCATGCAGTGTTAATGGACAGGGCACTCTCGGTGAGTGTCATGTTGAGTTTGCACTTTTACATTCATTGTCATGCATTTCAATGGCAGTCAGCATGAGACTGGTATGGGGCTTTTCAGAGTGGCACAATTGGTGCTGCAGATCTGTGGGGCCATCTCCAGTACCCATGCCCTGGGTACAAGGGGTACCATTTACTAGAGGCTTACAAAGGTGGCTGAAGTGCCAAATATAGTACAGCTATAGGGAAAGAGACGTGGCCCAGGGCACTTACATTGTAAAACTGCATCATTTTCCATGCAAAACATGGGGGGCTAACCATGCAAAATGAAGCCCCTCCTCGCAATGAGCCACTCCTGTATCAGTCTGGATTGAAGAGGCTGGACCCCTCCCATCCTCCGTGGAGTGAGCCACTCCTGTATCAGTCTGGATTAAAGAGGCTGAACCCCTCCCATCCTCCGTGGAGTGAGCCACTCCTGTATCAGTATGGATTAAAGAGGCTGAACCCCTCCCATCCTCCGTGGAGTGAGCCACTCCTGTATCAGTCTGGATTGAAGAGGCTGAACCCCTCCCATCCTCCGTGGAGTGAGCCACTCCTGTATCAGTCTGGATTAAAGAGGCTGAACCCCTCCCATCCTCCGTGGCGTGAGCCACTCCTGTATCAGTCTGGATTAAAGAGGCTGAACCCCTCCCATCCTCCGTGGCGTGAGCCACTCCTGAAACAGTTTGGATTAAAGAGGCTGAACCCCTCCCATCCTCCGTGGAGTGAGCCACTCCTGTATCAGTCTGGATTAAAGAGGCTGAACCCCTCCCATCCTCCGTGGAGTGAGCCACTCCTGTAACAGTGAAGAGGCTGAACCCCTCCCATTCTCCGTGGAGTGAGCCACTCCTGTATCAGTCTGGATTAAAGAGGCTGAACCCCTCCCATCCTCCGTGGAGTGAGCCACTCCTGTAACAGTGAAGAGGCTGAACCCCTCCCATCCTCCATGGAGTGAGCCACTCCTGTAACAGTTTGCATTGAAGAGGCTGGACCCCTCCCATCCTCCGTGGAGTGAGCCACTCCTGTATCAGTCTGGATTAAAGAGGCTGAACCCCTCCCATCCTCCGTGGAGTGAGCCACTCCTGTAACAGTGAAGAGGCTGAACCCCTCCCATCCTCCATGGAGTGAGCCACTCCTGTAACAGTTTGCATTGAAGAGGCTGGACCCCTCCCATCCTCCGTGGAGTGAGCCACTCCTGTATCAGTCTGGATTAAAGAGGCTGAAACCCTCCCATCCTCCGTGGAGTGAGCCACTCCTGTAACAGTGAAGAGGCTGAACCCCTCCCATCCTCCATGGAGTGAGCCACTCCTGTAACAGTTTGCATTGAAGAGGCTGGACCCCTCCCATCCTCCGTGGAGTGAGCCACTCCTGTATCAGTCTGGATTGAAGAGGCTGAACCCCTCCCATCCTCCGTGGCGTGAGCCACTCCTGTATCAGTCTGGATTAAAGAGGCTGAACCCCTCCCATTCTCTGTGGCGGGAGCCACTCCTGTAACAGTTTGGATTAAAGAGGCTGAACCCCTCCCATTCTCTGTGGCGGGAGCCACTCCTGTAACAGTTTGGATTAAAGAGACTGAACCCCTCCCATTCTCTGTGGCGGGAGCCACTCCTGTAACAGTTTGGATTAAAGAGGCTGAACCCCTCCCATCCTCTGTGGCGTGAGCCACTCGTGTAACAGTTTGGATTAAAGAGGCTGAACCCCTCCCATCTTCTGTGGCGTGAGCCACTCCTGTAACAGTTTGGATTAAAGAGGCTGAACCCCTCCCATCCTCCGTGGAGTGAGCCACTCCTGTAACAGTTTGGATTAAAGAGGCTGAACCCCTCCCATCCTCCGTGGAGTGAGCCACTCCTGTAAAAGTTTGGATTAAAGAGGCTAAATCCCTGCCATCCTCCGTGGAGTGAGCCACTCCTGTAACAGTTTGCATTGAAGAGGCTGGACCCCTCCCATCCTCCGTGGAGTGAGTCACTCCTGTATCAGTCTGGATTAAAGAGGCTGAACCCCTCTGATCCTCCGTGGAATGAGCCACTCCTGTAACAGTTTGCATTGAAGAGGCTGGACCCCTCCCATCCTCCTGTAGGAGTCACGATTGAGGTGGGCGGGGATTTATCAGTTTTTCATGGATCTCATCAAGACAACCTGCTGCGCTGCACGGAAGGGAGAGGGCAGGAATGCACAATATTTACCAATCTATGGCGCATTCCTGCTCTCTTCTGCGCTGAGGCACAATCTGCTGCCTAGTACCAAAGCAGGCACCCTTGTGCCGTAGTGCAAGGGTGAATGAGTTTCAGGCAGGATCGTTTCGTGAAAAAGGAAGGGAAACCTTTGCAGCACTTTATACCCACTTCCAAGGACCCAGGACTGTACTTGGCACCACTTGACAAGGCAAGACTTTCAGCGAGCAAATTCCAGGTGCTGTTGCAGGTGTGTTGGATGTCTTTTGTGTCCCTGAGACATCGGAAGAACAGGAAACAATTCAGCAAGCCCTTGGAGTCACTCTTGGTTTGCGTTAGATGGGCCCAGTACTTCAGGGCAAGAGGCAGCAGGGCAACACAGCAGAGCAGCAGTTCTTCCAGCACAGCAGTCCACAGTAGCAGTCCTTGTAACAACACAGAAGTCCTTCTTCCTGGCAGAGTTCCTCACAGGTCCAGTAGTGTATTGAGTTGGTAGGGTCAGAGGTCCAACTCATACCACGTTGTGACTGAGGTGAGGGTGAGCTCAAAGAAGGGCTATGGAAGTCCTTTCTTTCTGCCCTGGCTCCAGAGTCACTACAGGGGGTGAATCCGTTCTTTGTGTGGGAGCAGGACATTGCCTATTCAGGTGTAAGTGTCAGCTCCTCCCTCCCATCCTGTCCAGGATGACCCATCAACATAGAAATGGACTCTCTGGCACTCAGGGCTAAGAGCAGGCAAATGGTAAATGTGGTATTTTCAAAACTGCAATATTAAATCTGACTTTACCAGGGGATATGTCATTACAGGTCCAAAGGTGCTAAACATGACAGGTCTACTCCTTCTCAATTAGGAATTACAGCTTATTGAATGTACAAGGATTCCCCAATGTTAACCTATGAGAGGGATAGGCCTCACAGTAGTACAAAAAAAATTCTTGGAGTTTTTCACTACCAGGACATGTAAAACTTAAAAGTGCAAACTACCAAGGGCCTACCTTAGGGATGACATATGTAATAAAAGGGGAGTTTTAAGGCTCAGCAAGAGGTTTTAAATGCCAAGTCGAATTGGCAGTATAAACTGGGCACACAGGCTTTGGAATGGCAGGAGTGAGACATGTTTAAGGGATACTTGAGTGGGTGGCACAACCAGTGCTGCTGTCCGCTTGTAGCGTTTAATGTCTGTACATTAAATGCTACAAGTGGGATGGGAGCACTGGTTGTGCCCTGGCACATCTAGTGCACTTTACTAGGGATTTATAAGTAAATTAAATGTGCCTATTGTGGATAATCCAAAGTTACCACATTTCAAGGAGAGTGTACAAGCACTTTAGCAATAGTTAACAGTGGCAAAGTGCACAGACTCCTAAAGTCAACAAAAGTGAGGTTGGAAAAACAGGAGGAAGGTAAAAAGTTTGGGGTGACCCTGCAGAGAGGGACATTTTCCAGCATATGCCACACAAAAGAGGCCAGGGAAAGGTATTCACCAATAAGGAAGGGAATAGCATCTACTAAGGTGCAAGGGAAAGGCGTTCAATGAGGAAGGGAATAGCATCTAGTAAGGTGCAAGGGAAAGGCGTTCACGAATGAGGAAGGGAATAGCATCTACTAAGGTGCAAGGGAAAGGTGTTCACTGATGAGGAAGGAATAGCATCTAGTAAGGTGCAAGGGAAAGGCGTTCACTGATGAGGAAGGGAATAGCATCTAGTACGGTGCAAGGGAAAGGTGTTCAGCAATGAAAGGGAATAGAATCTAGTAAGGTGCAAGGGAAAGGTTTCACCATTCAGGAAGGGAATAGCATCTACTAAGGTGCAAGGGAGAGGTGTTCACCGATAAGGAAGGGAATAGCGTCTGTTAAGGTGCAACGGAAAGGAGTTCACTGATGAGGAAGGGAATAGTATCTAGTAAGGTGCAAGGGAAAGGTGTTCACCAATAAAAGGGAATAGCATCTAGCAAGGTGCAAGGGAAAGGCGTTCACCATTGAGGAAGGGAATAGCATCTCGTAAGGTACAACGGAAAGGCTTTCACCAATGAAAGGGAATAGCATCTACTAAGGTGCAAGGGAAAGGCATTCACCAATGAGGAAGGGAATAGCATCTACTAAGGTGCAAGGGAAAGGCGTTCACCAATGAAAGGGAATAGCATCTACTAACGTGCAAGGGAAAGGCGTTCACCAATGAGGAAGGGAATAGCATCTACTAAGGTGCAAGGGAAAGGCATTCACCAATGAGGAAGGGAATAGCATCTACTAAGGTGCAAGGGAAAGGCGTTCACCAATGAAAGGGAATAGCATCTACTAAGGTGCAAGGGAAAGGTGTTCACTGATGAGGAAGGAATAGCATCTAGTAAGGTGCAAGGGAAAGGCGTTCACTGATGAGGAAGGGAATAGCATCTAGTACGGTGCAAGGGAAAGGTGTTCAGCAATGAAAGGGAATAGAATCTAGTAAGGTGCAAGGGAAAGGTTTCACCATTCAGGAAGGGAATAGCATCTACTAAGGTGCAAGGGAGAGGTGTTCACCGATAAGGAAGGGAATAGCGTCTGTTAAGGTGCAACGGAAAGGAGTTCACTGATGAGGAAGGGAATAGTATCTAGTAAGGTGCAAGGGAAAGGTGTTCACCAATAAAAGGGAATAGCATCTAGCAAGGTGCAAGGGAAAGGCGTTCACCATTGAGGAAGGGAATAGCATCTCGTAAGGTACAACGGAAAGGCTTTCACCAATGAAAGGGAATAGCATCTACTAAGGTGCAAGGGAAAGGCATTCACCAATGAGGAAGGGAATAGCATCTACTAAGGTGCAAGGGAAAGGCGTTCACCAATGAAAGGGAATAGCATCTACTAACGTGCAAGGGAAAGGCGTTCACCAATGAGGAAGGGAATAGCATCTACTAAGGTGCAAGGGAAAGGCATTCACCAATGAGGAAGGGAATAGCATCTACTAAGGTGCAAGGGAAAGGCGTTCACCAATGAAAGGGAATAGCATCTACTAAGGTGCAAGGGAAAGGCGTTTACCAATGAGGAAGGGAATAGCATCTACTAACGTGCAAGGGAAAGGCGTTCACCAATGAGGAAGGGAATAGCATCTAATAAGGTGCAAGGGAAAGGCATTCAATGAGGAAGGGAATAGCATCTACTAACGTGCAAGAGAAAGGCGTTCACCAATGAGGAAGGGAATAGCATCTAGTAAGGTGCAAGGGAAAGACGTTCACCAATGAGGAAGGGAATAGCATCTACTAAGGTGCAAGGGAAAGGCGTTCAGCAATGAAAGGCAATAGCATCTAGTAAGGTGCAAGGGAAAGCCGTTCACTATTGAGGAAGGGAATAGCATCTAGTAAGGTACAACGGAAAGGCTTTCACCAATGAAAGGGAACAGCATCTACTAAGGTGCAAGGGAAAGGTGTTCACCGATGAGGAGGGGAATAGCATCTAGTAAGGTGCAACGGAAAGGCGTTCACCAATGAAAGGGAATAGCTTCTACTAAGGTGCAAGGGAAAGGTGTTCACCGATGAGGAAGAGAATAGCATCTACTAAGGTGCAATGGAAGGGCGTTCACCAATGAAAGGGAATAGCATCTAGTAAGGTACAATGGAAAGGCATTCACCAATGAAAGGGAATAGCATTTAGTAAGGTAGAATGGAAAGGCGTTCACCAATAAGGAAGGGAATAGTATCTAGTAAGGTGCAACAGAAAGGCATTCACCAATTAAAGGGAATAGCATTTACTAAGGTGGAACGGAAAGGCGTTCACCGATGAGGAAGGGAATAGTATCTAGGAAGGTGCAACAAAAAGGCGTTCACCAATGAAAGGGAAGAGCATCTACTAAGGTGCAAGGGAAAGGCGTTCACCGATGAGGAAGGGAATATTATCTAGTAAGGTGGAAGGGAAAGGCGTTCACCAATTAAAGGGAATAGCATTTACTAAGGTGCAAGGGAAAGGCGTTCACCAATGAGGAAGGGATAGCATCTAGTAAGGTGCAACGGAAAGGCATTCACCAATAAAAAGGAATAGCATCTAGTAAGGTGGAACGGAAAGGCGTTCACCGATGAGGAAGGGAATAGTATCTAGGAAGGTGCAACAAAAAGGCGTTCACCAATGAAAGGGAAGAGCATCTACTAAGGTGCAAGGGAAAGGCGTTCACCGATGAGGAAGGGAATATTATCTAGTAAGGTGGAAGGGAAAGGCGTTCACCAATTAAAGGGAATAGCATTTACTAAGGTGCAAGGGAAAGGCGTTCACCAATGAGGAAGGGATAGCATCTAGTAAGGTGCAACGGAAAGGCGTTCACCAATGAAAGGGAATAGCATCTAGTAAGGTACAATGGAAAGGCATTGACCAATGAAAGGGAATAGCATCTAGTAAGGTGGAACAGAAAGGCATCCACAAAGTAAACAAGGCAATGTCATTTTTGAACAATTAAAAGGAAGGACATCTGCATAGACCTCATTCAATATGTTCACGCTAAAAAAGCAGGGTTTCTTTGTAAGAAGGTAAGGTCTGAGATTCAGGCTCTGACCTCACACCAACTGGACAACTGGAATGACGGTTCTGGACAAAAGTGGCACAATCTTTTAAGGTGGGTTTGGGCTATCAGACCAATGCTCCACTCTCTAAAACATCGCTCCAGCACCAACCCCGTGTTTGATAGATTCTGGGGGAGACTCTTGTTCCAAACCAAAGAACCTGGATGTGATTCTGCTAGAGAAGGATCTGGGAAGGCTTGGAATAAAGGACATTCTGGACCCCTCTCCCAGTCCTGCTGTTGTTACAAAGCTCTGGAAGTAGGCTCAGAGAGAGAGACTTCTACTCAAATGAGGGAATCCTTTGCCTTTTCACCCGTGCCATATTACAGATGTGGGCGCAGAGGCTGTCAGGAGGCGTAGTGAGTGTGCCCCATGGAAAGGTGGAGTCCAGCCAATTCACACCTAAGGGTGTCACTTGAAGGGTGGCACAAGGGGGCCAGGCACCTCACAGAACCCCCTTCCGGCAGTCATTCACTCCCTTCAGAGGGGTCTCTGCCCTACCCTTTAAACCTCATGCCTGGTTGCCGCCTACAGAGAATGGTGGACCAGTGGCTACAAGCAGCTGGCCTTCCTCCCACTCATAGGATGTTCAGAGTGCAGGTGTAAGTTTGAGCCTGCACTCTGAAAAGAGCAGTCACCGTAGTAGGACGCACTCTCTCAGTCTGCGCTCGTCGTGCCCTGTTATTAATACTTAGGGAAATCAAGCTCTTGGTTTCCCTGGTGTCATTTCTACACACATGTGTCATTTGCATTATTGAAACTTAAGCTCCTGCTTCCATGAGGACAGCTTCAACCCTGTTTCAAAGAAGGAAAGGCCCGAAGACACCTCTTTAAAGAAGAGGACATCACAATGCAGGAACCGTCCACTTCTGCCCTGAGAGCACAGCTTTCCTTACAGTCACTCACTGGCCTATCTTTGTCTTTAACCCTGTGCGGAGCTCGGCTGCCTTCTGGTGAGGTTCACACTGAACACACAAAAGGTGACGGGAGGATCCATCCTTCTTTAGTCCACAATGCCACCTCAATGAGGACCAATCCATATGCAAATCAGTCTTGATCTTGCTCCAATAGGGACCGTCCAGCCTGATTTGCTAATTCTGGTCCTCCCTGAACCAGAACACAAGCAACCCAAGACTGGTTTTGCCCTTGAGAGCGTAGCTTATATAATCTATATTAACATGAAATGTTTATGAACTAATGTATAATGCCGCATAGAAACTGTATTAAGGTATTTTGCTGAAATGTGCGCTTGAAATGTGCCCACGGGGAGTGGCCACCAATATATACAGGGACTAATGAAACTGACTAATAATGTTGAAATGATATGTAATGATATGATTTTACACTAATAACAATAGACATATGTAAGAGTTTTGCTAATAAATCGTTAGGCCTTAGTTAGCATGAGTTGAGGTCTAGCAGCCTGACTCTCATATTAAATGTATTTTTCTAAACGTGCAGTGTGCTGACTTGCTGAAGGACATGAACTCTTGTTTTCCTCCAAACTAGAAGCTAAATGTAACCATAGTACATCCGTTCTCATGAAATTTGAATGGCTTATAGAAACATTTTAGCTGAATGCAACACTGTAGACCAGTCGTAGGTACAAGGTCACCTAAACCGGTACAGACAATGGAGCCACTGACCGAAGATGCGCAAAGGACCACAAGACTATGAAATCATACCGGACATTCCACCCGCTAAAGACGTCAGTCATAAGGACTAATAAAATACGTGAGAGCTGTTATGGGGTGACAAATTCGATGAGCTAATGTGAAGTTAATTGGTTAAAGATAATGGGGTGCAACCCCTTGTCCAATCAAATTTTAGGGGAATGTACAACGAAAAGGGGATAAAACCCTTGACACCAGGAAGTAAATTAGAACTAGGGAGTAGGAGACTAGGAGAGGGGGAGATGCTGATGCGATTTGCTGTTCCAGAGACTTTGTCACTTTGCTTAGTAACTTGCTAATTTTTACTTAGAACCATCCTTGCCCTTAGATTGCCCGTTTACACTTTACCTCCTTATGAGGATAGTGGCCCTTTTACCGGAGCTGAACTCTTGATGGCGAACCAACTGATGTCCTGAGGACGAAGACCGAACCTGAGTGCTGACCCAATAACTGGAGGGTAACTATATGACAATGAAATTGTGATTGTCTGTTTGCTTTTCCTTTCTAGGTACCAACTGCTTCTTTTGACAGAGACCATAGTTAGATGTTTTCCAAATTGGTGTTACTAAATTGTTTTGCATGAAGCCCAACATGCCGATGCTAATTAGAGGTTAGTGGAGAGTGATTCACTAAACTGATGCAAATAGACAAATGACTGAATCTATGCTTCGTTGAATAACATGATGATGTTACTCTGCTAGAATAACCTATGCTGACGCCGTGTTATATTCTAATGTTTGTGCTTCTGGCTTTGTGGAAATCTTATAAGAGTTGCCATATAGTGACTATGCTAATGTGTTTCTTGGTTTTGAGACTAATAAACTTGCTAGTAGAATTGTAACCAATAGGGAATAAATTTCACAAAATCATATTATTCTGGTGTGGTTATTCATGACTGAAATGTCATGGTGTTTCCTGAGTTTCATTAAATGTCATTGACTAAAGTGAATTGCATTGTTTTAATAAATATTGATGACATTATTGACGTATTGATTGATACGTTGATTAGCTATCTCGTCCTAAGGTGTCTTCAATCAGGGTCAAAAGATTAATTGGCCTAAAACGAGTCCCAATGTGAGTAAATGGTCATAAAGAGACGCGTTAACACCCTGATTGGGGCTCGTCAGTCAGGTCATGTGTAGTTTGGATCCAGTGGCACAGTGGGCACGAGGCTTGTGCCCGGGCTTACCCTTGCCACTTAGGGTGTTACATCAAACAAACAAAGGGCCTGATTACAACTTTGGAGGAGGTGTTAATCCGTCCCAAAAGTGACGGTAAAGTGACAGGTATACCACCAGCCGTATTACGAGTCCATTATATCCTATGGAACTCGTAATACGGCTGGTGGTATATCCGTCACATTTGGGACGGATTAACACCTCCTCCAAAGTTGTAATCAGGCCCAAAATGTGATTAGAGCTGTTACACTTGACATCCCTAGTACGGTCTTCCCCCAAACCCTTGGTCTTCACCCCTCCTGTTTTCTGAATTCATTTTTCATTAAGACTCTATCCAATTTAGCCCTGTTAACCAGTATTACGATGTTTGTGCTCTCTCCTTAAAACATGGAAAAATTAGCTTACACCTGCTAGGCACATTTAATTTTCTGAGAAGTTCCCAGTGTATGCTGCTAGATGTACCCAGGGCCTGTAAATTGAATTCTACTACTGGACCTAGAGCACGAATTGTGCCACCCACTAAAGTGGCCCTTAAAAATATGGCCCTCCATCGCAGCCTGTAGTGACGTTCGACCAGGCAAAATAAATCCTTTGCCAGGCCTAAAAAGTGGTGGCTGCTGCCAGGAAGGATTGGAGGGGCAGACGCGGAAGGGGGAAGGGGGGAGGGGGAAAGGGGAAGAGGGAAGAGATTGGAATAAAAATAGAAAGAATAGTAAAAAAAAAAAGACTTACCAGCCGCTGCTGGCCCTCCGTGTTTGTCTGTTCCCACTTCCTCGGTTCTTCTCTTCTTCCTCCCCCCCCACCAAATCCAGATGCTTCTCTCATGCTGTTATCCAACATGAGAGAAGCACTGGGATTGGCCTAAGTGGGCTGAAATACCGCTCAGTTAGGAAGTGGGAGCCTGCGATGTGTGTTTCACAGCCGGGTAAAGAGTTCTAAGATGGCTGGCCAAGCAGACATGCGCACTTAGAGTACACCTAGCACTCCTCCTCCCCCTGCTGATGCGGTGGGTGGCCCTGCCCTACACTGAGCAGACTGACTAACAAGAAATATAAAATGATAGTAAAATAATTGTATTTGTTTGCTTTTTGCTGCCTTTTAGCAGTGGGGCGATACTCCTCTGCCATAGCGGGGCCACCTCTGGGCCTAAAACTTCCTTTTTAATATATATGTCATCCCTAAAGTAGGCCCTGAAAATCGGACATTATAGGGTGCATTAAATTTATAAAGTAGGACATATGTTTTGAAGTTTTACATGTCCTAGTAGTGAAAAACATGTTTTTGACTACTGGAAGGCCTAGCTCTCCCATTGACTAACATTGGGTTAACTTATTACATTTAATAAGTGATAACATTTGTTTGGGATAAAATAATGTCAAGTTTGAACTCAAATGAATTGTAATTTATTATCCTCCTTAATGGTGAGGTCAGATTTTAAATCACAATTCTGAAAATACCACTTTTAGAAAGGTGGTTGGTATTTTCTAGTCCCAACCATTTTGTGCCTACTGCCAGTGTCCTGGGTCAAATGACTATGAATGGCTTAGCTGTTGGGCTTTGTGCATTCTTCCCAGAAAGTGAGACAAAGTGTGGACCATCCTGCCAAGATGGCTGGGATAGAGCTGTTCCCTGCCCCACTTGCACTTCAAAGGGCTGCCCTCCCACACACACATACAATGGAACATGACACTAGCCTTTCGTAACCCCAGCTTCTTGAAGCCTTGACAGTAGAATGAAGAAACTTTCCAGAATTAATTGTGGGGGTAGGCCAGGTTGTTCCCCAAATGCAAAGGTTAGCACCAGGTATAAATATTGGACCCTGAGAACACCTCTTCAGTACATTCCTGGACCCTTGGACATTACACAACAACTGTCATGTTCCCAAGAGGACTGCCCTGCTTCTTGAGGACTGTCTCGTTCCCCAGAGGTCTTCCATCCTGCTTGAGGCCTGCTCTGCTCTCTGAAAAGGAAAACAGGGCCTGCTCCCTTCATCCCAAGCTAATCTAGGTGCTCCAAGGGTCAGTTGGCGGACCTAGTGCTCTGAGCTACAGGGACACAACAAACTCTAGAAGCCTCCCTGTAATTGCCCAGCTGACCTGCCCAACTGGACCTGCAACTGGGCATACCTGAGCCCAGCTATTCCCTTTTAGAATGAGCCTCTGATCCCCAAGAAATGCACCCCCAGGACTGGACACAAGGATGGAATCAGAGTCACTGCTTTTGAAAAAGAGGAGAAGCCCTGATGTTTTGGGCTCTTCGTAACTCAGATGGGCCAGTTGGTGCCAAGACTTGGCTGCCTGCAATAACTGCCAACAAGAAACTCCACTGACCCTGACTCTTCGCGCTACAATGACCACCAGTGACAACCTGCAACGCGAGATCTGCACTTTGCACTACAGCACTACTTTGACTGTCGACGGAAAGATCCACCAATGACCGTCTGCAACACTTGACTGGTTCACGGCATTACAGTGATGACAGCTGATGCTCTGCAGCCTACTCTTCACACTACAGCGACAACCATCCGCAACACTCTCTCGTGGCCTCCTCTTCTGGGCACTTCTTGCCGTACTTTGAGAAGGTAACTTTTTCTGCTGGGATAACCTATTCCCTGTGTCGGGCCAGCGCTCCATCAAGGTCATCCTAAACTCATGAATTTTCCCTGATCTAGCACAACCAAATGATCGCAAGTGACTATACATTTAGGTAGTATAGTTACCCAAAATATTGAAAATTAATATATCCAGTTGTACTGATTAGATTTTTGTTGTTATGGCCTTATTTTAATTATTAGAATTCACTCTATGTTTCTAAATTGGTTTGGGGTTTTTATTCTGTTGTGTTTTCTCTTTATTACTATTTGTGTGCTATATAAATACTTTACACTTTATATCTAAGTTAAGACTGACTGTGGAGCGTGTCCAAGATGGTGGCTGGGTCAGACATCTAAAAATGAGCTCTGACCTGCTGCATACATTTATCTGCGTTGCACCCTCCCTGGCGCTCCGGGACAGCGTGGGAGGGAAGCCAGCACACCGTAGACCTCCGGGGGAGCAACTGGTGGTGCTGCGATGTCTGGAGTGGCATGGGAATGGCTCCCATATAGATCGCGGACGGGATGCTGCGGCCTGCAACCGGAGGTGGGGGCTCTGGTAGACGGCCAGCCGAAGAGGTGTGGTGGAGTATGGCGCGGCGTTGGCCCCCACATGGGCTGCAGAGCCTGTGGCCCTGAGACTCGTGATGTGATCGTTGTCCACGATCAGGGAACACAGGAGGAACCGCACACTGGAGAAGTGTGGACAGCATGTTGTGAGCCTGGGCCCAGTGCGCGTGGATTGAGGCACGCAGCACATGTGACCTGATGCTCCCAGGGACCACACATCGCTCTCCCCATGGGGATTACACAGTGGACCAGAGAAACCTCCTCTTGCTACGCCATCAGGACCACAGTTTCGCCTTCGCTCCCCAGTTATGAGAGGGACACTATTCTCGGGCTGGAGCGGCCCAAACTAGGGACTTGGGCTATGAGGGACCCAAGGGTCCCCATGAGTATGTAGGAGGGTGGTAGCGCTTCTGAGTTTTGGGTGTGGAGCGGCGGGGAGCGCTCTCCGTGACAATAACATACCACAAACTATAGTGTAGCTACATAATGTTGAGCCAGGTGCAGCGGTCCTACTCATTATCACGGGCCCCTTCTTGGACGAGGCCTTCGCTGTTCTATTACCACTGCGCACAGCCACAGGCGAATAGAGGACTTCTTACGTCTCTGTCTCCCTGCGGGTACATCTGCCTGATGCGTAGTGGCTAGAAGGGGTGGGAGTATTTACTGCTCACACCACGTTTGCACCTGAACTGCGCTCCTTTGCAGTAGTTGAATACTTGGCACTTTAATATCGATTCAGACCTATGACCATCCACGATGTCTACGTCCAAAGCAGGAAGAGGCGCAGACAGCGCCCTCACCCGCGCTCCTACTGATGCACTCCAACCATCAGTGAAACTCCTTCAGGAGCATTCTACAAAATTTACAGAACCTCTAGCAGCTGTCACCAGCATTGAAGCTGCAATTCAGCCCAAACTGGACTCCCTCATCAATGACGTGGGGCTCCTGAGGGAAGAACATGGAAAACTAAAAGGCAGGGTCCAGGAAACAGAAAAGGGATTCTCCTTCCTACAAACCAGTGCCATGGAGCAACAACAGCAAATCAAGGGCATGCGCAAAGAGGTGGCAAGCCTATGAGCGAGGGCAAATGACACAGGATGGTGGGCATTCCTTAAGGGGCAGAGGGCCGAGGATGGACGTATTTCTGGAGAACTGGCTGGCAGACGTGGTATTGGGTGGGAAGACATCCACGTTCTTTTCAGTGGAAAGAGTGCACAGAGTCCTGGGCTGACCACCGCAGCCGGGAGCAGTGCCGCGCCCTGGAGTTGTGCGACTTTCACATTTCAGAGACAGAGATTATGTACTGCAAATAGCTCGAGCCAAAGGTCATTTATCGGATAGAGAATAGTGTGTCTCCGTTTACCCCATGGAAGTACGTCAACAACAAGATGCCTTTCAGAAAGTGAAGGACCGTCTCCAGGTGCTGGACATCAAGTATTCATTGCTGTTCTAGGCAAGACTAAGAATCATATCTGACACCAGACCTCTGTTCTTCGCGACTCCTCAAGAGGTGTGGACATGGCTGAAATCAAGAGATGATCACCATAAACTTCCTCTGACCATGGACTCCAGGGGGTGGAGACCTCAGAGGACCCATAGATGTCCTAATAGAACCACAGGTGGCACCCATGGAAAACCGATTAAAGCACAAGCAGAGCTGGCTAGAGCAGAGGCACTAGCGGCGGTGGAACAATCATCCCTCTCCAAACAGGAGAGCACCGCATCAGACATTGAAGAGGAACACCAGATGGTCCTTCCAACATCGGATATGCTGCGGCCTGAACTGAGAGCTGACCCTCCGATCACTCCCATGGCGGTGGACCTGTTCCAATCGACCTGAGGGCTACAAGGGGACTACCTCCCTAACGATTTAGTCCTATAGGCCTGGTATAGCAGTGTAACCAAATGGTTCCAGGAAGATCTTTCCAGACTGTGTCCTGTGTAGAGGTCTCTCTATTACATTGATAATGTGGCGGGGAAGCCTCAAGGCTCTCCCTACTGACCACCGCATCTGGAGCGCCCTCCACTCCGATGGATTTTCTTAGGAGTTGCCAGATCATTACAGGCAGTAAGTGGCCACGATTGGTTGAAGGTCCGGCCTGGGTGCGGGGTTTGTTGGGGAGTTACAAAGGTTTTCTGTTTTACTGTTTCTTTACCATGGTTCTATTCACGCATATGCACTCTCTCACATACATTAGGGACGACACAAGAGGCCTTTCCCCGTATGTAACATATGGCACTCAGGGATTGTTACCATCATGACATGAAATGTACGGCGGATGGGTAATTATGCTAAACGATAAAAGATATTCTCTTATTTAGGAAGGTGCCAGGTCCATTTTGCATGCCTTAAGGAGACTCATGGCAAAGGAGGAACTCACTAGATTGAGCAAACGCTGGCTTGGCACAGTGATAAGCACTACTTACTCTGCTTATGCCAGAGGGGTGATGCTCTGGGTGGCTCCTGGTGTACCATTTAACATAGAATACAAATTGGTGGACCCGAATGGCCGCTACGTGGTGGTTGAGGGGAGACTAGACAGAGGGGCGCTAACAGTGGTAGTATATGCCCGAATATACCATATCACCTTGCCTTGACCTTTCTCCCTCATTTTGGTGTGGTGAAGTTAACTGTGTACCGAACTTGGAGTTGGATAGATCCACCCCCTCCCCTGGCAGGAGCGGTTTCCTGCATCCTCACACCACATCTGCAGCAGTGGGCACTTGGCCCAGATTTATGAAAAGTGTTGCTACAACTAGTGCAGCTCAACTTTTGTCGTGCCCCTTAGCACCCTCCTCACGCCACCATGTGAGCACCGCATTTAAAATACAGGCACCATGGCAGTAGTCAGAGGGACTAGCGTTAATCCTGCAAAGCACCCAGAGGCCCATTGAACACAACGTGAGCGTCTTTTTAACGCCTGCACTTACCAGGCATTAAAAAATGCTGATAAAAATGGCACAAAGGAGTATCATAGATTCCTTTGTGCTATTTTTACAGCCCCCTAGCGCCAGAATGCCCCCCCTGCATACATGATGCCTGGCACAGGCATAATGTGGCGCAAGGGGTTTCAAAGTGACGCAATGCATCATTGCGCCACTTTGTAAGTATGGCGCTGCGGTTTTGGCTTTCCAATGCCACATTAGCGTAGAAGAAAGACGCTAATGTGGCGTTGGAATGGCTCTAGGCCCTCATAAACCTGGGTCTTAATCTTCAAATCACTGAGATGTGGCGCTCACTACATCCAGTGGAACAGGATACTCTCACGTCTCTCATACACAGGAGCTCCATGGCAGGATAGATCTCATACTCAGGAGTGGATCAGTATCTCCACTTGTGAGAGAGCGGAATATCTCGCCAGGACCTTCTCTGAACATTGCACATTATTAGTGACCTTTCAATGGGGCAGGCTGGTCCCATTGATTTCGACCTGGCATCTACAACCACTAGCGCTTAGACGCTGCTTATAGCGCGGCAGTGCGGGGGAACACTTTTTTTTTTTTAATCTGTTCTATTGGTTTATAAAGTTGCAACTGTAACAATCACAGAATCAGGAATGGTTTCACGATACGTTTACAAATATATAGTCAAGGAGGAGTGCTCAGAGTCTAATAAAATACAGTTGTGTCAGAGTCCAAACTGCAACCTGAGGGGGAACAAACAAAACTCATTATCATGGTACCCAAGCAGGAACATTAATGCAAAATTATCAGTGATCAGATGTACACGCTACATGATTGGGCATCATGAAATTCGTGTGCCTGCGAACACCCAAAACCAAACCATAGGAGTCTGGAGAGATCAGAGCCCACCTTCAGTGGAAGCAGGCACTCATACTCGCCCTCGGATATCAGTCCCTCCAAGATAGCCCTGCGTTTACACATTTGATGGACATGAATGGGAACGATCAGTTTGGGCCTCCCTTTAGTCTGAGAGTAGGGGTAGTATGTGTAATATGGGCTCATGCTAGATGTTGAGGTGGACGAATGGCATTTTTTGCTTCAAGTTCCATCACAAGCATGTCCCATGTATCGTACGCTGTGCACAGCCGGTCACTATTGCAGAGAGATCCCAGCACATGTGCCTCCGCCCGTGCCCATTTCGGTGTCAACTGGCACCATCTGGGAACCTCTGGCGGCAGGGGCACCACTGTGTAGCGGAACCTAGGATTACGGGACACCGTCCTCAGTTGTTGGAGAGATACCGTCCAAGTTTTGGGAGTCATTGGTTGTGGGAGAAAAGAATTCCATCTAGTGAGTGTCACCTCCAAATGTGTGGTGGCAGTTGCCCATAGCGGACCATGCCAGAGTGTTATAACCTTCCTTGGGCCAGTGTCTGATAGCAGTGCGTGAAGGATAGGAGAGTGCGGAGGCTCCGTGTCACTGGCACCCAATGCCACTCTGGGTAATCGGTGAATAGCATGATAGGTCAGGAAATGTGGCGGTCCAAGGGAGGTATCACATGACATATGGACCCCGTTATCAAAGTACACCCCATTGTCTCTATCCCCTCTTCTATCCAGGGGGCAAAGTCATGAGACCTGGTCAAGTGGGTGCCTTTTGGCAATTGCTTGATGGGGATCAAAGAGGCGTACGGAGGACGGCAAGGCCTACCCTGAACACGACCATGCCAGCAAGTGCGGGCAGTTTGCATTGAGATGGTGCTCTCACCCAGCGGTCGTGTGCGTTCCGAAAGCCAGATGTACAAGGGACTCACCCCTTATCTCACAAGCAACTGTTCAGCTTCGGCATTAGCAGAAGTGCCCAACCAACGGAGGGGCCATTGCAACTTTGCTGCAGCATAACAGAGTTCAAAATTTGGGGCACCAAGGCCCCCTTTCAAGAGCGGGCATTGTAAAGTTGGCAGTGCCACGCGACGTTTGTCTTTGCCCCATATTAACTCCAATAGTAAACCATTCAGTTCTTGAAAGAATCTCTTGGGGACAATTATGGGCAGAGCTGCAAATAAATACAGCAATCTGGGGAGGATCAACTTTTTAGCTACTGCCACTGCCCAGTGGTAACAACGGAAGGGTGCCCCAGGAGTGGAGAGACCCCCACATGGACCGAAGCGTGCGACCCAGGTTACTGTCCCTGAAGGCATCCACAGAGTGGTGCTTGAATGCCCAGATATTTGAAGGAGTCGAAACACCATGGTAAACGGTAGGCTGGGAGCACATATCAGAGGGGAGCAGACAGAACATAGACCAATTTACCCAAAGGCCCAAAAGCATCAGGAAAGTGTCGAGCAAGGACATCACATCAGGCAAAGAGGCCTTGACATCTCTAAGGTAGATCAATGTGTCATCGGGATAGAGTGATACAACGTGATGAGTGTTCAGTTCCTGGATCCCCCACCCCTGTGCCCACAAGCGTAGGTGACCGGCTAAAGGTTCCATTGCCAGTGCGAATAATAAAGGTGATAACGGACAGCCCTGCCTGGTGCCCCTACTAACTGAGAAGCTATCAGAAATCAAATCAATCTTTTTTCACCCTGGCCATTGGGTTACCATACAGAGTACGAACCCATCTCAGAACCCTGACCAAAACCCATGTGGCATAATGTAGCAAGCAAAAATTCCCAGCTGAGGGTGTCAAATGCTTTTTCGACGTCTAGCGATACACCTACGCTGTTGTCTGCTGTACGTGTGGTGTCGTGTAGGATGCATAATAGTCTCCGTATGTTTAAGAACGTGCTCCAGCCCAGTATGAATCCAGTCTGGTCTTTGTGAACTAAGTTCCTAACTAGGGAGAGAACTCTATTCGCATGGATCTTGCCTAATATTTTACAGTTGAGATTAAGGAGCGATAACAGTCTATAAGAGTGCACATCTGTCGGGTCACAACCTGGTTTGGGTAGTACTTCAATCAAAGCCTTGTGTTGTGAGCAAGGGAGTTCTCCTCTTGCCCATGCTTCTGTGAACACTACTAGCATGGGTCGGGCAAGATGCATTGAGTACGTGGCAAAATACTCTATCGGCAGGCCATCCGTGCCAGGTGCCTTTTTATGAGCTATCAGGGAGATGGCTGTTCGTATTTCCTCCAGCTGCAAGGGGTTGTCAAGGACAGCGCTCTGTACTGGGGAGAGCTTTGTCAGGGGGATAGCATTTAAAAACAATTCCAATTGCCTGGGATCAGCTACCAAATCGGCTTGATATAACATGCTGTAATAGGCGTGGAGGGCGCCACTAATGGCAGCCTTTGTGGTAGCCATCAGGAAAATTGATCGCCCCAGTTAGGGTGTGTTGACATTCGTCGCGAAGAAGCCACACCAATAGCCTGCCTGAGCGGTCACCATATGCATGTAGTCTGGTTAAGTAATATTGGTAATCATGTTGTCGTGAGCATGTGTCAGCTTCATTAAACGTTTTCCGTAGTTCGCAAAGACGACCAGGTGTTGCCAAATGATTTGTGATTTCATTTTCTAATGTCTGCATTTCTTTCTCCAACTCAGTAATTTTCCTGTGTAATGTGCGCCGAAACCCCCACGTGGCTGAAAGGCAATAGCCCCTCACTACTACTTTAAGAGCATCCCATTCCGTGGCTCGAAGGAGAGTTGAGTCACTGTTATGTTCCAAATATTTTGCAATGAGCCAGAAAGCTCTTCTGTAAATGGAGTATCTAATAAAGTCTCAGTCTGCAACCACCACGTGGGGATAGTGGAATGCGTTCTACCCCACTGTATAGTAAGAAGTAATGGTGAGTGGTCAGAAATTGCACACTCAAGGTACTCCAAGTGCACAACCATTTGACCTAGAAAAGTGGGGCCCCAGAGTAAATCTATCCTAGCGTGGAGGTCATGAACTGGGGAATAGAAGGAGTATTTCCTCTCCAATGGATGCCCATTGCGCCATAGGTCCTGAAGCCCTCTGTCCTCAGTCCAGGAACCCAGACAGTTGGAGGTCTTTCTACTGACAGCGCCGCTCAATTGGGGAAACGAGCGATCAAGTTCCACATCTGGCACACAATTAAAATCACCTCCTGACAGGCACGGAGCCAGCAGGTCACTAAAGAGGGCAGGTGTAAGAGTATTGAGGAAGTCTCCCTGGGCAAGGTTGGTGCATGAACACCTACAAGCAGCAGTGGTGTTCCATCTAACAGTCCCTCCAGAACAACACAGCGGCCCCCGTATCCACCCTATAATGCTGTTTAATGTATGGTACCCCCGGCGCTTTCCATATCAGTACCCCTCTAGCGAATGCGAATGATGAGGTGCCGTATATTTGTCCTCGTCACCGTTTCTTACGTTTCCGCAGCTCACTTTCTATGAGATGCGTCTTCCGTAATATTGCAAAGTGTACATGGTGACGTATAAGAAATGCATGAATTCGGTACCTTTTAGTCAGCGTGGCCATACCGCGTACATTCCATGGCATTACATTGCAATGCGTGGCAGCAGTATCAGTGTAGGTACTCATGATAGAGAGATGTGTTTGAACATGTGCATCATGTTCTAGCCCTACAAGTTAGAGTGTAAGTACAAGTGGCTGTGTATCATGTGTGTGTTAAGAATACAATTCCCCGTACTGTGAACCACCCATCCCCTCCCACCCCTAACCTCTCCATTCTGCAAAGTCAACTCAAACAGAACCAGTTTAACAACCATTACCATCAAACCCCAGAGCTGGTGGCACATGGGCTCACGGGCATTGCCTCTGGTACGATAAGGAGAGACAGTAAACAACATTTTGGGGTAAAAACTGCCCATGTGGAAATCTTCAAGTGAGGAGTTATGATCTTATCTGTTATGTGTTTCGACCTTGGCCATGAAAAGCAAAAAAGGTAAAACAAAGTAAGTCACATCTAAAACCTTTTCCAGCCGAGGAACGTGCAGTCCGGATGTGGGCATCCATCTGTGACCCGGGCAGGCTCCCCCTGCAGGAGTAGAGAAAATATGGGTCCTCTCACCATCTATCAGCCTGGCGGGGAACATCAAGGTCTATTTAATATTGTGTTCACAAAAGCGCTGCTTCATTTTTGTGTAGGAGCTTCGTTGACGTTGCACCTCTGCTGTAAAGTCGGGATAAGCTGTGATAGTGGTGCCCTTGCAGTGCTCAGAATCACAGGCCCGAAAGCATTGCAGGATCACATCCTGATCTCTATAGTTGAGGAATCGCGCAATAAGTGGGCGGGGAGGGGCACCGGATGGCGGCGGACTGCCAGGGTTCCTGTGAGCCCGTTCTATGGAGAAGAATTTCCATACCTTCCCTTTCAGTACATTATCCGTTAGCCAATGTAGCCTGGTGGTCAGTGTTAAAGCAGCGGTAACACCGCCAACAGGCCAGCGGTAAAAAAAAATGGATCACGACCACAGTGGAAACCGCCAACATAGACAGCCACTTTAACACTCCGACCGCCAGACAGGCGGACGACAATGTACCACCCTCTGTATTATGAGAGGCCAATCCACCAGCTTTTCCGGGGCGGTATCAACAACATCAAAAGCACAGCGGAAACAGTACACTGAAGGGGGACCACTCACTTTTCGACACTCAACGAAGAACCAGGACGCCGTGGAGCCTGAACTGCAGGTCCTCCCCATGTTGGTGTATCTACTAATACACCAGGAAATAGAAAGAAGGCGGCAGCGACGACGGTGAGTACTGCACCTAGCATTTTAAAAAATCAGTATATACAAATATTTACATTATGTACAAAAGCTGGTCCCTTGTAAATGTCCGTGGACCAGTGGGCCCAAACACCATGGGCGAAGCCCACACTTGACTCCTGCCTCAAAACGGAGAGAACACTGCAGGGGCATCAGGTCAAAAAAACACAGGCACCTCAGGGGGAAGGGGAGGGGGGGCATCTCAGCCAGAAGATGGTACTACACCACTGTTCCTCGAGGGGGCAACATGCCCACAGCGATGTCCTGGGGAGTGCAAAGCCACAGTCTCTCAAGTGGGTGCTTTGCCCACTGCTTGGTCTTGGGGAGTGCAAGGCCACAGTCTCTCAAGTGGGTGCTTTGCCCACAGATTGCTCCTGGGGAATGCAAAGCCACAGTCTCTCTAGTGTGTGGTTTGCCCAGTGCTTGCTCCTGGGGAGTGCAAAGCCACAGTCTCTCAAGTGGGTGGTTTACCCACTGCTTGCTCCTGGGGAGTGCAAAGCCACAGTCTCTCAAGTGGGTGCTTTGCCCACAGATTGCTCCTGGGGAATGCAAAGCCACAGTCTCTCTAGTGTGTGGTTTGCCCAGTGCTTGCTCCTGGGGAGTGCAAAGCCACAGTCTCTCAAGTGGGTGGTTTGCCCACTGCTTGCTCCTGGGGAGTGCAAAGCCACAGTCTCTCAAGTGGGTGGTTTGCCCACTGCTTGCTCCTGGGGAGTGAAAAGCCACAGTCTCTCAAGTCTCTCAAGTGGGTGCTTTGCCCACTGCTTGGTCCTGGGGAGTGCAAAGCCACAGTCTCTCAAGTGGGTGCTTTGCCCACAGATTGCTCCTGGGGAATGCAAAGCCACAGTCTCTCTAGTGTGTGGTTTGCCCAGTGCTTGCTCCTGGGGAGTGCAAAGCCACAGTCTCTCAAGTGGGTGGTTTGCCCACTGCTTGCTCCTGGGGAGTGCAAAGCCACAGTCTCTCAAGTGGGTGGTTTGCCCACTGCTTGCTCCTGGGGAGTGAAAAGCCACAGTCTCTCAAGTCTCTCAAGTGGGTGCTTTGCCCACTGCTTGGTCCTGGGGAGTGCAAAGCCACAGTCTCTCAAGCGGGTGGTTTGCCCACTGCTTGCTCCTGGGGACAGCAGAAAAGGAAGTTACTCACCTGTCCAGACCGGCATACTCATTGCCCACCAGTTCCCATCCATGCCCTGACGCACATACACTGGCCGCCTCTCACGCAGCACTCAGGCCAGGACGCCTCAGCACCCCCCAACATGTGGCTTACATCCACACCACTCCAAACAGGCATTGCCCACGCATCATGCTAACAGCAGACTCACCTGCTTGTCTGGAGGACCGTAGAGTAACGTGTACTGGGGAGGAGCCCATCCACCAGTTTCTCCAACTCCTCTGCAGTGAAGGCAGGGGCCCTTTCCCCAGACACTCGAGCCATTGTCGCGTCCAGACTCAGGGCACAGCAGCACTTGCAGTGTAGGTCCTCTCCTGTTGATGGTCAGGTAGCAAGTGAGTGAATAGGTAGAAAATGGCAGTCACGTCTGCGGCGGTGCGTACCGTCACCGCCGGCGTACATCACCATTGGCTCCTGGAACCCATAGGGCCCAATGACAACCAATGCAGAGTTGCATGGCGGACCGCCTACCGCGATGCTGCACAACGCCAGCGCAGTTACCTCATTTACCCTTGTCCCTCCTCACAGGTCAGGCAGATGCCATTTCAGGGGGGCACATGGCATGGCACCTAACTGCTTCACAGCGCATATTGGCACATATACTGTCTCTCGATTACACACACTGCTTCTGTGACATTAATGCAAACACAGTTGTGCTATCTATGTGGTAAATGACCTTCTGCTCACCGTTCTCCTCCATAGGCTACAACCGCTGCGGCAGATGATGAGGTGGCGGCATCCTCCGGTGTACAGGCCCCTGGTGGGCCTGTCGACAATGGAGGACAGACACATTAAAATCACATACAGATCTGATCGTGCCACAATCCAAGAACTGTGCCCAATTGAGCCAGACCTGATGTCAGCTATCCTCCACCTCACAGGAATACCCACTCTGGTGCAGGTCCTGTCAGTGCTCCATTTCCTGGCAAGTGGCTTCTTTCAAACTACAGTGGCCATGGCATCAGGGATGTCTCAGCCAATGTTCTCCAATGTGTTGACCAGAGTGTTGTCTGCCCTGCTGAAACACATGCACAGCTACATCGTGTTCCCCCAGGTAAAGGATTTGGCCACAGTGAAAGCTGACTTCTATGCCCTGGGACATATCCCCAACATCATTGGTGCCATTGATGGTACACATGTGGCATTTGTTCCCCCCACAGAAATGAACAGGTCTACAGGAATAGAAAAAGCTAGCATTCGATAAATGTGCAAATGGTGTGTAAACAGCGGATGAGTACATCTCCCGTGTGAGTGCCAAATATCCTGGCTCTGTATATGACGCCTTTATCTTGAGAAATAGCAGCATCCCTTATGTGATGGGCCAACTCCAGAGGCACTGGGTGTGGCTAATAGGTGAGCCCAAGGTCCCCACAACAATATGTGTAGGTGTCTGGGTTTGGGGTTGTCCCTAAGGGTTAGTGTGTGTCTCACAATTGTCACTCGATATTTGCAGGTGACTCTGGTTACCCCAACCTGTCATGGCTACTGACCCCAGTGAGGAATCCCAGGACAAGGGCAGAGGAACGTTATAAAGAGGCACATGGGCGAACAAGGAGGATTATTGAGAGGACCTTCGGCGTTCTGAAGGCCAGATTCCGGTGCCTCCATCTGACATGTGGATCCCTGTACTACTCACCAAAGAAGGTGTGCCAGATCATCGTGGCATGCTGTATGTTGCACAACCTAGCATTGATACGCCAGGTGCCTTTCCTGCTGGAGGATGAGCCTGGTGATGGTCTTGTGGCAGCGGTGGAGCCTGTGGACAGTGAGGAAGAGGAAGCAGATGAAGAAGATGTGAACAGAACAAACATTATACAGCAGTACTTCCAGTGACACACAGGTAAGAGAATGTGACTCCTCTTCACATTTCAGTTTACTGTAGGACATTGTACATGGCAGCCTCTTACCCCCCGTCTATGGTCACTGACTGTACCCTTTGGGTTTCCTTTTTTCAGATCTGTTTACCCCATTCTGGCTCCTGCTATGTGTACTGCTGCCCACCAACTGTCATACATTTGTATAATTCAATGATCATAGATGTTGCAGTGCTGTGGGAATGTAATAAAAATACATCTTTCGAATCATTACACTGACTCCAGTATGGTTTATATCTCAATGGTGTTTATTTTTTGTGCTAAATAGTATGGGGTACGTGCAAAGGGCTGGGGTGATGGTGGAGGAAGGTCCATGGTAGAGTCCAGTCTCTTGGTCTCACAGGTGCATTGTCCAATGGGGCATAGGAAGGGGAGCAATGACAGTTCAAGATGGACAGGGTGACTGGGTGGGACACAAGGGTCACAATCAGGAGAGTCTTATTTCCTGGTGGGGGTCTTGCCTGGATCGCAGGGACCGTTTGCGGGGTGGTTCTCCTTCTGCAGGGGGTGGGGTGCTGGTGGCCTGTTGGTCCTGTGGTGGGGCCTCCTGTCCACTAGCACTGGTGGAGGTGGAAGGCTGTTCATCGGTTTGGCTAGTGTCAGGGGCCCTTTGTTGTGCCACTGCCTCCCTCATGGTCTTGCCCATGTCAGCCAGCACCCCTGCTATGGTGACCAGGATAGTGTAGATGTTTTTTAGGTCCTCCCTGATCCCCAGGTACTGTCCCTCCTGCAGCCGCTGGGTCTCCTGCAACTTGGCCAATACTGTGCCCATGGTTTCCTGGGAATGGGGGTATGCTCCCATGATGTTTGAGAGTGCCTCGTGGAGGGTCGGTTCCTTTGGCCTGTCCTCCCCCTGTCACACAGCAGTCCTCCCAGTTTCCTTGTTGTCCTCTGCCTCTGTCCCCTGAACTGTGTGCCCACTGCCACTGACCCCAGGTCCCTGATTGTCCTGTGTTAGCGCAGTTGGCTGGGGTCCCTGTAGTGGTGCATACACTGCTGATTGACGTGTCCTGGGGACAGTGGCATGGGCCCGCTGGGAGGGTGCTGTGGTGGTGTTTCCTGAGGGGGAGGCTCTGTGGTGTGTTGGGACTGTTGCAGGGCAACCGACTGTCCAGAGGTCCCTGATGGGCCAGGTTGGTCATCGTGATCCAGGTGTGCTGAGCTGCTGTCATCACTGTGGGCCTTTTCTGTGGGGGGACTGGATGTTGGTGGCACCTCCTCTCCGGTGACATTGGGTAGGGGTCCTGTTGGGATGTAAATGCATTGTTATTGTATCTGTGTGTGCCATCTTGTGCAATGGGTGTGTTTCCCTTATATAATTGTGGTTTCCCTGTCGCATTGGCCTTTTGTGATTGCTAATTGTGTGGGCTGGGTGAGTCTCTGTACTGGGCATGCTGTGGTGATGGGTGTCCATGCATTGAGGTTGCATGCAGGGCTTGGTATTGGGATGTGTGGGTTGTGATGGTGGGGTAGATGTGAGGTGATGGAGTGATGGAAGTGAGGGTAAGGGTGGGGGTATGTGATAACATGCAGGTAAGGGGGGAAAAAGCAGTAAGAAATTTGACTTTCCAGAGTACCATCCTCCTGCTACTCCTGCGAGGCCCTCAGGATGCAGTATTGCCAAGACTTGCTCCTACCATGTTGTTAGTTGTGGGGGAGGAGGTGGGGGTCCACCGCCAGTCCTCTGTACAGCAATCTGGTGTCTTGAAACCACGGAACGCGCCTTCCCCCGTAGGTCGTTCCACCTCTTGCTGATGTCATCCCTGGTTCTTGGAAGCTGTCCCATTGCGTTGACGCTGTCGACGACTCTCCGCCATAGCTCCATCTTCCTATCAATGGATGTCTGGTGCACCTGTGATCCGAATAGCTGTGGCTCTACCTGGATGATTTCCTCCACCATGACCCTTAGCTCCTCCTCAGAAAATCTAGGGTGTCTTTGAGGTGTCATGGATGTGCTGTGAGTGATATGTGTGAGGTAATGTGTGGGGTGATGTGTTGTGATGTGTACTGTGATGTGCGTGGATGGTGTATGAGTGATGGTGTTCTGTTCCTCTGATTGGGTGTGTGCTCTCTGCTTGTCTCTCGGGTCATTTTTTTTGGTTGTAAGGGGTTGTGGGTATTGTGGGTGTGTGTTTTAGAGTGGTGTGAGTGTGTGAGAGTCGTGTGTTTATGTGTGTCAGGTGTGTGTATTTTGAATTGTCCAATGTGGTGTTGTTTTGTAAGTGTGTGTGTATTTTGAGCGTTGCGGTGTGTACCGCCAATGGTTTACCGCGGTTGAAAGCCTGCAGCGGTGACTCGTGGGTCGTGATACTGTGGGCGTATTCTTGTTGGTGTGACGGTGTGGGTTTTGGTACCGCCAGTTTATCCCTGACCTTTGGTGTGGCGGACTTGTGTGGGTGTCTGTATTGTGGCGGTATTCTCTGTGTGGGTCATAATACCCGTGGTGGATTACCGCCGCAGGTACGGTATCTTGGCGGCTGTCGGCACGGCGGTAAGCGGGATTTACCGTCAGGGTTGTAATGAGGGCCAGAGTCTATCTTATTTCCCAATTATGTGTTTGTGATTAAAATAGCTTGCAGTATTTTCTTGAATTGACTAGAGTCCATCTGGAGTGTAGTTTCCAGGTGCTGCGGTGTCATTGGGGCCTCCACTACTATCATCAGGATAGGGGTCCCTCCCTGGCTATCTTGCGGCGAGGGTCTGGTAGCTTTAAGTTTCACCATCATACTGCAGCAACTCACCACCCCCTCAGTGGTGATACAGCAAATCACTGGTGTCCTCCAGACTTGTGAGCCAAATACACTGAAGTGCTCACGCTATGGTCAGGAGGTCCTCTCAGGTGGTGCCCCTAAATCTTAAAACAATATCAATAATACCCCTCACTCAATGTCTATGTCTGTGCGGGCGGGGCAGGATGGACAACGAGCATCAGCCGTTGCAGACGAAGTTCTCCTTGCCAAGCGACCCCTCCAAGCGCCAACACAAACTTCCAGGTGATGTCTCCTCGTGACGTGGTCGGAGTAGGATAAAAGAGCATGTGGCCCCGTAGAGCAGGTGCATCCAACAGCATAGAATTAAGGGCAGATAGATTCACATTGATTGCCCCCCATGGAAGCCACCACGCAGGAAGGCTTGCTTAAACTGGCAAATAAAATCTCAGCGTGACTGTGATCACAGGCGAAAATCCGCCACGTCAAAGTGCTGTGTACCATCTATCAGGCTCCATACAAATACTGGCCTGTAGTGTGGATTACCTTGTCTGTGGTCTGCACAGGTCTGAAGGAGTAGGCGCATATGTGGATGCAGCAGCATGCCGCTGGAGCCTGGTACGCAATGCTGCAAACCCAAGACGGCACCTGAGAGGGCTCATCGTGTGGCACCGCTCTGTGGGGTTGTCCCCGACAACAATCTTGCATTCCTTTAGGTACCCTCGGCAGCTGGGGGCTGCTCCCATGCGTCTGTCGCACACTCTGAGAGTTACTCCCCGCATAAGGGTAGGGCCCCCAGTTTCCTACACTGCAGCGCGAGGTGGCCCCGCCGCTCTCCTTGTCACCCTTGGAGGCCGCCAAGTCTTGTGTCCACGTGGAAGGGCTCGTAGCCATTGCAAACGACGATCTATCAGGATCAGATGCGAGCACCGAGCCGTGGAGTAGGTTTCATTCCATGCTCCGTCGTGGCTGCAGCCAAGGGCATACTCCACAGGTCTGGGACGCCGGGTGCCAGGGTACTCCCAGGGTCCTCAATCCAGGAGGGCCTGCTCTTCATGAGGGACATCAGCAGGAACGGTTGTGGACACCGCAAGTCTGGGCCCAGCCCCAGCACAGTGGGACAGGCCACGCCACTCATCCTCGCCCATCGTATCCCCTCAACCAGCCAGGGCTCAAGTTCTGGGAAGGAGGGCATCTTCTGGGTCCAACACTATGCCCATGTCCGGCCGCTAATGTTTGCCCATATGTAGCGTCAGATGGGCAAGATACTTCCGGATTTTGCCAGGGCCTGAGGTGGAGCTGTTTTCTAAGTGTCCGACTCGGCTGCCATCTTGACCACACACCCCTAGTGGGGGAACCACTTAGCAATAACTTTACAGACAATGCTGGCACTGCTGTGTATGAGCGTTTAAGGTGGTGGTTAGGGGGATATACATGTCCACACAATATGGCATAAAACGGACCCTGCAAAGGGACGTCACTCACACAGGGAATATACGACGTGATACCGAGAAGGAGTGGGCAAAAGCTGCAGGACCTCCAAGCCCAGTGGAAGGAAAAGTCTCAATGATTAGCCACATGTGCCTACAAAGAACACACACAGAGACGCCATGATTTGGATGACAAGGCCGGAACTTTACTAGGCTGGCTCTTGCTTTCAGAGCACCCAACTGTTATCATAGGAGCGATTCGTTCACAGACAGGGGCCATTTTAAACTCCTGATCGGCCATTAATGGGGAATTTGAGAAGTGTTACAGAGATCTTTACTGTGAATCTGTAACAGTGAGTGTAGAGTTTCATGCTATGCCTCAGTCAATCCTAGCCCAACGACTACTAGAGGTATACAATGGTGCTAAGACCAGATGTCACCTCCCAGGAAGCATACGGGAGGCCCTGATACCCAAGCCTGACAGAGATGTCCTGGATGTGACCTCATACTGGCCTCTTTCGCTTCATAACCTCACCTCAAGGTACTGAGCAAGGTGCTTGCATATTGGCTAGCGCCCATGATGCAAACTATAGTCCACTCTGATCCGACTGGCTTAATTCCTGGAAGGAATACATTCTTCAATATCTGCCGATTATTTGGAGTTCTCACATCTCAGCACGGCTGGGTTGCATTGTCAGATATCAAAAAAGCTTTCGATACATTGAGGTGGAGCCGTCTACAGGCAGCGGTGGTGGAACTGGGTGTTGGTCCTGAGTTCCGTACATGGATCCCGGTATTACACGAGAGGCCGGTGGCTAGAGTACGTACAGGCCCTGTCATATCCGAAGACTTTCCTATTGGTCGGGCATCAGCCGGGGGTGCACGTTGGCACCCCTGTTGTTTGCTCTGGCCATGGAGTCATTAGCTGGCAGGTTGTGGGAGGAGGCTAGGACTTGGGGATGCATTATGGGAGATCACCCTAATACAGTATTGATGTACGCAGATGATACATTGATTTAACCTACAAGTGAGTCCTTTGACATTACTTCAGGTTATGTCTGCACTTGATACCTTCGGCCACTTATCTGGGCTCCGTATTGATTGGGGGAAGTCGTATCTTTTCCCTCTGTTGAAGACACCAGACGACCCTTCTTCTGCCACCCGATAACACGCCCCTTCAATGGATCACTGACACATTTCAGTACCTGGGCTTGCAGATCTACCACTCAGAACAGGACCTTATAGATGGAAATCTTGGCAAAGCATTGCTCAGGATTCGGCAGAATTTGCCCTTCTCGACACAACTCCCATTGTCCCAGATAGGACGGGTAGCTATAGCCAAAATGTTGGTATTGCCTAGACATCTATATGATTGTGCTGCCTTTCCAGTAATATTACGGAAATCCTTCTTCACTGAGCTACTGCGTCTATTGACATCGCTAGTCTGAGCCACTAACAGACGTAGAGTTGAAATGAGTACTCTCTACAACACGCTAGAAAGTGGTGGGTTGAGAGCACCAAACGTAGAATATTACTACGCAGCTGCTCAGTTTCAATGGCTCCTCCAGTGGCTTCAAAATCCACTGAGTCCCGAGATACCCCTATTACGAGTAGACATCCACATCACCCCATTAGTAGAATGGCTCTTAGACCAGCCTCGGATTAGCTCGATCCATAGTGCCCTACTATGGGTGGCTGCATGGTGTTGGCAGACATGTTTTTTGCAGGCTAAAGGTAGGATACCCTATACTCTGTCTATTCCATTGCGGGCTCCTCCTCCGTGTAGGCGATTGAAGGACTCCTTTCCAGTGTATACATGGTGCACAGTGGGGTACACAACCGTGTGCTTTTGAGGACCTTACTCAGGGGGCACTACCAGACCCAGGTCACTTCATTACTTATTCTGCTAGTAGGAGGGTTGCCAGACCAGTCTAGAATATGGATTGGGAACAGGTCCCCATGTCTAAACCACTGGAAATGATCTTATTCCTGGCTAGGCCCTCACGCAGTCTCTCTCATATATGGAGCCCTCAGCACAGAGAGGAATGACGCAGAGAGGGTGGGACCAATGCCCCTAGTCCACAAGGAATGACACAGAGAGGGTGGGACCAAATCCCTAGTCCTCAAGGAATGACGCAGAAAGGGTGGGACCAATGCCCCTAGTCCTCAAGGAATGACGCAGAGAGGGTGGGACCAATACCCCTAGTCCTCAAGGAATGACGCAGAGAGGGTGGGACCAATGCCGGAAGTCCACAAGGAATGACACAGAGAGGGTGGGACCAATACCCCTAGTCCTCAAGGAATGACACAGAGAGGGTGGGACCAATACCCCTAGTCCTCAAGGAATGACGCAGAAAGGGTGGGACCAATGCCCCTAGTCCTCAAGGAATGACGCAGAGAGGGTGGGACCAATACCCCTAGTCCTCAAGGAATGACGCAGAGAGGGTGGGACCAATGCCGGAAGTCCACAAGGAATGACACAGAGAGGGTGGGACCAATACCCCTAGTCCTCAAGGAATGACGCAGAAAGGGTGGGACCAATGCCGCTAGTCCTCAAGGAATGACGCAGAGAGGGTGGGACCAATACCCCTAGTCCTCAAGGAATGACGCGGAGAGGAATGACACAGAGAGGGTGGGACCAATGCCCCTAGTCCTCAAGGAATGGCACAGAGAGGGTGGGACCAATACCCCTAGTCCTCAAGGAATGGCACAGAGAGGGTGGGACCAATGCCCCTAGTCCTCAAGGAATGACGCAGAGAGGATGAGACCAATGCCCCTAGTCCTCAAAGAATGACGCAGAGAGGGTGGCACCAATGCCCCTAGTCCTCAAGGAATGACACAGAGAGGGTGAGACCAATACCCCTAGTCCTCAAGGAATGGCACAGAGAGGGTGGGACCAATGCCCCTAGTCCTCAAGGAATGACGCAGAGAGGGTGGGACCAATTCCCCTAGTCCTCAAGGAACGACGCAGAGAGGGTGGGACCAATGCCCCTAGTCCTCAAGGAACGACGCAGAGAGGGCGGGACCAATACCCCTAGTCCTCAAGGAATGACGCAGAGAGGATGGGACCAATGCCCCTAGTCCTCAAGGAATGACGCAGAGAGGATGGGACGAATGCCCCTAGTCCTCAAGGAATGACGCAGAGAGGATGGGACGAATGCCCCTAGTCCTCAAGATATGACGCAGAGAGGATGGGACGAATGCCCCTAGTCCTCAAGGAATGACGCAGAGAGGATGGGACCAATGCCCCTAGTCCTCAAGGAATGACACAGAGACGGCGGGAGCAATACCCCTAGTCCTCAAGGAATGACACAGAGAAGGTGGGACCAATACCCCTAGCTCTCAAGGAATGACGCAGAGAGGATGGGACCAATGCCCCTAGTCCTCAAGGAATGACGCAGAGAGGATGGGACCAATACCCCTAGTCCTCAAGGAATGACACAGAGAAGGTGGGACCAATGCCCCTAGTCCTCAAGGAATGACACAGAGATGGTGGGGCCATTGCCCCTAGTCCTCAAGGAATGGCGGGAAAACAAGTTGGAGCTGACTATAGAAGAATCACATGACAGAGATGTTTGGGATCCGTTAAGACAGTATCACAATATGCTTGATTTCAATGTGTGCAGTTTAATGATATACCTCACACATATGTTCCCCCAACCGAAGTGCCGAGATGTACCCGGGATTAATCCCACATGCTCCAGATGTCACCAGGAAGGGGCACAATGTTTACATATGATGTGGTCTTGTCCTGTTTTTGGCAGGACGCTCCGTCCTGTATCTCCACTATCACAACATCATCTATGCCCTGTGATCCCACGATATGTCGCCTTCCCCCCGGGGTGGTAACAAAATCCACAAAACAACTTAGGGGGTTTCAGGGCTTGGCATTGGTCTTAGCATAAGGCCGCATCGCTATGTCTTTAAAGTTGCACAAGCGCCTTGATCACCGTGGGGCAAAGGATGCACCGATGGGTGGGTGGAGCCGTCGGTCTGAGTAGGTACCAGAGCACGAGGCGGTAGCAGTGTCTCGTGACACAATGGCTGAGTATTTGACGAATCGTGATGCGTTGCGTCCCCCATGCAATAAACCCAATATCACTCGTGCTATTATCCAACAGGTAGGGGCCTGCAGAGCGACCCCTGGGAACCGTCAGAGGGAGGGAGGTGTGCGAGAGACAAAAACAGTTTTTTTATAAATGTTAACAGTTCTTGTTTATATTGTGATCGATGTACGTGAGATGACTGTGGTTCCTACTAAGTCCGTCTCAAATTAGCATCACTACCTGTGCAGCGGACACTCGTATAACCTGATGATGGTATGATGGTACCCTTCTTTCACCCGCTTCTTTATGCAAAATCTATAAACAGATTTAAAGAAAAGGTTAAGACTGAGAGCTTTTGTGTGAAGCTTCGAGAGCGTTAAGCACACGTTCATTTAGTGACTGTTATGGTTCACTCTGACAAGGATTGTGGTGGTCGCCTGGGTGGGGTCATGCACCCCCTCAATCCATAACCCATGTTCTTATTGGAGGAAAGCTTGCAATGTCTGACCACTGGCAATCACTCGGGTAGCATTCTAATGGATGATTCTCACTAAACACACTTACATGCAACCCTACATGCACACCCACACACATGTTTATATGCACACAAGGTGCTGGTTAGCCAGGTAGTTTTCCACTTAATGCAATGAAAAATGTAGTTTTCTAAAGAAAAAATCAGAATGTTGTTTCCACAAATGTGACTGATCAGCAGCGGGGAAATCAACACCACAGATCTCCTGATGGTAATCACACTGGAAACATCCAGCAATGTCAGCACATCTCACCGAGGGGGATCTCTCACTGTGATCCTACTTAAGGAGCCGCAATGGCTCACAACGGCACAAAGTCAACAAGAGGCTGATGTGTGCCTCAGACGATGCTCCATTGAGGCTGGTATGAGGCCGAGACAACTCTCACATAAGACTTACACAAGGCTCCAAAGAGGCCGACATGAGGCTTACACACGGCTCCAGAGAGGCCGACATGAGGCTTACACAAGGCTCCAGAGAGGCCGACATGAGGCATACACGGGGCTCCAGAGAGGCTTACATAAGGTTTACACAAGGCTCCAGAGAGGCCGACATGAGGCTTACACAAGGCTTCAGAGAGACCGACATGAGGCTTACACAAGGCTTCAGAGAGACCGACATGAGGCTTACACAAGGCTCCAGAGAGGCCGAAATGAGGCTTACATGAGGCTCCAGAGAGGCCGACATAAGGTTTACACAAGGCTCCAGAGAGGCCGACATGAGGCTTACACAAGGCTTCAGAGAGACCGACATGGGGCTTACACAAGGCTTCAGAGAGGCCGACATGAGGCTCCAGAGAGGCCGACATGAGGCTTACACAAGGCTTCAGAGAGACCGACATGAGGCTTACACAAGGCTTCAGAGAGGCCGACATGAGGCTTACATGAGGCTCCAGAGAGGCTGACATGAGGCTTACACAAGGCTTCAGAGAGACCGACATGAGGCTTACACAAGGCTTCAGAGAGGCCGACATGAGGCTCCAGAGAGGCTGACGTGAGCATTACACAAGGCTCCAGAGAGGCTGACATGAGGCTTACACAAGGCTTCAGAGAGGCTGACATGAGGCTTACACAAGGCTTCAGAGTGGCTGACATGAGGCATACACGGGGCTCCAGAGAGGCTTACATAAGGTTTACACAATGCTTCAGAGAGGCTGACATGAGGCTTACACAAGGCTTCAGAGAGGCTGGCATGAGGCTTACACAAGGCTCTATAGAGGCTGACATGAGGCTTACACAAGGCTTCAGAGAGGCCGACATGAGGCTTACACAAGGCTTCAGAGAGGCTGACGTGAGGCTTACACAAGGCTCTATAGAGGCTGACGTAAGCCTTACACAAGGCTCCAGAGAGGCTGACATGAGTGTAGGAGGCTGGACTGGCTTGTAGTGAGTACCAAGGGGTACTTGCACCTTGCACCAGGCCCAGTTATCCCTTATTAGTGTATAGGGTGTCTAGCAGCTTAGGCTGATAGATAATGGTAGCTTAGCAGAGCAGCTCAGGCTGAACTAGGAGACGTGTGAAGCTACTACAGTACCACTTAGTGTCATATGCACAATATCATAAGAAAACACAATACACAGTTATACTAAAAATAAAGGTACTTTATTTTTATGACAATATGCCAAAGTATCTTAGAGTGTACCCTCAGTGAGAGGATAGGAAATATACACAAGATATATATACACAATAGCAAAAATATGCAGTATAGTCTTAGAAAACAGTGCAAACAATGTATAGTTACAATAGGATGCAATGGGGAAACATAGGGATAGGGGCAACACAAACCATATACTCCAAAAGTGGAATGCGAACCACGAATGGACCCCAAACCTATGTGACCTTGTAAAGGGTCGCTGGGACTATTAGAAAATAGTGAGAGTTAGAATAATAACCCTCCCCAAGACCCTGAAAAGTGAGTGCAAAGTGCACTAAAGTTCCCCTAAGGACAAAGTAGTTGTGTTAGAGGAATAATGCAGGAAAGACACAAACCAGCAATGCAACAACTGTGGATTTCCAATCTAGGGTACCTGTGGAACAAGGGGACCAAGTCCAAAAGTCACAAGCAAGTCGGAGATGGGCAAATGCCCAGGAAATGCCAGCTGCGGGTGCAAAGAAGCTTCTACTGGACAGAAGAAGCTGAAGTTTCTGCAGGAACGAAAAGGGCTAGAGACTTCCCCTTTGGTGGACGGATCCCTCTTGCCGTGGAGAGTCGTGCAGAAGTGTTTTCCCGCCGAAAGAATGCCAACAAGCCTTGCTAGCTGCAAATCGTGCGTTTGGCGTTTTTGGACGCTGCTGGGGCCCAGGAGGGATCAGGAGGTCGCACATTGGACCTGAAGAGAGAGGGGATGTCGAGCAAGACAAAGAGCCCTCACTGAAGCAGGTAGCACCCGGAAAAGTGCCAGAAACAGGCACTACGAGGATGCGTGAAAGGGTGCTCGCCGAAGTTGCACAAAGGAGTCCCACGTCGCCGGAGACCAACTTAGAAAGTCGTGCAATGCAGGTTAGAGTGCCGTGGACCCAGGCTTGGCTGTGCACAAAGGATTTCAGCCGGAAGTGCACAGGGGCCGGAGTAGCTGCAAAGTCGCGGTTCCCAGCAATGCAGCCCAGCGAGGTGAGGCAAGGACTTACCTCCACCAAACTTGGGCTGAAGAGTCACTGGACTGTGGGGGTCACTTGGACAGCATCGCTGGATTCGAGGGACTTCGCTCGTCGTGCTGAGAGGAGACCCAAGGGACCGGTAATGCAGCTTTTTGGTGCCTGCGGTTGCAGGGGGAAGATTCCGTCGACCCACGGGAGATTTCTTCGGAGCTTCTGGTGCAGAGAGGAGGCAGACTACCCCCACAGCATGCACAAGCAGGAAAACAGTTGAGAAGGCGGCAGGATCAGCGTTACAGAGTTGCAGTAGTCGTCTTTGCTACTATGTTGCAGGTTTGAAGGCTTCCAGCGCGGTCAGCGGTCGATTCCTTATCAGAAGGTGAAGAGGGAGATGCAGAGGAACTCGGCTGAGCTCATGCATTCGTTATCTAAAGTTTCCCCAGAGACAGAGACCCTAAATAGCCAGAAAAGAGGGTTTGGCTACCTAGGAGAGAGGAAAGGCTACTAACACCTGAAGGAGCCTATCAGCAGGAGTCTCTGACGTCACCTGGTGGCACTGGCCACTCAGAGCAGTCCAGTGTGCCAGCAGCACCTCTGTTTCCAAGATGGCAGAGGTCTGGAGCACACTGGAGGAGCTCTGGACACCTCCCAGGGGAGGTGCAGGTCAGGGGAGTGGTCACTCCCCTTTCCTTTGTCCAGTTTCGCGCCAGAGCAGGGGCTAAGGGGTCCCTGAACCGGTGTAGACTGGCTTATGCAGAATTGGGCACCTCTGTGCCCAACAAAGCATTTCCAGAGGCTGGGGGAGGCTACTCCTCCCCTGCCTTCACACCATTTTCCAAAGGGAGAGGGTGTCACACCCTCTCTCAGAGGAAGTTCTTTGTTCTGCCATCCTGGGCCAGGCCTGGCTGGACCCCAGGAGGGCAGATGCCTGTCTGAGGGGTTGGCAGCAGCAGCAGCTGCAGTGAAACCCCAGGAAGGGCAGTTTGGCAGTACCAGGGTCTGTGCTACAGACCACTGGGATCATGGGATTGTGCCAACTATGCCAGGATGGCATAGAGGGGGCAATTCCATGATCATAGACATGTTACATGGCCATATTCGGAGTTACCATTGTGAAGCTACATATAGGTAGTGACCTATATGTAGTGCACGCGTGTAATGGTGTCCCCGCACTCACAAAGTTCAGTGAATTGGCTCTGAACAATGTGGGGGCACCTTGGCTAGTGCCAGGGTGCCCTCACACTAAGTAACTTTGCACCTAACCTTTACCAGGTAAAGGTTAGACATATAGGTGACTTATAAGTTACTTAAGTGCAGTGTAAAATGGCTGTGAAATAAGGTGGACGTTATTTCACTCAGGCTGCAGTGGCAGGCCTGTGTAAGAATTGTCAGAGCTCCCTATGGGTGGCAAAAGAAATGCTGCAGCCCATAGGGATCTCCTGGAACCCCAATACCCTGGGTACCTCAGTACCATATACTAGGGAATTATAAGGGTGTTCCAGTAAGCCAATGTAAATTGGTAAATTTGGTCACTAGCCTGTTAGTGACAATTTGAAAGTAATGAGAGAGCATAACCACTGAGGTTCTGGTTAGCAGAGCCTCAGTGAGACAGTTAGGCACCACACAGGGAACACATACATGCACACCTATGAGCACTGGGGCCCTGTGTGACAGGGTCCCAGTGACACATACATATAGGCCACAACCTTATGAGCACTGGGGTCCTGACCAGCAGGGTCCCAGTGACACATAACAAACATACTGAAAACATAGTGTTTTCACCATGAGCACTGGGGCCTAGCCATCAGGATCCCAGTGAGACAGTGAAAACAGTGACAAACCTCCTGACATACACTCACAAACAGGCCAAAAGTGGGGGTAACAAGGCTAGAAAGAGGCTACTTTCTCACACAACCCCCCCCCAAACGAAGGACAATAAGGCTAACCTTGGCCAGTTGAGACTTTATTGTCTAAGTGGTGATAAGTAGAGAGTAGCTCTGCAATAGACTGGTTACTCCCTTTATCATCCACTATATGGTTACTTCCCTGTGGGGATGTAAACCACCCTGTTTGAAGTTTTTTAGCTAAGCAACAATGTGAAGATGTATTTTCAGAGTTTCTATCAGTAAGTTTTAGTTTAGAACAGTGGGCATTGTCCACTGAACCTATTTGTAGTGATGGAAATGCCAGACAGGGATGCTGTCTCAGAAAAGCCATAGCTGGGCAAAAACTTTGTCCATATGGCTGGAAGAGAGAACAGGGATGCTGTTTCTCTTGGGTTGGAGCAGGGCAGGGATGCTGTCCTATCAGCTCCACACTAGGGCAGGGATGCTGTCCTAAGTGTTGTGAGGCAGTGCAGGGTTTCTGCACTAAAGTTTCTCTGGGAGGGTTGGAGGGATGCTCCATGTTAACTAAAATGGTGCTCTTTTTCTCACCAATGTTAGCTATCCCACAGAGAGGTACTTCTACCTCAGGGAGTACAGCTTTGCCAGCTGATGTTTCCCTTGGAACAGGTGCCACCCCAGGAGAGGTTTCTCCCACCACAGGAATGGTATCCTGAATGGTAAGGTGGTTAGGGGATACTGTGATACCCTTTTTACCTGTTGATGGAGAGGGATCCTGAGTTTTCAGGCCTTCTCTCCTTTGCTTTTTCATTTCTGTAGAAATGAGAGGGAACAATTCCTCTGGGATGCCCAGCATGGCTGCATGGGCATAAAACTCTACATCAGCCCAACCTGAGGCCTCTAGGTCATTACCTAAGAGACAGTCTACAGGTAAGCTAGGTGATACCACCACCTGCTTAGGGCCAGTAACTCCACCCCAACTAAACTGAATTATAGCTAAGGGAAGAAACTTAGTGGAGTTATGGACATCAATAATCTTATACTGTTGTCCAATGATGTGTTGATCAGGGTGCACTAGGTTTTCAGTCACCAAAGTGAAACTGGCACCTGTGTCCCTGTAGGCCAAGGCCTCAACACCATTTATTGAAACTGTCTGCCTGTACTTATCCATTGTAAGGGGACAAGCAGCCAGTGTGGCAAGGCCAATGCCACTAGGTGTGACAGAAACTGTCTTGGGAGTGACTACCCCAGTTTCTACTATGGACCCAAAAGTGAACCCAACTACACCCTTAACTTGACTGTTGCCAGCAGTCCCACCACTAGTACCACTACTGCTAGGGGCACTAGAGCTTGATGTATTAGTGGTGGTAGGCTCAGGGGGTTTACCTGGACAGGACTTATCCCCTGGCCTATGGCCTCTATTTTTACACACAAAGCACCAAGGCTTTTTAATGTGTGCAGGTTGAGAAGAAGAGGAAGAATTAGTTTTATCCCCACCCTCTGAAGAGTGTTTAAGATTTGAAGTGGGATCTTTGGTTTTACCCTTATCCCCATGCTTATCTTGAGATTTTTCACCATCTTTCTTCTTATTGCCATCTTTGTCACCCCCTGTATGAACTTTTCTGTTCACCCTTGTTCTGACCCATTTGTCTGCCTTCTTTCCCAATTCTTGGGGAGAGGTCAGATCAGAGTCTACCAGGTACTGGTGCAACAAATCAGACACACAATTATTAAGTATATGCTCTCTCAGGATTGTGTTATACAGGCTTTCATAATCAGTAACTTTACTGCCATGTAACCACCCCTCCAAGGCCTTCACTGAATGGTCAATAAAATCAACCCAGTCTTGTGAAGACTCCTTTTTGGTCTCTCTGAACTTTATCCTGTACTGTTCAGTGGTTAAGCCATAACCATCCAGGAGTGCATTCTTAAGAACTTGGAAATTATTAGCATCATTTTCTTTCACAGTAAGGAGCCTATCCCTACCTTTTCCACTAAATGATAGCCATAGGATAGCAGCCCACTGCCTTTGAGGGACATCCTGTACAACACAGGCCCTCTCAAGTGCAGCAAACCACTTGTTAATGTCATCCCCTCCTTATAAGGGGGAACTATCTTGTGCAGATTCCTGGAATCATGCTCTTTTGCAGGATGACTATGGGGAATACTGCTGCTGCCACCATGGGTATCTAAACCCAACTTCTGTCTTTCCTTCTCTAATTCAAAAGACTGTCTATCCAAATCCAGCTGTTGCTTTTTAAGCTTCAGTCTGGTTTGTTCCACCCTCAACTTATTGAGTTCCCTCTCTAACATTCTGTCATCAGGGTTGGTGGGAGGGACATTCCTAGAAACAGAGCTATGATGGGAATGAACAGAAGGAGACCTGTCCCTTACAGAAGCCACCCTAACAGCTTGGTTAACAGAAACATTACTACCAGTATGGTGAGAATAAATGCTTTTGCTATGATGGGAGACAACACTATTTATATGGTGTGGCTCATCATCATTACCATCTATGCTAGATTGTCTAGTAATGGGCAGGCTAGGAAGTTTCTTTCCTGAATCTTTTCCTGGGGGAGTCCCTGAATCAGATTGAGAACTATTAGGTACTTTTTCAACAGATGAGGCACCTATGGCCTTATCCTGTTCTCTAAGCATGTTAAGTAACAGTTCCAAGGAAGGATTCTTCCCTACACTCAAACCTCTCTCTATACAGAGACTCCTTGCTCTTTTCCAGCTAAGGTTGTCATATGCAAGTTTGGACAGATCAACACTTTGGCCTGTGCCAGACATTTTTTAGAGAGAGTTAAAGTGATAGAAAAAGAGAAAAAAGTTTTCAGAACTTTTTTGGAAAGACAGAAAAAACTTTTAAAACTTTTAAGAACTTTTTGAAAGTTTAGAAGTACTTTTCAGCACTTAGAAAAGAGTGAAAAGAGGAAATGCAAAACTTTTTGGCTATGTGTATATATACTGACCTTGTTTTGTATATTTTTCTCTTATGAAAAGTACAATGACAAGAGTGGTAAGTAGTCTCAAGCACTTATCCCACTACTGCACAACCAATGTAGGAGGCTGGACTGGCTTGTAGTGAGTACCAAGGGGTACTTGCACCTTGCACCAGGCCCAGTTATCCCTTATTAGTGTATAGGGTGTCTAGCAGCTTAGGCTGATAGATAATGGTAGCTTAGCAGAGCAGCTCAGGCTGAACTAGGAGACGTGTGAAGCTACTACAGTACCACTTAGTGTCATATGCACAATATCATAAGAAAACACAATACACAGTTATACTAAAAATAAAGGTACTTTATTTTTATGACAATATGCCAAAGTATCTTAGAGTGTACCCTCAGTGAGAGGATAGGAAATATACACAAGATATATATACACAATAGCAAAAATATGCAGTATAGTCTTAGAAAACAGTGCAAACAATGTATAGTTACAATAGGATGCAATGGGGAAACATAGGGATAGGGGCAACACAAACCATATACTCCAAAAGTGGAATGCGAACCACGAATGGACCCCAAACCTATGTGACCTTGTAAAGGGTCGCTGGGACTATTAGAAAATAGTGAGAGTTAGAATAATAACCCTCCCCAAGACCCTGAAAAGTGAGTGCAAAGTGCACTAAAGTTCCCCTAAGGACAAAGTAGTTGTGTTAGAGGAATAATGCAGGAAAGACACAAACCAGCAATGCAACAACTGTGGATTTCCAATCTAGGGTACCTGTGGAACAAGGGGACCAAGTCCAAAAGTCACAAGCAAGTCGGAGATGGGCAAATGCCCAGGAAATGCCAGCTGTGGGTGCAAAGAAGCTTCTACTGGACAGAAGAAGCTGAAGTTTCTGCAGGAATGAAAAGGGCTAGAGACTTCCCCTTTGGTGGACGGATCCCCCTTGCCGTGGAGAGTCGTGCAGAAGTGTTTTCCCGCCGAAAGAATGCCAACAAGCCTTGCTAGCTGCAAATCGTGCGTTTGGCGTTTTTGGACGCTGCTGGGGCCCAGGAGGGACCAGGAGGTCGCACATTGGACCTGAAGAGAGTGGGGATGTCGAGCAAGACAAGGAGCCCTCACTGAAGCAGGTAGCACCCGGAAAAGTGCCAGAAACAGGCACTACGAGGATGCGTGAAAGGGTGCTCGCCGAAGTTGCACAAAGGAGTCCCACGTCGCCGGAGACCAACTTAGAAAGTCGTGCAATGCAGGTTAGAGTGCCGTGGACCCAGGCTTGGCTGTGCACAAAGGATTTCCGCCGGAAGTGCACAGGGGCTGGAGTAGCTGCAAAGTCGCGGTTCCCAGCAATGCAGCCCAGCGAGGTGAGGCAAGGACTTACCTCCACCAAACTTGGGCTGAAGAGTCACTGGACTGTGGGGGTCACTTGGACAGTGTCGCTGGATTCGAGGGACTTCGCTCGTCGTGCTGAGAGGAGACCCAAGGGACCGGTAATGCAGCTTTTTGGTGCCTGCAGTTGCAGGGGGAAGATTCCGTCGACCCACGGGAGATTTCTTCGGAGCTTCTGGTGCAGAGAGGAGGCAGACTACCCCCACAGCATGCACAAGCAGGAAAACAGTCGAGAAGGCGGCAGGATCAGCGTTACAGAGTTGCAGTAGTCGTCTTTGCTACTATGTTGCAGGTTTGCAGGCTTCCAGCGCGGTCAGCGGTCGATTCCTTATCAGAAGGTGAAGAGGGAGATGCAGAGGAACTCGGCTGAGCTCATGCATTCGTTATCTAAAGTTTCCCCAGAGACAGAGACCCTAAATAGCCAGAAAAGAGGGTTTGGCTACCTAGGAGAGAGGAAAGGCTACTAACACCTGAAGGAGCCTATCAGCAGGAGTCTCTGACGTCACCTGGTGGCACTGGCCACTCAGAGCAGTCCAGTGTGCCAGCAGCACCTCTGTTTCCAAGATGGCAGAGGTCTGGAGCACACTGGAGGAGCTCTGGACACCTCCCAGGGGAGGTGCAGGTCAGGGGAGTGGTCACTCCCCTTTCCTTTGTCCAGTTTCGCGCCAGAGCAGGGGCTAAGGGGTCCCTGAACCGGTGTAGACTGGCTTATGCAGAATTGGGCACCTCTGTGCCCAACAAAGCATTTCCAGAGGCTGGGGGAGGCTACTCCTCCCCTGCCTTCACACCATTTTCCAAAGGGAGAGGGTGTCACACCCTCTCTCAGAGGAAGTTCTTTGTTCTGCCATCCTGGGCCAGGCCTGGCTGGACCCCAGGAGGGCAGATGCCTGTCTGAGGGGTTGGCAGCAGCAGCAGCTGCAGTGAAACCCCAGGAAGGGCAGTTTGGCAGTACCAGGGTCTGTGCTACAGACCACTGGGATCATGGGATTGTGCCAACTATGCCAGGATGGCATAGAGGGGGCAATTCCATGATCATAGACATGTTACATGGCCATATTCGGAGTTACCATTGTGAAGCTACATATAGGTAGTGACCTATATGTAGTGCACGCGTGTAATGGTGTCCCCGCACTCACAAAGTTCAGTGAATTGGCTCTGAACAATGTGGGGGCACCTTGGCTAGTGCCAGGGTGCCCTCACACTAAGTAACTTTGCACCTAACCTTTACCAGGTAAAGGTTAGACATATAGGTGACTTATAAGTTACTTAAGTGCAGTGTAAAATGGCTGTGAAATAAGGTGGACGTTATTTCACTCAGGCTGCAGTGGCAGGCCTGTGTAAGAATTGTCAGAGCTCCCTATGGGTGGCAAAAGAAATGCTGCAGCCCATAGGGATCTCCTGGAACCCCAATACCCTGGGTACCTCAGTACCATATACTAGGGAATTATAAGGGTGTTCCAGTAAGCCAATGTAAATTGGTAAATTTGGTCACTAGCCTGTTAGTGACAATTTGAAAGTAATGAGAGAGCATAACCACTGAGGTTCTGGTTAGCAGAGCCTCAGTGAGACAGTTAGGCACCACACAGGGAACACATACATGCACACCTATGAGCACTGGGGCCCTGTGTGACAGGGTCCCAGTGACACATACATATAGGCCACAACCTTATGAGCACTGGGGTCCTGACCAGCAGGGTCCCAGTGACACATAACAAACATACTGAAAACATAGTGTTTTCACCATGAGCACTGGGGCCTAGCCATCAGGATCCCAGTGAGACAGTGAAAACAGTGACAAACCTCCTGACATACACTCACAAACAGGCCAAAAGTGGGGGTAACAAGGCTAGAAAGAGGCTACTTTCTCACAATGAGGCTTACACAAGGCTCTATAGAGGCTGACATGAGGCTTACACAAGGCTCCAGAGAGGCTGACATGAGGCTTACACAAGGCTCTATAGAGGCTGACATGAGGCTTACACAAGGCTTCAGAGAGGCTGGCATGAGGCTTACACAAGGCTCTATAGAGGCTGACATGAGGCTTACACAAGGCTTCAGAGAGGCCGACATGAGGCTTACACAAGGCTTCAGAGAGGCTGACGTGAGGCTTACACAAGGCTCTATAGAGGCTGACGTAAGCCTTACACAAGGCTCCAGAGAGGCTGACATGAGGCTTACACAAGGCTCTATAGAGGCTGACATGAGGCTTACACAAGGCTCCAGAGAGGCTGACGTAAGCCTTACACAAGGCTCCAGAGAGGCTGACATGAGGCTTACACAAGGCTTCAGAGAGGCTGACATGAGGCTTACACAAGGCTTCAGAGTGGCTGACATGAGGCATACACGGGGCTCCAGAGAGGCTTACATAAGGTTTACACAAGGCTTCAGAGAGGCTGACATGAGGCTTACACAAGGCTTCAGAGAGGCTGGCATGAGGCTTACACAAGGCTCTATAGAGGCTGACATGAGGCTTACACAAGGCTTCAGAGAGGCCGACATGAGGCTTACACAAGGCTTCAGAGAGGCTGACGTGAGGCTTACACAAGGCTCTATAGAGGCTGACGTAAGCCTTACACAAGGCTCTATAGAGGCTGACATTAGGCTTACACAAGGCTCCAGAGAGGCTGACGTAAGCCTTACACAAGGCTCCAGAGAGGCTGACATGAGGCTTACTCAAGGCTTCAGAGAGGCTGACATGAGGCTTACACAAGGCTTCAGAGAGGCTGACGTGAGGCTTACACAAGTCTTCAGAGAGGCCGACATGAGCCTCCAGAGAGGCTGACGTAAGCCTTACACAATGCTTCAGAGAGGCTGACATGAGGCTTACACAAGGCTTCAGAGAGGCTGACGTAAGCCTTACACAAGGCTTCAGAGAGGCTGACATGAGGCTTACACGGGGTTCCAGAGAGGCCGACATGAGGCTTAAGAGAGGCTGACGTAAGCCTTACACAAGGCTTCAGAGAGGCTGACATGAGGCTTACACGGGTCTCCAGACAGGCCGACATGAGGCTCCAGAGAGGCTGGCGTAAGCCTTACACAAGGCTCCAGAGAGGCTGACATGAGGCTTACACAAGGCTTCAGAGAGGCCGACATGAGGCTCCAGAGAGGCTGACGTAAGCCTTACACAATGCTTCAGAGAGGCTGACATGAGGCTTACACAAGGCTTCAGAGAGGCCGACATGAGGCTTACACAAAGCTTCAGAGTGGATGAGATGAGGCTTACACGGGGCTCCAGAGAGGCTTACATAAGGTTTACACAAGGCTTCAGAGAGGCTGACATGAGGCTTACATAAGGCTTCAGAGAGGCTGACATGAGGCTTACACAAGGCTCTATAGAGGCTGACATGAGGCTTACACAAGGCTTCAGAGAGGCTGACATGAGGCTTACACAAGGCTCTATAGAGGCTGTCATGAGGCTTACACAAGGCTCTATAGAGGCTGACATGAGGCTTACACAAGGCTTCAGAGAGGCTGACATGAGGCTTACACAAGGCTCTATAGAGGCTGTCATGAGGCTTACACAAGGCTTCAGAGAGGCCGACATGAGGCTTACATGAGGCTCCAGAGAGGCTGACGTGAGCCTTACACAAGGCTCCAGAGAGGCTGACATGAGGCTTACACAAGGCTTCAGAGAGGCTGACATGAGGCTTACACAAGGCTTCAGAGAGGCCGACATGAGGCTTACATGGGGCTCCAGAGAGGCTGACGTAAGCCTTACACAAGGCTCCAGAGAGGCTGACATGAGGCTTACACAAGGCTTCAGAGAGGCTGACATGAGGCTTACACAAGGCTTCAGAGTGGCTGACATGAGGCATACACGGGGCTCCAGAGAGGCTTACATAAGGTTTACACAAGGCTTCAGAGAGGCTGACATGAGGCTTACATAAGGCTTCAGAGAGGCTGACATGAGGCTTACACAAGGCTCTATAGAGGCTGACATGAGGCTTACACAAGGCTTCAGAGAGGCTGACATGAGGCTTACACAAGGCTCTATAGAGGCTGTCATGAGGCTTACACAAGGCTTCAGAGAGGCCGACATGAGGCTTACATGAGGCTCCAGAGAGGCTGACGTGAGCCTTACACAAGGCTCCAGAGAGGCTGACATGAGGCTTACACAAGGCTTCAGAGAGGCTGACATGAGGCTTACACAAGGCTTCAGAGAGGCCGACATGAGGCTTACATGGGGCTCCAGAGAGGCTGACGTAAGCCTTACACAAGGCTCCAGAGAGGCTGATATGAGGCTTACACAAGGCTTCAGAGAGGCTGACATGAGGCTTACACAAGGCTTCAGAGTGGCTGACATGAGGCATACACGGGGCTCCAGAGAGGCTTACATAAGGTTTACACAAGGCTTCAGAGAGGCTGACATGAGGCTTACACAAGGCTTCAGAGAGGCTGGCATGAGGCTTACACAAGGCTCTATAGAGGCTGACATGAGGCTTACACAAGGCTTCAGAGAGGCCGACATGAGGCTTACACAAGGCTTCAGAGAGGCTGACGTGAGGCTTACACAAGGCTCTATAGAGGCTGACATGAGGCTTACACAAGGCTTCAGAGAGGCCGACATGAGGCTTACATGAGGCTCCAGAGAGGCTGACGTAAGCCTTACACAAGGCTCCAGAGAGGGTGACATGAGGCTTACACAACGCTTCAGAGAGGCTGACATGAGGCTTACACAAGGCTTCAGAGTGGCTGACATGAGGCATACACGGGGCTCCAGAGAGGCTTACATAAGGTTTACACAAGGCTTCAGAGAGGCTGACATGAGGCTTACACAAGGCTTCAGAGAGGCTGACATGAGGCTTACACAAGGCTTCAGAGAGGCTGACATGAGGCTTACACGGGGTTCCAGAGAGGCTTAAATAAGGTTTACACAAGGCTTCAGAGAGGCTGTCATGAGGCTTACACAAGATTTCAGAGGGGCTGACATGAGGCTTACAGGGGGCTCCAGAGAGGCTCACATAAGGTTTACACAAGGTTTAAGAGAGGCTGACATGAGGCTTTAGAGAGGCTGACATGAGGCTTACACAAGGCTCTATAGAGGCTGACATGAGGCTTACACAAGGCTTCAGAGAGGCTGACGTGAGGCTTACACAAGGCTTCAGAGAGGCTGACATGAGGCTTACACAAGGCTCTATAGAGGCTGACGTAAGCCTTACACAAGACTCCAGAGAGGCTGACATGAGGCTGTAGGCGGCTGGACTGGCTTGTAGTGAGTACCAAGGGGTACTTGCACCTTGCACCAGGCCCAGTTATCCCTTATTAGTGTATAGGGTGTCTAGCAGCTTAGGCTGATAGATAATGGTAGCTTAGCAGAGCAGCTTAGGCTGAACTAGGAGACGTGTGAAGCTACTACAGTACCACTTAGTGTCATATGCACAATATCATAAGAAAACACAATACACAGTTATACTAAAAATAAAGGTACTTTATTTTTATGACAATATGCCAAAGTATCTTAGAGTGTACCCTCAGTGAGAGGATAGGAAATATACACAAGATATATACACACAATAGCAAAAATATGCAGTATAGTCTTAGAAAACAGTGCAAACAATGTATAGTTACAATAGGATGCAATGGGGAAACATAGGGATAGGGGCAACACAAACCATATACTCCAAAAGTGGAATGCGAACCACGAATGGACCCCAAACCTATGTGACCTTGTAGAGGGTCGCTGGGACTATTAGAAAATAGTGAGAGTTAGAAAAATAACCCTCCCCAAGACCCTGAAAAGTGAGTGCAAAGTGCACTAAAGTTCCCCTAAGGACAAAGTAGTCGTGTTAGAGGAATAATGCAGGAAAGACACAAACCAGCAATGCAACAACTGTGGATTTCCAATCTAGGGTACCTGTGGAACAAGGGGACCAAGTCCAAAAGTCACAAGCAAGTCGGAGATGGGCAGATGCCCAGGAAATGCCAGCTGCGGGTGCAAAGAAGCTTCGACTGGACAGAAGAAGCTGACGTTTCTGCAGGAACGAAAAGGGCTAGAGACTTCCCCTTTCGTGGACGGATCCCTCTCGCCTTGGAGAGTCGTGCAGAAGTGTTTTCCCGCCGGAAGGACGCCAACAAGCCTTGCTACACACAAAACGTGTGTTTGGCTTTTTTGGACGCTGCTGGGGCCCAGGAGGGACCAGGAGGTCGCAAATTGGACCTGAAGAGATAGGGGACGTCGAGCAAGACAAAGAGCCCTCACTGAAGCAGGTAACACCCGGAGAAGTGCCAGAAACAGGCACTACGAGGATGCGTGAAACGGTGCTCGCCGAAGCTGCACAAAGGAGTCCCACGTCGCCGGAGACCCACTTAGAAAGTCGTGCAATGCAGGTTAGAGTGCCGTGGACCTAGGCTTGGCTGTGCACAAAGGATTTCCGCCGGAAGTGCACAGGGGCCGGAGTAGCTGCAAAGTCGCAGTTCCCAGCAATGCAGCCCAGCGAGGTGAGGCAAGGACTTACCTCCACCAAACTTGGGCTGAAGAGTCACTGGACTGTGGGGGTCACTTGGACAGAGTCGCTGGATTCGAGGGACCTCGCTCGTCGTGCTGAGAGGAGACCCAAGGGACCGGTAATGCAGCTTTTTGGTGCCTGCGGTTGCAGGGGGAAGATTCCGTCGACCCACGGGAGATTTCTTCGGAGCTTCTGGTGCAGAGAGGAGGCAGGCTACCCCCACAGCATGCACAAGCAGGAAAACAGTCGAGAAGGCGGCAGGATCAGCGTTACAGAGTTGCAGTAGTCGTCTTTGCTACTATGTTGCAGGTTTGCAGGCTTCCAGCGCGGTCAGCGGTCGTTTCCTTATCAGAAGGTGAAGAGAGAGATGCAGAGGAACTCGGCTGAGCTCATGCATTCGTTATCTACCGTTTCCCCAGAGACAGAGACCCTAAATAGCCAGAAAAGAGGGTTTGGCTACCTAGGAGAGAGGAAAGGCTACTAACACCTGAAGGAGCCTATCAGCAGGAGTCTCTGATGTCACCTGGTGGCACTGGCCACTCAGAGCAGTCCAGTGTGCCAGCAGCACCTCTGTTTCCAAGATGGCAGAGGTCTGGAGCACACTGGAGGAGCTCTGGACACCTCCCAGGGGAGGTGCAGGTCAGGGGAGTGGTCACTCCCCTTTCCTTTGTCCAGTTTCGCGCCAGAGCAGGGGCTAAGGGGTCCCTGAACCGGTGTAGACTGGCTTATGCAGAATTGGGCACATCTGTGCCCAACAAAGCATTTCCAGAGGCTGGGGAAGGCTACTCCTCCCCTGCCTTCACACCATTTTCCAAAGGGAGAGGGTGTCACACCCTCTCTCAGAGGAAGTTCTTTGTTCTGCCATCCTGGGCCAGGCCTGGCTGGACCCCAGGAGGGCAGCTGCCTGTCTGAGGGGTTGGCAGCAGCAGCAGCTGCAGTGAAACCCCAGGAAGGGCAGTCTGGCAGTACCAGGGTCTGTGCTACAGACCACTGGGATCATGGAATTGTACCAACAATGCCAGGATGGCATAGAGGGGGCAATTCCATGATCATAGACATGTTACATGGCCATATTCGGAGTTACCATGGTGAAGCTACATATAGGTAGTGACCTATATGTAGTGCACGCGTGTAATGGTGTCCCCGCACTCACAAAGTTCAGTGAATTGGCTCTGAACAATGTGGGGGCACCTTGGCTAGTGCCAGGGTGCCCTCACACTAAGTAACTTTGCACCTAACCTTTACCAGGTAAAGGTTAGACATATAGGTGACTTATAAGTTACTTAAGTGCAGTGTAAAATGGCTGTGAAATAACGTGGACGTTATTTCACTCAGGCTGCAGTGGCAGGCCTGTGTAAGAATTGTCAGAGCTCCCTATGGGTGGCAAAAGAAATGCTGCAGCCCATAGGGATCTCCTGGAACCCCAATACCCTGGGTACCTCAGTACCATATACTAGGGATTTATAAGGGTGTTCCAGTAAGCCAATGTAAATTGGTAAAATTGGTCACTAGCCTGTTAGTGACAATTTTGAAAGTAATGAGAGAGCATAACCACTGAGGTTCTGGTTAGCAGAGCCTCAGTGAGACAGTTAGGCACCACACAGGGAACATATACATGCACACCTATGAGCACTGGGGCCCTGTGTGACAGGGTCCCAGTGACACATACATATAGGCCACAAACCTATGAGCACTGGGGTCCTGACTAGCAGGATCCCAGTGACACATACAACCATACTGAAAACATAGTGTTTTCACTATGAGCACTGAGGCCTGGCTATCAGGATCCCAGTGAGACAGTGAAAACAGTGACAAACACCCTGACATACACTCACAAACAGGCCAAAAGGGGGGGTAACAAGGCTAGAAAGAGGCTACCTTCTCACACAACCCCCCCCCAAACGAAGGACAATAAGGCTAACCTTGTCCAGTTGAGACTTTATTGTCTAAGTGGTGATAAGTAGAGAGTAGCTCTGCAATAGACTGGTTACTCCCTTTATCATCCACTATATGGTTACTTCCCTGTGGGGATGTAAACCACCCTGTTTGAAGTTTTTTAGCTAAGCAACAATGTGAAGATGTATTTTCAGAGTTTCTATCAGTAAGTTTTAGTTTAGAGCAGTGGGAATTGTCCACTGAACCTATTTGTAGTGATGGAAATGCCAGACAGGGATGCTGTCTCAGAAAAGCCATAGCTGGGCAAAAACTTTGTCCATATGGCTGGAAGAGAGAACAGGGATGCTGTTTCTCTTGGGTTGGAGCAGGGCAGGGATGCTGTCCTATCAGCTCCACACTAGGGCAGGGATGCTGTCCTAAGTGTTGTGAGGCAGTGCAGAGTTTCTGCACTAAAGTTTCTCTGAGAGGGTTGGAGGGATGCTCCATGTTAACTAAAATGGTGCTGTTTTTCTCACCAATGTTAGTTATCCCACAGAGAGGTACTTCCACCTCAGGGAGTCCAGCTTTGCCAGCTGATGATTCCCATGGAACAGGTGCCACCCCAGGAGAGGTTTCTCCCACCACAGGAATAGTATCCTGAATGGCAGGGTGGTTAGGGGATACTGTGATACCCTTTTTACCTGTTGATGGAGAGGGATCCTGAGTTTTCAGGCCTTCTCTCCTTTGCTTTTTCATTTCACTTGAAATGAGAGGGAACAATTCCTCAGGGATGCCCAGCATGGCTGCATGGGCATAAAACTCTACATCAGCCCAACCTGAGGCCTCTAGGTCATTACCTAAGAGACAGTCTACAGGTAAGCTAGGTGATACCACCACCTGCTTAGGGCCAGTAACTCCACCCCAACTAAACTGAATTATAGCTAAGGGAAGAATCTTAGTGGAGTTATGGACATCAATAATCTTATACTGTTGTCCAATGATGTGTTGATCAGGGTGCACTAGGTTTTCAGTCACCAAAGTGAAACTGGCACCTGTGTCCCTGTAGGCCAAGGCCTCAACACCATTTATTGAAACTGTCTGCCTGTACTTATCCATTGTAAGGGGACAAGCAGCCAGTGTGGCAAGGCCAATGCCACTAGGTGTGACAGAAACTGTCTTGGGACTGATTACATCAGTTTCCACTATGGACCCATAAGTGAACCCAACTACACCCTTTGCTTGACTGTTGCCAGCAGTCCCACCACTAGTACCACTACTGCTAGGGGCACTAGAGCTTGATGTATTAGTGGTGGTAGGCTCAGGGGGTTTACCTGGACAGGACTTATCCCCTGGCCTATGGCCTCTATTTTTACACACAAAACACCAAGGCTTTTTAATATGTGCAGGTTGGGAAGAAGAGGAAGAATTTGTTTTATCCCCACCCTCTGAAGAGTGTTTAAGATTTGAAGTGGGATCTTTGGTTTTACCCTTATCCCCATGCTTATCTTGAGATTTTTCACCATCTTTCTTCTTATTGCCATCTTTGTCACCCCCTGTATGAACTTTTCTGTTCACCCTTGTTCTGACCCATTTGTCTGCCTTCTTTCCCAATTCTTGGGGAGAGGTCAGATCAGAGTCTACCAGGTACTGGTGCAACAAATCAGACACACAATTATTAAGTATATGCTCTCTCAGGATTGTGTTATACAGGCTTTCATAATCAGTAACTTTACTGCCATGTAACCACCCCTCCAAGGCCTTCACTGAATGGTCAATGAAATCAACCCAGTCTTGTGAAGACTCCTTTTTGGTCTCTCTGAACTTTATCCTGTACTGTTCAGTGGTTAAGCCATAACCATCCAGGAGTGCATTCTTAAGAACTTGGAAATTATTAGCATCATTTTCTTTCACAGTAAGGAGTCTATCCCTACCTTTTCCACTAAATGATAGCCATAGGATAGCAGCCCACTGCCTTTGAGGGACATCCTGTACAACACAGGCCCTCTCAAGTGCAGCAAACCACTTGTTAATGTCATCCCCCTCCTTATAAGGGGGAACTATCTTGTGCAGATTCCTGGAATCATCCTCTTTTGCAGGATGACTATGGGGAATACTGCTGCTGCCACCATGGGTATCTAAACCCAACTTCTGTCTTTCCTTCTCTAATTCAAAAGACTGTCTATCCAAATCCAGCTGTTGCTTTTTAAGCTTCAGTCTGGTTTGTTCCACCCTCAACTTATTGAGTTCACTCTCTAACATTCTGTCATCAGGGTTGGTGGGAGGGACATTTCTAGAAACAGAGCTATGATGGGAATGAACAGAAGGAGACCTGTCCCTTACAGAAGCCACCCTAACAGCTTGGTTTACAGAAACATTACTACCAGTATGGTGAGAATAAATGCTTTTGCTATGATGTGAGACAACACTATTTATTTGGTGTGGCTCATCATCATTACCATCTATGCTAGATTGTCTAGTAATGGGCAAGCTAGGAAGTTTCTTTCCTGAATCTTTTCCTGGGGGAGTCCCTGAATCAGATTGGGAACTATTAGGTACTTTTTCAGCAGATGGGGCACCTATGGCCTTATCTTGTTCTCTAAGCATGTTAATTAACAGTTCCAAGGTAGGATTCTTCCCTACACTCAAACCTCTCTCTATACAGAGACTCCTTGCTCTTTTCCAGCTAAGGTTGTCATATGCAAGTTTGGACAGATCAACACTTTGGCCTGTGCCAGACATTTTTTTGAGAGAGTTAAAGTGATAGAGAAAGAGACAAAAGTTTTCAGAACTTTTTGGAAAGACAGAAAAAAACTTTTTAAACTTTTAAGAACTTTTTGAAAGTTTAGGAGTACTTTTCAGCACTTAGAAAAGAGTGAAAAGAGGAAATTGAAAACTTTTTGGCTATGTGTATATACACTGACCTTGTTTTGTATATTTTTCTCTTATGAAAAGTACAATGACAAGAGTGGTAAGTAGTCTCAAGCACTTATCCCACCACTGCACAACCAATGTAGGAGGCTGGACTGGCTTGTAGTGAGTACCAAGGGGTACTTGCACCTTGCACCAGGCCCAGTTATCCCTTATTAGTGTATAGGGTGTCTAGCAGCTTAGGCTGATAGATAATGGTAGCTTAGCAGAGCAGCTTAGGCTGAACTAGGAGACGTGTGAAGCTACTACAGTACCACTTAGTGTCATATGCACAATATCATAAGAAAACACAATACACAGTTATACTAAAAATAAAGGTACTTTATTTTTATGACAATATGCCAAAGTATCTTAGAGTGTACCCTCAGTGAGAGGATAGGAAATATACACAAGATATATACACACAATAGCAAAAATATGCAGTATAGTCTTAGAAAACAGTGCAAACAATGTATAGTTACAATAGGATGCAATGGGGAAACATAGGGATAGGGGCAACACAAACCATATACTCCAAAAGTGGAATGCGAACCACGAATGGACCCCAAACCTATGTGACCTTGTAGAGGGTCGCTGGGACTATTAGAAAATAGTGAGAGTTAGAAAAATAACCCTCCCCAAGACCCTGAAAAGTGAGTGCAAAGTGCACTAAAGTTCCCCTAAGGACAAAGTAGTCGTGTTAGAGGAATAATGCAGGAAAGACACAAACCAGCAATGCAACAACTGTGGATTTCCAATCTAGGGTACCTGTGGAACAAGGGGACCAAGTCCAAAAGTCACAAGCAAGTCGGAGATGGGCAGATGCCCAGGAAATGCCAGCTGCGGGTGCAAAGAAGCTTCGACTGGACAGAAGAAGCTGACGTTTCTGCAGGAACGAAAAGGGCTAGAGACTTCCCCTTTGGTGGACGGATCCCTTTCGCCTTGGAGAGTCGTGCAGAAGTGTTTTCCCGTCGGAAGGACGCCAACAAGCCTTGCTACACGCAAATCGTGTGTTTGGCGTTTTTGGACGCTGCTGGGGCCCAGGAGGGACCAGGAGGTCGCAAATTGGACCTGAAGAGAGAGGGGACGTCGAGCAAGACAAAGAGCCCTCACTAAAGCAGGTAGCACCCGGAGAAGTGCCAGAAACAGGCACTACGAGGATGCATGAAACGGTGCTCGCCGAAGTTGCACAAAGGAGTCCCACGTCGCCGGAGACCCACTTAGAAAGTCGTGCAATGCAGGTTAGAGTGCCGTGGACCCAGGCTTGGCTGTGCTCAAAGGATTTCCGCCAGAAGTGCACAGGGGCCGGAGTAGCTGCAAAGTCGCGGTTCCCAGCAATGCAGCCCAGCGAGTTGAGGCAAGGACTTACCTCCACCAAACTTGGGCTGAAGAGTCACTGGACTGTGGGGGTCACTTGGACAGAGTCGCTGGATTCGAGGGACCTCGCTCGTCGTGCTGAGAGGAGACCCAAGGGACCGGTAATGCAGCTTTTTGGTGCCTGCGGTTGCAGGGGGAAGATTCCGTCGACCCACGGGAGATTTCTTCGGAGCTTCTGGTGCAGAGAGGAGGCAGGCTACCCCCACAGCATGCAGAAGCAGGAAAACAGTCGAGAAGGCGGCAGGATCAGCGTTACAGAGTTGCAGTAGTCGTCTTTGCTACTATGTTGCAGGTTTGCAGGCTTCCAGCGCGGTCAGCGGTCGTTTCCTTATCAGAAGGTGAAGAGAGAGATGCAGAGGAACTCGGCTGAGCTCATGCATTCGTTATCTACCGTTTCCCCAGAGACAGAGACCCTAAATAGCCAGAAAAGAGGGTTTGGCTACCTAGGAGAGAGGAAAGGCTACTAACACCTGAAGGAGCCTATCAGCAGGAGTCTCTGATGTCACCTGGTGGCACTGGCCACTCAGAGCAGTCCAGTGTGCCAGCAGCACCTCTGTTTCCAAGATGGCAGAGGTCTGGAGCACACTGGAGGAGCTCTGGACACCTCCCAGGGGAGGTGCAGGTCAGGGGAGTGGTCACTCCCCTTTCCTTTGTCCAGTTTCGCGCCAGAGCAGGGGCTAAGGGGTCCCTGAACCGGTGTAGACTGGCTTATGCAGAATTGGGCACATCTGTGCCCAACAAAGCATTTCCAGAGGCTGGGGAAGGCTACTCCTCCCCTGCCTTCACACCATTTTCCAAAGGGAGAGGGTGTCACACCCTCTCTCAGAGGAAGTTCTTTGTTCTGCCATCCTGGGCCAGGCCTGGCTGGACCCCAGGATGGCAGCTGCCTGTCTGAGAGGTTGGCAGCAGCAGCAGCTGCAGTGAAACCCCAGGAAGGGCAGTCTGGCAGTACCAGGGTCTGTGCTACAGACCACTGGGATCATGGAATTGTACCAACAATGCCAGGATGGCATAGAGGGGGCAATTCCATGATCATAGACATGTTACATGGCCATATTCGGAGTTACCATGGTGAAGCTACATATAGGTAGTGACCTATATGTAGTGCACGCGTGTAATGGTGTCCCCGCACTCACAAAGTTCAGTGAATTGGCTCTGAACAATGTGGGGGCACCTTGGCTAGTGCCAGGGTGCCCTCACACTAAGTAACTTTGCACCTAACCTTTACCAGGTAAAGGTTAGACATATAGGTAACTTATAAGTTACTTAAGTGCAGTGTAAAATGGCTGTGAAATAACGTGGACGTTATTTCACTCAGGCTGCAGTGGCAGGCCTGTGTAAGAATTGTCAGAGCTCCCTATGGGTGGCAAAAGAAATGCTGCAGCCCATAGGGATCTCCTGGAACCCCAATACCCTGGGTACCTCAGTACCATATACTAGGGATTTATAAGGGTGTTCCAGTAAGCCAATGTAAATTGGTAAAATTGGTCACTAGCCTGTTAGTGACAATTTTGAAAGTAATGAGAGAGCATAACCACTGAGGTTCTGGTTAGCAGAGCCTCAGTGAGACAGTTAGGCACCACACAGGGAACATATACATGCACACCTATGAGCACTGGGGCCCTGTGTGACAGGGTCCCAGTGACACATACATATAGGCCACAAACCTATGAGCACTGGGGTCCTGACTAGCAGGATCCCAGTGACACATACAACCATACTGAAAACATAGTGTTTTCACTATGAGCACTGAGGCCTGGCTATCAGGATCCCAGTGAGACAGTGAAAACAGTGACAAACACCCTGACATACACTCACAAACAGGCCAAAAGGGGGGGTAACAAGGCTAGAAAGAGGCTACCTTCTCACAGAGGCTCGCACAAGCCTCAAGTGAGGCTGCAATGTGGCTGACATGAGGCTTTAATATAGCTTATTATGAGGCGGACAAGAGGCTTTAGTGTGGTGGGCATGAGACTAACAAGAGGGTGAAAAGAAGCTTTGAGAAAGATAACCAGAGGCACACGTGACCCTTTCTTACTGCTCACTTGAGGCACACGTGACCCTCGCTTACTGCTCACTTGAGGCACACATGACCCTCGCATACTGCTCACTTGAGGCACACGCGACCCTCACTTACTGCCCACTTGAGGCACACGCGACCCTCACTTACTTCTCACTTGAGGCACACGTGACCCTCGCTTACTGCTCACTTGAGGCACATGCGACCCTCACTTACTGCTCACTTGAGGCACACGTGACCCTCACTTACTGCTCACTTGAGGCACACGTGACCCACACTTACTTCTCACTTGAGGCATACATGACCCTCGCTTACTGCTCACTTGAGGCATATGCGACCCTCACTTACTGCTCACTTGAGGCACATGGACCATCGCTTACTGCTTACTTGAGGCACACGCAACCCTTGCTTACTGCTCACTTGAGGCACACGTGACCCTCGCTTACTTCTCACTTGAGGCACACATGACCCTCGCTTAATGCTCACTTGAGGCACACGCGACCCTTGCTTACTGCTCACTTGAGGCACACGTGACCCCGCTTACTGCCCACTTGAGGCACACGTGACCCCCGCTTACTGCCCACTTGAGGCACATGCGACCCTCACTTACTGCTCACTTGAGGCAAACGTGACCCTCACTTACTGTTCACTTGAGGCACACGTGACCCTCACTTGAGGCATACATGACCCTCGCTTACTGCTCACTTGAGGCACACCTGACCCTCACTTACTGCTCACTTGAGGCACACGTGACCCTCACTTACTGCTCATTTGAGGCACACATGACCCTCACTTACTGCTCACTTGAGGCACATGTAACCCACACTTACTGCTCACTTGAGGCACACATGACCCTCCCTTACTGCTCACATGAGGCACACGTAACCCTCACTTACTGCTCACTTGAGGCACACGCGACCCACACTTACTGCTCACTTGAGGCACACGTGACCCTCGCTTACTGCTCACTTGAGGCACATGGAGCACAAGTGATACTCACTTACTGCTCACTTGAGGCACACATGACCCTCGCTTAATGCTCACTTGAGGCACACGCAACCCTCACTTACTGCCCACTTGAGGCACACGTGACCCTCGCTTACTGCTCACTTGAGGCACACCTGACCCCCGTTTACTGCCCACTTGAGGCACACGCGACCCTCACTTACTGCTCACTTGAGGCAAACGTGACCCTCACTTACTGCTCACTTGAGGCACACGTAACCCACACTTACTGCTCACTTGAGGCACACATGACCCTCCCTTACTGCTCATTTGAGGCACAGGTGACCCTCACTTACTGCTCACTTGAGGCACACGCGACCCACACTTACTGCTCACTTGAGGCACACGTGACCCTCGCGTACTGCTCACTTGAGGCACATGGAGCACATGTGATCCTCACTTACTGCTCACTTGAGGCACACGTGACCCTCGCTTAATGCTCACTTGAGGCACACGTGACCCTCACTTACTGCCCACTTGAGGCACACGCGACCCTCGCTTACTGCTCACGTGAGGCACAGGTGACCCCTTACTTACTGCCCACTTGGGGCACACGCGACCCTCACTTACTGCTCACTTGAGGCAAACGTGACCCTCACTTACTGCTCACTTGAGGCTCACGTGACCCTCACTTGAGGCACACGTGACCCTCACTTGAGGCACAGGTGACCCTCACTTGAGGCACAGGTGACCCTCGCTTACTGCTCACTTGAGGCACACATGACCCTCACTTTCTGCTCACTTGAGGCACACGTGACCCTCACTTACTGCTCACTTGAGGCACACGTAACCCACACTTACTGCTCATTTGAGGCACAGTTGACCCTCACTTACTGCTCACTTGAGGCACACGTGGCCCTCGCTTACTGCTCACTTGAGGCACACATGACCCACACTTACTGCTCACTTGAGGCACATGTGACCCATACTTACTGCTCACTTGAGGCACACGTGACCCACACTTACTGCTCACTTGAGGCACACATGACCCTCGCTTACTGCTCACTTGAGGCACATGCGACCCTCACTTACTGCCCACTTGAGGCACATGGACCCCCACTTACTGTTCACTTGAGGCACACGCGACCCTCACTTACTGCCCACTTGAGGCACACGTGACCCTCAGTTACTGCACACTTGAGGCACATGTGACCCTCACTTACTGCTCACTTGAGGCACACGTGACCCTAGCTTACTGCTCACTTGAGGCACACGTGACCCTCGCTTACTGCTCACTTGAGGCACACGTGACCCTTGCTTACTGCTCACTTGAGGCAAACGTGACCCTCACTTACTGCTCACCTGAGGCACACATGACCCTCACTTGAGGCACACGTGACCCTCGCTTACTGCTCACTTGAGGCACATGTGACCCTCACTAACTGCTCACTTGAGGCACACATGACCCTCACGTACTGCTCACTTGAGGCACACGTGATCCTCACTTACTGCTCACTTGAGGGACATGTGACCCACACTTACTGTTCACTTGAGGCACACATGACCCTCACTTGAGACACACGTGACCCTCACTTACTGCTCACTTGAGGCACACGTAACCCTCACCTACTGCTCACTTGAGGCACACGTGATCCTCGCTTACTGCTCACTTGAGGCACACAGGACCCTCGCTTACTGCTCACTTGAGGCACACATGACCATCACTTACTGCTCACTTGAGACACACGGGACCCTCGCTTACTGCTCACTTGAGACACACGTGACCCTCATGTACTGCTCACTTGAGGCTCAATTAACCCTCACTTACTGCTCACTTGAGGCACATGTAACCCTCGCTTACTGCTCACTTGATGCACACGCGACCCTCACTTACTGCTCACTTGAGGCACATGTGACCCTCGCTTACTGCTCACTTGAGGCACACGTGACCCTCGCTTACTGCTCACTTGAGGCACACGTGATCCTCGCTTACTGCTCGCTTGCGCCACATGGGGCTTTCCTCTGGGCCCTCGAACAGTCAGTGTTTTATTAGCAGTTTCTGTGGAGTGTTCTCCATTGAGAGCAGGACTGAGTACTCAAGGCAACATGTAGGAAGCAAAAAAAGGTTTGGAAGTCACCTATAGTAGGGAAAACTCAATGTCCAGACAGAGCTGTACCTTAGAAAAGGAATCGGTCTTTTACATCCATCCAGTGAAGTTATGTAGTTAAAATAAGGCAGGTGTCAAAAGGTAGGAAGTCCTGGCACCTTATGATCTTGAGACATAAAGATGAATGTATTTATAGCGCTTGCACAGAAAAGCACTGGATTTAACTAACATTGGGCCCTTTGGTCAGAGTTAGTCCATCGTCCAGACCTGGGGATCGATGGGGTTCAGCACCATTTTCCTGCCCTTGATTCTTGAATCAGTGTGCTTTGTATTTTAACATTGATATAGCGCTTATTACCACTATAAGGGCCCTGAAGCGCTTGGCTACATGGGTAGCACAGTGCACCATGTAAGGAGTGTGGATGGAAGTGTGGTATCTTCGTTTTGATCCTATATGGGAAGTGTTTTCATGTCATAAGCAATGACCACTGAGGTGTAGTTATCGTGTTATTGGAAGCAGCACCTAGCAGTGTGATGGATGAGGAAGTCTGACTGAGGGGCACTGCCTATGGTTTTGGCAGCTTTGATCAGCTCTGAGTTCACTTTATGATATTGCTTACAGTCACATTATAGTGAGGTTTTTATCATACGTTGCCTGGAAAATGGCCTAGGTTTTCTCCACCTCCAGAGAGCCGATACCAGGGACAGGGAAATCTAGGGAATTGCAAGTTGGACCCCGGGGGCCTCCTTAGAAATGGGGAATTACCAAGAGAATATGCAGTTCTAGGGCTCATTCTCTTGGGAATTCCTCATTTCCCCAGATTTTCACAGGAATATTTTGACTGCTTGCACCAACTGAAATCTCTGTGTGAAAATAAACTGATCAGCGTGAGACACAGTGGATCTCATAACCATGATAGCAGCGGAAAGCTGTGTTACCGCCACCAGCGGAATTTAGAGAGCACTCCCAATGAGGGCCTCAGTTGGATAATGCACAGGATTGTCCATTCTCTGACATGTTGTGCTCCTGAGCAGGCACAGGCTGGGTCGAGAGATGGTTCGGAGATCTGCAGAGATGGACTGTGGTACAATCCTCCCTTATATGATTCTCACGATGAAATCTCAACTAGCGGTCATATCATAAGGTTAGTTTGGAGCTGCAGTGTTGGAGTAAACTAGAGTATTCCCGTGGCCAGCAATGCGCGGCAGATCTCTTCATCTATGTTTTGCCCGTTGAGTTGGTGTTAGTTGGTTTGTTGTTCTGGATAGAGTACCCTCTCTGCCAAACTCTAAATCAACCCCTCGCCTTTTAGACCCTGCAAGGCTCACACAAAGTTCACAGGAGCCTGAAATAAGGTTTGCATTTGGCTGACACAAGGAACAAGTACAAGGGGCTGATATGGAGCTTCCACAAAACTGACGTTAGGCACACATCAGGTTGAGAATGAGGGTGATATGTGTCAGACATGAACCTGACGTAGCAAGATGATAGGTGTTCAGCATTTGAGACTCGGACATCTTGAATCTCAGCCAGGCACTTCCTTCTAGGGACAGGGTTTGCCTCGCGCCTCTTCCTTCAGCAGCATGGAATCTTGTGAAGTGCCAGGAAGTGTTGCATGCCAGTTGCCTCCATAATTATGGTTGTGAGTAATTAGGAGGCCACTGTGCAGCAATCAGCAATAGATAAAGAAATCATATAATAATAAATGGAGCTATAGAAAACAGTTGAATGAGAAATATCGACAGAGATAAAGGCTGTAGTCAAGTGTCTCTGAGCCAGAAGGCGTCCTGCAGCATAAGGAATCCACATGCAGTCTACACAACCTTGAAGAATCCTCAGGAATCCAAATGCAGCCTACACACGGTCTTGAAGAATCCTCAGGTATCCATATGGATCCTACACACAGCCTTGAAGAATCCTCAGGAATCTATGTGGATCCTAAACACGGTCTTGAAGAATCCTCAGGAATCTATGCACAGCCTACATACCACCTTGGATAAGCCTAAAGAATCCATGTGCATCCTACACACAGCCTTGAAGAATCCTCTGGAATCTATGTGGATCCTACACACAGCCTTGAAGAATCCTCAGGAATTTATGCACAGCCTACACACTGCATTGAAGAAGCCTAGGGAATGCATGCACAGCCTACACACAGCCTTACAGAAGCCTGAGGAATCCAAGTGCAGCCTACACACAGCCTTGAAGAAGAATAAATAATCCAGACACAGCCTACAACAGCCTTGAAGAAGCCTCCGTAATCCATGCACAACCTGCCCACAGCCTTAAAGAAGCCTCAGTAAGCCACACAGCTTTGAAGAAGACTGAGGAATCAGCATACAGCATACACACAGCCTTAAAGAAACCTAAAGAATCCATGCACAGCCTACACACAGCCTTAAAGATTCCATGCACAGCCTACACACAGCCTTGAAGAAACCTAAGGAATCCATGCATCACTTACACACAGTCTTGAAGAAGCCTAAGGAATCCATGCACCACTTACACACAGCCTTGAAGAAGCCTAAGGAATCCATGCACAGCCTACACACAACCTTAAAGAAGAATGAAGAATTGATGCACAGCCTACACACAGCCTTGAAGAAGAATGAAGAATTGATGCACAGCCTAAACACAGCATTGAAGAAGAATAAAGAATTGATGCACAGCCTACAAACAGCCTTAAAGAAGCCTGGGGAATCCAAGTGCAGCCTACACACAGCCTTGAAGAAGAATAAATAATCCAGACACAGCCTACAACAGCCTTGAAGAAGCCTCCGTAATCCATGCACAACCTGCCCACAGCCTTAAAGAAGCCTCAGTAAGCCACACAGCTTTGAAGAAGACTGAGGAATCAGCATACACACAGCCTTAAAGAAACCTAAAGAATCCATGCACAGCCTACACACAGCCTTAAAGAAACCTAAAGAATCCATGCACAGCCTACACACAGCCTTAAAGATTCCATGCACAGCCTACACACAGCCTTGAAGAAACCTAAGGAATCCATGCATCACTTACACACAGTCTTGAAGAAGCCTAAGGAATCCATGCACCACTTACACACAGCTTTGAAGAAGCCTAAGGAATCCATGCACAGCCTACACACAACCTTAAAGAAGAATGAAGAATTGATGCACAGCTTACACACAGCCTTGAAGAAGAATGAAGAATTGATGCACAGCCTAAACACAACATTGAAGAAGAATAAAGAATTGATGCACAGCCTACAAACAGCCTTAAAGAAGCCTGGGGAATCCAAGTGCAGCCTACACACAGCCTTGAAGAAGAATAAATAATCCAGACACAGCCTACAACAGCTTTGAAGAAGCCTCCGTAATCCATGCACAACCTGCCCACAGCCTTAAAGAAGCCTCAGTAAGCCACACAGCTTTGAAGAAGACTGAGGAATCAGCATACAGCATACAGACAGCCTTAAAGAAACTAAAGAATCCATGCACAGCCTACACACAGCCTTAAAGAAACCTAAAGAATTCATGCACAGCCTACACACAGCCTTAAAGATTCCATGCACAGCCTACACACAGCCTTGAAGAAACCTAAGGAATCCATGCATCACTTACACACAGTCTTGAAGAAGCCTAAGGAATCCATGCACCACTTACACACAGCCTTGAAGAAGCCTAAGGAATCCATGCACAGCCGACACACAACCTTAAAGAAGAATGAAGAATTGATGCACAGCCTACACACAGCCTTGAAGAAGAATGAAGAATTGATGCACAGCCTAAACACAGCATTGAAGAAGAATAAAGAATTGATGCACAGCCTACAAACAGCCATGCGCAGCCTACACACAGACATGCGCAGCCTACACACAGGCTTGAAGAATCCTCAGTAACCCATGCACAACCTACACACGGCCTTGAAGAAGCCTAAGGAATCCATGCAGCACTTACACACAGCCTTGAAGAAGCCCAAGGAATCCATGCAGCACTTACACACAGCCTTGAAGAAGCCCAAGGAATCCATGCAGCACTTGCACACAGCCATTAAGAAGCCCAAGAAATCCATGCAGCACTTACACACCGCCGTTAAGAAGCTCAAGGAATCCATGCAGCACTTACACACAGCCATTAAGAAGCCCAAGGAATCCATGCAGCACTTACACACAGCCGTTAAGAAGCCCAAGGAATCCATGCAGCACTTACACACAGCCGTTAAGAAGCCCAAGGAATCCATGCAGCGCTTACACACAGCCGTTAAGAAGCCCAAGGAATCTATGCAGCGCTTACACACAGCCATTAGGAAGCCCAAGGAATCTATGCACAGCCTACACACAGCCTTGAAGAAGAATAAATAATTGATGCACAACCTACACACAGCCTTGATGAAGCCTCTTTGAACCATGCATAGCCTAAAAACAGCCTTGAAAAATCCTCAGGAATCCATGAAGAGCCCACACACAGTCTCAAAGAAGACTGAGGAGTCTGTGTACAGCCTATACACAGCCTTAAAGAAATCTGAAGAATCCATGTGCAGCCTACACACAGCCTTTAAAAAGCCTCAGGAATCCATGCACGCCTTACACAGAGCTTTGAAGAAGACTAGGAATCCATGCACAGCCTACACACGGCCGTGAAGAATCCTAAGAAATCTACACACAGCCTTGAAGAATCCTAAGTAATGCATGAGCAGCCCACACACAGCATTGAAGAATCCTAAGAAACCTATGCACAGCCTACACAAAGCCTGGAAGAAGTATAAAGAATCCATGAACAGCCTACACACAGCCTTTAAGAAGCCCCAGTAGTTTGTGCACAGTCTACACACAGCCTTGAATAAGACTGAGGAATTCATATAAAGCCTACACGCAGTGTTAAATATACCCAAAGAATCTATGTGGAGCCTACACACAGCCTTAAGAAAGTCTAAGGGATCCATGCACACCTTACACACAGCCTTGAAAAAGAATAAAGAATCCATGCAAAACCTAAACACAGCCTTGATGAAGCCTCTGGGAACCATGCACAGCATACACACAGCCATGCACAACTTACACACAGCCTTGAAAAAGCCTCAGTAATCCACACAGCCTTAAAGAAGACTGATGAATCCATGCACAGCCTACACACAGCCTTGAAGAAGAATAAAGAATCCATGCACAGCCTACACACAGCCAATAACCTACACACAGCCTTGAAGAAGAATAAAGAATCCATGCACAGCCTACACACAGCCTTGTCAAAGCCTCCGTGATCCATGCACAGTCTACACACAGCTAATAACAGCCTACACACAGCCTTGAAGAAGACAGAGGAATCCATATACAGCCTACAAGGTGCCTTAAAGAGACCCAAATAATCCATGTGCTGCTTACACACAGCCTTGAAGAAGCCTCTGGAATCCATGCACAGCCTACACACAGCCTCGAACAATCCACAGGAATCCAGGCCCATCTTACACACAGCATTGAAGAAGCCTAAGGAATCCAGGCCCACCTTACACACAGCCTTGAAGAAGCCTAAGGAATCCAGGCCCACCTTACACACACCCTCGTAGAAACCATCCTGCATGCGCTTACATTAACACAACAAGCTTCATGGCACAGCTTTGAGTGTTGTGTGTTGGCCTCAGGTGACTCTCTTATTGAGCTCATGCTATGTGTGTGCATTGATATGATTCAGTGTTGACTGCGGGTGTTGAACAGCCATGATGAGAGTAGGAGGTTGCTATTGAAGCAGAGTTAGATGCTTCAGAGATAAAGGCTCTTATACCAAAATACACTTATCTGCAAATCATAAACCTGTTATCTGACAGTGAACTACTTGGCAGGAACTAAAGAGATAGAGAATAATAGAGTGTTAGCAAAAGGAGGACACCCTATCCGAGTTGTTGTTCTGCAGAAAGGCAGCTGCCATCATGTACTCTAGGGCTCATTTTAGCAGTAAGTGAAGCAAGTACAACAGCTCATGCTGGGCGGGTATTTTGAGCACAAAGTTGGTCACGCAAATGACCAAGAGTTTGCTATTGTAAGCTGTGGATTGACAAGGTTCAGAAGGGATAACAATAAAAGCCCTGCCCACTGCAGCTTCGCTCCTTATACCAGGTCCAGTTATTCCTTATTCGTGAAATGAAGGCAGTGTTCTAGCAGCCTAGGCTGTCTAGAGGTGGCTGTAGCAGAGCAGCTTAGGCTGAACTAGGAGACATGCAAAGCTCCTACTATACCACTATAGTTACACAGTACGCATTCACAAGTAAAGACAATACTCAGTGTTACCAAAAATAAAGGTACTTTATTTTGGTGACACAAGGCCAAAAATATCTTAGAGGCAATACTCCTTCTGGAGGTAAGTATTATACACAATATATACACTGGAGACCAAAATCAGGTAAGTAAATAGTCATAGAATAGAGCAAACAGTAGAAAATACAATAGAATGCAATAGGCCTAGGGGCAACACAAACCATATACTAAAGTAATGGAATGTGAAAGTCGGTCTCCCACCTAGGCAAGTGTAGTGTGTAGTATGTAGAGGGATTCTGGAGGGTAAGAAAACACCAAAGGTAAGTAATAGAACCCACCACAGAGCCCAGGAAAGCATTAGTAAAATACTGCAAGTTTCCTCAGGACACACTACAAGTCGTGATAAAGGATTTTGCAAGAACCAAGCAAGACTGCAAGCAACAAACAATGGATTCCTGGACCTAAAGACCTGTGGAGAGAGAAGACCAAGTCCAGAAGTTGAAGAAGTCCAGGAAGGACAAGAGACCCTGCCAACCTAGAAAAAGATGCAAAAGTGTATTCTCTCCGGTCAGTACAGAAGTGCACCAAAGAAGATGGCTTCGGGTTCCTGCTTGGTGCAGGAGATGTCCCACATCGAGTTGTTGGATGCAGGGTGTTTGTGTTGCTGGATTCCACCTACAAGCCTTGGTTCAAGCAAGTATGCAATTTGTGTCAAAGAGGAGCTGCCTGGACCCAGGAGGGACCTGGGGTCTCAACATGGACTGAGGAGACAAAGGGGTCTCTCAGCACTTCAGAGAGCCCTCAGAAGACCAGGCAGCACCCACTGAGTCCCAGAACATGGGGACAAAGAAGATGCAAAGTACGGTCATCGCAGCACGACACTGGAACGTCCCATGTCGCCGGAGAACACCTCAGGGAGCTGTGCGTCACAGGATGGAGTGCTGGGGACCTGGGCTACACTGTGCACGAAAAACTTTTGAAAGAAGTGCACAGAAGCCTAAGGAGCTGCAGAAGATGTGGTGCACAGGGGTACTGTCGCAGCATGGGAAGGCAGGCTCTTACCTCCACCAAATTTGGACAGCTGGACCTTTGGATAGTCTGGGTCACTTCGGTCCACCACCTGCATTCCAGGGAGCACTCTCGTCGTCAGGAGAGGAGTCTCATAGTACCGGTTGTCGTCATATAAGGTTGCCTGCAGAAGCAGGGAAGTGACTCTGTCACTCCACGGGAGATTCCTTCAGTTCTTCTGGTGCAGAGTGAAGACAGGCAGTCCTCAGATTGCATAAGCTTTCATAGTCAGACACCTTGCTGCCATGCAACCAACCTTCTAAGGCCTTCACTGAACACTCTACAAAATCTATCCAATCCTGTGAAGACTCTTTTCTGATTTCTCTGAACTTGATTCTATATTGTTCAGTGGTTAAGCCAAATCCATCCGAGTGCAGTTTTCAGAACACAGTAGTTGTCTGAGTTATCTTCTCTAACAGTAAGGAGTAGTGTTGTGTTGGTAGTGTCCTATTTCCCAACAGGTAGTGTCACATTACTAGTGCCCCATTTGTAGTGTCACATCACTAGTGCCCCATTGGTAGTGTCTCATTACTAGTGTTCCATTGGTAGTGTCTCACTACTAGTGCTGCACTGGTGGGATCCCATCACCCCACTGGTAGTGTCTCATTACTAGTGTCCCATTGGTAGTGTCTCATTACTAGTGCTGCGCTGGTGGGATCCCATCACCCCACTGGTAGTGTCTTGTTACTAGTGTCTCATTGGTAGTGTCTCACTACTAGTGCTGCACTGGTGGTATCCCATCGCCCCACTGGTAGTGTCTCGTTACTAGTGTCTCATTGGTAGTGCCTCATTACTAGTGCTGCGCTGGTGCTATCCCATCGCCCCACTGGTAGTGTCTCATTACTAGTGTCCCATTGGTAGTGTCTCACTACTAGTGCTGCACGGGTGGGATCCCATCGCCCCACTGGTAGTGTCTCGTTACTAGTGTCTCATTGGTAGTGCCTCATTACTAGTGCTGCACTGGTGGTATCCCATCGCCCCACTGGTAGTGTCTCGTTACTAGTGTCCCATTGGTAGTGCCTCACTACTAGTGCTGCACTGGTGGTATCCCATCGCCCCACTGGTAGTGTCTCGTTACTAGTGTCCCATTGGTAGTGTCTCACTACTAGTGCTGCACTGGTGGTATCCCATCGCCCCACTGGTAGTGTCTCGTTACTAGTGTCCCATTGGTAGTGTCTCATTACTAGTGCTGCACTGGTGGGATCCCATCACCCCACTGGTAGTGTCTCATTACTAGTGTCCCATTGGTAGTGTCTCACTACTAGTGCTGCACTGGTGGGATCCCATCGCCCCACTGGTAGTGTCTCATTACTAGTGTCTCATTGGTAGTGTCTCATTACTAGTGCTGCACTGGTGGTATCCCATCACCCCACTGGTAGTGTCTCATTACTAGTGTCCCATTGGTAGTGTCTCATTACTAGTGCTGCACTGGTGGGATCCCATCACCCCACTGGTAGTCTCATTACTAGTGTCCCATGGGAAGTGTCTCACTACTAGTGCTGCACTGGTGGGATCCCATCACCCCACTGGTAGTGTTTCACCCCACAGGTAGTGTCTGATTACTAGTGTCCCATTGGTAGTGTCTCACTACTAGTGCTGCACTGGTGGGATCCCATCGCCCCACTGTGAGAAAGTAGCCTCTTTCTAGCCTTGTTACCCCCACTTTTGGCCTGTTTGTGAGTGTATGTCAGGGTGTTTTCACTGTCTCACTGGGATCCTGCTAGCCAGGGCCCAGTGCTCATAGTGAAAACCCTATGTTTTCAGTATGTTTGTTATGTGTCACTGGGACCCTGCTAGTCAGGACCCCAGTGCTCATAAGTTTGTGGCCTATATGTATGTGTTCCCTGTGTGGTGCCTAACTGTCTCACTGAGGCTCTGCTAATCAGAACCTCAGTGGTTATGCTCTCTCATTTCTTTCCAAATTGTCACTAACAGGCTAGTGACCAATTTTACCAATTTACATTGGCTTACTGGAACACCCTTATAATTCCCTAGTATATGGTACTGAGGTACCCAGGGTATTGGGGTTCCAGGAGATCCCTATGGGCTGCAGCATTTCTTTTGCCACCCATAGGGAGCTCTGACAATTCTTACACAGGCCTGCCACTGCAGCCTGAGTGAAATAACGTCCACGTTATTTCACAGCCATTTTACACTGCACTTAAGTAACTTATAAGTCACCTATATGTCTAACCTTTACCTGGTAAAGGTTAGGTGCAAAGTTACTTAGTGTGAGGGCACCCTGGCACTAGCCAAGGTGCCCCCACATTGTTCAGAGCCAATTCCCTGAACTTTGTGAGTGCGGGGACACCATTACACGCGTGCACTACATATAGGTCACTACCTATATGTAGCTTCACAATGGTAACCCCGAATATGGCCATGTAACATGTCTATGATCATGGAATTGCCCCCTCTATGCCATCCTGGCATAGTTGGCACAATCCCATGATCCCAGTGGTCTGTAGCACAGACCCTGGTACTGCCAAACTGCCCTTCCTGGGGTTTCACTGCAGCTGCTGCTGCTGCCAACCCCTCAGACACGCATCTGCCCTCCTGGGGTCCAGCCAGGCCTGGCCCAGGATGGCAGAACAAAGAACTTCCTCTGAGAGAGGGTGTGACACCCTCTCCCTTTGGAAAATGGTGTGAAGGCAGGGGAGGAGTAGCCTCCCCCAGCCTCTGGAAATGCTTTGTTGGGCACAGATGTACCCAATTCTGCGTAAGCCAGTCTACACCGGTTCAGGGACCCCTTAGCCCCTGCTCTGGTGCGAAACTGGACAAAGGAAAGGGGAGTGACCACTCCCCTGACCTGCACCTCCCCTGGGAGGTGTCCAGAGCTCCTCCAGTGTGCTCCAGACCTCTGCCATCTTGGAAACAGAGGTGCTGCTGGCACACTGGACTGCTCTGAGTGGCCAGTGCCACCAGGTGACGTCAGAGACTCCTTGTGATAGGCTCCTTCAGGTGTTGCTAGCCTATCCTCTCTCCTAGGTAGCCAAACCCTCTTTTCTGGCTATTTAGGGTCTCTGTCTCTGGGGAAACTTCAGATAACGAATGCATGAGCTCAGCCGAGTTCCTCTGCATCTCTCTCTTCACCTTCTGATAAGGAATCGACTGCTGACCGCGCTGGAAGCCTGCAAACCTGCAACATAGTAGCAAAGACGACTACTGCAACTCTGTAACGCTGATCCTGCCGCCTTCTCGACTGTTTTCCTGCTTGTGCATGCTGTGGGGGTAGTCTGCCTCCTCTCTGCACCAGAAGCTCTGAAGAAATCTCCCGTGGGTCGACGGAATCTTCCCCCTGCAACCGCAGGCACCAAAAAGCTGCATTACCGGTCCCTTGGGTCTCCTCTCAGCACGACGAGCGAGGTCCCTCGAATCCAGCAACTCTGTCCAAGTGACCCCCACAGTCCAGTGACTCTTCAGTCCAAGTTTGGTGGAGGTAAGTCCTTGCCTCACCTGGCTGGGCTGCATTGCTGGGAACCGCGACTTTGCAGCTACTCCGGCCCCTGTGCACTTCCGGCAGAAATCCTTTGTGCACAGCCAAGCCTGGGTCCACGGCACTCTAACCTGCATTGCACGACTTTCTAAGTTGGTCTCCGGCGACGTGGGACTCCTTTGTGCAACTTCGGCGAGCACCATTTCATGCATCCTCGTAGTGCCTGTTTCTGGCCCTTCTCTGGGAGCTACTGGCTTCAGAGAGGGCTCCTTGTCTTGCTCGATGTCCCCTCTCTCTGCTGGTCTAATTTGCGACCTCCTGGTCCCTCCTGGGCCTCAGCAGCGTCCAAAAACGCTAACTGCACGATTTGCAGCTAGCAAGGCTTGTTGGCGTTCTTTCGGCGGGAAAACACTTCTGCACGACTCTCCACGGCGAGAGGGATCCGTCCACCAAAGGGGAAGTCTCTAGCCCTTTTCGTTCCTGCAGAAACCTCAGCTTCTTCTGACCAGTAGAAGCTTCTTTGCACCCGCAGCTGGCATTTCCTGGGCATCTGCCCATCTCCGACTTGCTTGTGACTTTTGGACTTGGTCCCCTTGTTCCACAGGTACCCTAGATTGGAAATCCACAGTTGTTGCATTGCTGGTTTGTGTCTTTCCTGCATTATTCCTCTAACACGACTTCTTTGTCCTTAGGGGAACTTTAGTGCACTTTGCACTCACTTTTCAGGGTCTTGGGGAGGGTTATTTTTCTAACTCTCACTATTTTCTAATAGTCCCAGCGACCCTCTACAAGGTCACATAGGTTTGGGGTCCATTCGTGGTTCGCATTCCACTTTTGGAGTATATGGTTTGTGTTGCCCCTATCCCTATGTTTCCCCATTGCATCCTATTGTAACTATACATTGTTTGCACTGTTTTCTAAGACTATACTGCATATTTTTGCTATTGTGTATATATATCTTGTGTATATTTCCTATCCTCTCACTGAGGGTACACTCTAAGATACTTTGGCATATTGTCATAAAAATAAAGTACCTTTATTTTTAGTATAACTGTGTATTGTGTTTTCTTATGATATTGTGCATATGACACTAAGTGGTACTGTAGTAGCTTCACACGTCTCCTAGTTCAGCCTAAGCTGCTCTGCTAAGCTACCATTATCTATCAGCCTAAGCTGCTAGACACCCTATACACTAATAAGGGATAACTGGGCCTGGTGCAAGGTGCAAGTACCCCTTGGTACTCACTACAAGCCAGTCCAGCCTCCTACATTGGTTGTGCAGCGGTGGGATAAGTGCTTTGAGACTACTTACCACTCTTGTCATTGTACTTTTCATAAGAGAAAAATATACAAAACAAGGTCAGTGTATATACACATAGCCAAAAAGTTTTGCATTTCCTCTTTTCACTCTTTTCTAAGTGCTGAAAAGTACTTCTAACTTTCAAAAAAGTTCTAAAAATTTTAAAAAGTTTTTTTCTCTGTCCTTCTAAAAGCTCTGACAAACTTTTTATCTTTTTCTATCACTTTAACTCTCTCTAAAAATGTCTGGCACAGGCCAAAATGTTGATCTGTCCAAACTTGCATATGATCACCTTAGCTGGAAAGGAGCAAGGAGTCTCTGCATAGAGAGAGGTTTGAGTGTAGGGAAGAATCCTTCCTTAGAACTGTTAATTAACATGCTTAGAGTACAGGATAAGGCCATAAGTGCCCAATCTGGTGAAAAAGTAGCTAATGGTTCTCAATCTGATCCAGGGACTCCCCCAGGAAAAGATTCAGGAAAGAAACTTCCTAGCCTGCCCATTACTAGACAGTCTAGCATAGTTGGTAATGATGATGAGCCACACCATATAAATAGTGTTGTCTCACATCATAGCAAAAGCATTTATTCTCACCATACTGGTAGTGATGTTTCTGTTAGCCAAGCTGTTAGGGTGGCTTCTGTAAGGGACAGGTCTCCTTCTGTTCATTCCCATCATACCTCTGTATCTGGAAATGTCCCTCCCACCCACCCTGATGACAGATTGTTAGAAAGGGAGCTCAATAGATTGAGAGTGGAACAAACCAGACTGAAGCTCAAGAAGCAACAGCTGGATTTGGATAGACAGTCTTTAGAATTAGAGAAGGAAAGACAGAAGTTGGGTTTAGAAACCCATGGTGGCAGCAGCAGTATTCCCCATAGTCATCCTGCAAAAGAGCATGATTCCAGGAATCTGCACAAGATAGTTCCCCCTTACAAGGAGGGGGATGACATTAACAAGTGGTTTGCTGCACTTGAGAGGGCCTGTGTTGTACAAGATGTCCCTCAAAGGCAGTGGGCTGCTATCCTATGGCTATCATTTAGTGGAAAAGGTAGGGATAGGCTCCTTACTGTGAAAGAAAATGATGCTAATAATTTCCAAGTTCTTAAGAATGCACTCCTGGATGGTTATGGCTTAACCACTGAACAGTACAGGATAAAGTTCAGAGAGACCAAAAAGGAGTCTTCACAAGACTGGGTTGATTTCATTGACCATTCAGTGAAGGCCTTGGAGGGGTGGTTACATGGCAGTAAAGTTACTGATTATGAAAGCCTGTATAACACAATCCTGAGAGAGCATATACTTAATAATTGTGTGTCTGATTTGTTGCACCAGTACCTGGTAGACTCTGATCTGACCTCTCCCCAAGAATTGGGAAAGAAGGCAGACAAATGGGTCAGAACAAGGGTGAACAGAAAAGTTCATACAGGGGGTGACAAAGATGGCAATAAGAAGAAAGATGGTGAAAAATCTCAAGATAAGCATGGGGATAAGGGTAAAACCAAAGATCCCACTTCAAATCTTAAACACTCTTCAGAGGGTGGGGATAAAACTAATTCTTCCTCTTCTTCTCAACCTGCACACATTAAAAAGCCTTGGTGCTTTGTGTGTAAAAACAGAGGCCATAGGCCAGGGGATAAGTCCTGTCCAGGTAAACCCCCTGAGCCTACCACCACTAATACATCAAGCTCTAGTGCCCCTAGCAGTAGTGGTACTAGTGGTGGGACTGCTGGCAACAGTCAAGTGAAGGGTGTAGTTGGGTTCACTTTTGGGTCCATAGTAGAAACTGGGGTAGTCACTCCCAAGACAGTTTCTGTCACACCTAGTGGCATTGGCCTTGCCACACTGGCTGCTTGTCCTCTTACAATGGATAAGTACAGGCAGACAGTTTCAATAAATGGTGTTGAGGCCTTGGCCTACAGGGACACAGGTGCCAGTATCACTTTGGTGACTGAAAACCTAGTGCACCCTGATCAACACATCATTGGACAACAGTATAAGATTATTGATGTCCATAACTCCACTAAGTTTCTTCCCTTAGCTATAATTCAGTTTAGTTGGGGTGTGTAGGAAAGTACCATCTTGCCTGGCATGTTACCCCCATTTTTCACTGTATATATGTTGTTTTAGTTGTATGTGTCACTGGGACCCTGGTAACCCAGGGCCCCAGTGCTCATAAGTGTGCCTGTATGTGTTACCTGTGTAGTGACTAACTGTCTCACTGAGGCTCTGCTAATCAGAACCTCAGTGGTTATGCTCTCTCATTTCTTTCCAAATTGTCACTGACAGGCTAGTGACCATTTTTACCAATTTACATTGGCTTACTGGAACACCCTTATAATCCCCTAGTATATGGTACTGAGGTACCCAGGGTATTGGGGTTCCAGGAGATCCCTATGGGCTGCAGCATTTCTTTTGCCACCCATAGGGAGCTCTGACAATTCTTACACAGGCCTGCCACTGCAGCCTGAGTGAAATAACGTCCACGTTATTTCACAGCCATTTTACACTGCACTTAAGTAACTTATAAGTCACCTATATGTCTAACCTTTACCTGGTAAAGGTTAGGTGCAAAGTTACTTAGTGTGAGGGCACCCTGGCACTAGCCAAGGTGCCCCCACATTGTTCAGAGCCAATTCACTGAACTTTGTGAGTACGGGGACACCATTACACGCGTGCACTACATATAGGTCACTACCTATATGTAGCTTCACCATGGTAACTCCGAATATGGCCATGTAACATGTCTATGATCATGGAATTGCCCCCTCTATGCCATCCTGGCATTGTTGGTACAATTCCATAATCCCAGTGGTCTGTAGCACAGACCCTGGTACTGCCAGACTGCCCTTCCTGGGGTTTCTCTGCAGCTGCTGCTGCTGCCAACCCCTCAGACAGGCATCTGCCCTCCTGGGGTCCAGCCAGGCCTGGCCCAGGATGGCAGAACAAAGAACTTCCTCTGAGAGAGGGTGTGACACCCTCTCCCTTTGGAAAATGGTGTGAAGGCAGGGGAGGAGTAGCCTCCCCCAGCCTCTGGAAATGCTTTGTTGGGCACAGAAGTGCCCAATTCTGCATAAGCCAGTCTACACCGGTTCAGGGACCCCTTAGCCCCTGCTCTGGCGCGAAACTGGACAAAGGAAAGGGGAGTGACCACTCCCCTGACCTGCACCTCCCCTGGGAGGTGTCCAGAGCTCCTCCAGTGTGCTCCAGACCTCTGCCATCTTGGAAACAGAGGTGCTGCTGGCACACTGGACTGCTCTGAGTGGCCAGTGCCACCAGGTGACGTCAGAGACTCCTTGTGATAGGCTCCTTCAGGTGTTAGTAGCCTTTCCTCTCTCCTAGGTAGCCAAACCCTCTTTTCTGGCTATTTAGGGTCTCTGTCTCTGGGGAAACTTTAGATAACGAATGCATGAGCTCAGCCGAGTTCCTCTGCATCTCCCTCTTCACCTTCTGATAAGGAATCGACCGCTGACCGCGCTGGAAGCCTGCAAACCTGCAACATAGTAGCAAAGACGACTACTGCAACTCTGTAACGCTGATCCTGCCGCCTTCTCGACTGTTTTCCTGCTTGTGCATGCTGTGGGGGTAGTCTGCCTCCTCTCTGCACCAGAAGCTCCGAAGAAATCTCCCGTGGGTCGACGGAATCTTCCCCCTGCAACCGCAGGCACCAAAAAGCTGCATCTCCGGTCCCTTGGGTCTCCTCTCAGCACGACGAGCGAGGTCCCTCGAATCCAGCGACACCGTCCAAGTGACCCCCACAGTCCAGTGACTCTTCAGCCCAAGTTTGGTGGAGGTAAGTCCTTGCCTCACCTCGCTGGGCTGCATTGCTGGGAACCGCGACTTTGCAAGCTTCTCCGGCCCCTGTGCACTTCCGGCGGAAATCCTTCGTGCACAGCCAAGCCTGGGTCCACGGCACTCTAACCTGCATTGCACGACTTTCTAAGTTGGTCTCCGGCGACGTGGGACTCCTTTGTGCAACTTCGGCGAGCACCGTTTCACGCATCCTCGTAGTGCCTGTTTCTGGCACTTCTCCGGGTGCTACCTGCTTCAGTGAGGGCTCCTTGTCTTGCTCGACGTCCCCTCTCTCTGCAGGTCCAATTTGCGACCTCCTGGTCCCTCCTGGGCCCCAGCAGCGTCCAAAAACGCCAAACGCACGATTTGCGTGTAGCAAGGCTTGTTGGCGTCCATCCGGCGGGAAAACACTTCTGCACGACTCTCCAAGGCGTGGGGGATCCATCCTCCAAAGGGGAAGTCTCTAGCCCTTGTCGTTCCTGCAGTATTCACAGTTCTTCAGCCTAGTAAGAGCTTCTTTGCACCAACCGCTGGCATTTCTTGGGCATCTGCCCATCTCCGAGCTGCTTGTGACTTTTGGACTTGGTCCCCTTGTTCCACAGGTACCTTCAGACAGGAATCCATCGTTGTTGCATTGCTGATTTGTGTTTTCCTTGCATTCTCCCTCTAACACGACTATTTTGTCCTTAGGGGAACTTTAGTGCACTTTGCACTCACTTTTCAGGGTCTTGGGGAGGGTTATTTTTCTAACTCTCACTATTTTCTAATAGTCCCAGCGACCCTCTACAAGGTCACATAGGTTTGGGGTCCATTCGGGGTTCGCATTCCACTTCTGGAGTATATGGTTTGTGTTGCCCCTATCCCTATGTTTCCCCATTGCATCCTATTGTAACTATACATTGTTTGCACTGTTTTCTAAGACTATACTGCATATTTTTGCTATTGTGTATATATATCTTGTGTATATTTCCTATCCTCTCACTGAGGGTACACTCTAAGATACTTTGGCATATTGTCATAAAAATAAAGTACCTTTATTTTTAGTATAACTGTGTATTGTGTTTTCTTATGATATTGTGCATATGACACTAAGTGGTACTGTAGTAGCTTCACACGTCTCCTAGTTCAGCCTGGGCTGCTCTGCTAAGCTACCATTATCTATCAGCCTAAGCTGCTAGACACCCTATACACTAATAAGGGATAACTGGGCCTGGTGCAAGGTGCAAGTACCCCTTGGTACTCACTACAAGCCAGTCCAGCCTCCTACAGGGTGGAGTTACCGGCCCTAAGCAGGTGGTGGTATCACCTAGCTTACCTGTAGACTGTCTCTTAGGTAATGACCTAGAGGCCTCAGGTTGGGCTGATGTAGAGTTTTATGCCCATGCAGCCATGCTGGGCATCCCTGAGGAATTGTTCCCTCTCATTTCTACTGAAATGAAAAAGCAAAGGAGAGAAGGCCTGAAAACTCAGCATCCCTCTCCATCAACAGGTAAAAAGGGTATCACAGTATCCCCTAACCACCCTACCATTCAGGATACCATTCCTGTGGTGGGAGAAACCTCTCCTGGGGTGGCACCTGTTCCAAGGGAAACATCAGCTGGCAAAGCTGTACTCCCTGAGGTAGAAGTACCTCTCCGTGGGATAACTAACATTGGTGAGAAAAAGAGCACCATTTTAGTTAACATGGAGCATCCCTCCAACCCTCCCAGAGAAACTTTAGTGCAGAAACCCTGCACTGCCTCACAACACTTAGGACAGCATCCCTGCCCTAGTGTGGAGCTCATAGGACAGCATCCCTGCCCTGCTCCAACTCAAGAGAAACAGCATCCCTGTTCTCTCTTCCAGCCATATGGACAAAGTTTTTGCCCAGCTATGGCTTTACTGCGACAGCATCCCTGTCTGGCATTTCCATCACTACAAATAGGTTCAGTGGACAATTCCCACTGCTCTAAACTAAAACTTACTGATAGAAACTCTGAAAATACATCTTCACATTGTTGCTTAGCTAAAAAACTTCAAACAGGGTGGTTTACATCCCCACAGGGAAGTAACCATATAGTGGATGATAAAGGGAGTAACCAGTCTATTGCAGAGCTACTCTCTACTTATCACCACTTAGACAATAAAGTCTCAACTGGCCAAGGTTAGCCTTATTGTCCTTCGTTTGGGGGGGGGGTTGTGTGAGAAAGTAGCCTCTTTCTAGCCTTGTTACCCCCACTTTTGGCCTGTTTGTGAGTGTATGTCAGGGTGTTTTCACTGTCTCACTGGGATCCTGCTAGCCAGGGCCCAGTGCTCATAGTGAAAACCCTATGTTTTCAGTATGTTTGTTATGTGTCACTGGGACCCTGCTAGTCAGGACCCCAGTGCTCATAAGTTTGTGGCCTATATGTATGTGTTCCCTGTGTGGTGCCTAACTGTCTCACTGAGGCTCTGCTAATCAGAACCTCAGTGGTTATGCTCTCTCATTTCTTTCCAAATTGTCACTAACAGGCTAGTGACCAATTTTACCAATTTACATTGGCTTACTGGAACACCCTTATAATTCCCTAGTATATGGTACTGAGGTACCCAGGGTATTGGGGTTCCAGGAGATCCCTATGGGCTGCAGCATTTCTTTTGCCACCCATAGGGAGCTCTGACAATTCTTACACAGGCCTGCCACTGCAGCCTGAGTGAAATAACGTCCACGTTATTTCACAGCCATTTTACACTGCACTTAAGTAACTTATAAGTCACCTATATGTCTAACCTTTACCTGGTAAAGGTTAGGTGCAAAGTTACTTAGTGTGAGGGCACCCTGGCACTAGCCAAGGTGCCCCCACATTGTTCAGAGCCAATTCACTGAACTTTGTGAGTGCGGGGACACCATTACACGCGTGCACTACATATAGGTCACTACCTATATGTAGCTTCACAATGGTAACCCCGAATATGGCCATGTAACATGTCTATGATCATGGAATTGCCCCCTCTATGCCATCCTGGCATAGTTGGCACAATCCCATGATCCCAGTGGTCTGTAGCACAGACCCTGGTACTGCCAAACTGCCCTTCCTGGGGTTTCACTGCAGCTGCTGCTGCTGCCAACCCCTCAGACACGCATCTGCCCTCCTGGGGTCCAGCCAGGCCTGGCCCAGGATGGCAGAACAAAGAACTTCCTCTGAGAGAGGGTGTGACACCCTCTCCCTTTGGAAAATGGTGTGAAGGCAGGGGAGGAGTAGCCTCCCCCAGCCTCTGGAAATGCTTTGTTGGGCACAGATGTACCCAATTCTGCGTAAGCCAGTCTACACCGGTTCAGGGACCCCTTAGCCCCTGCTCTGGCGCGAAACTGGACAAAGGAAAGGGGAGTGACCACTCCCCTGACCTGCACCTCCCCTGGGAGGTGTCCAGAGCTCCTCCAGTGTGCTCCAGACCTCTGCCATCTTGGAAACAGAGGTGCTGCTGGCACACTGGACTGCTCTGAGTGGCCAGTGCCACCAGGTGACGTCAGAGACTCCTTGTGATAGGCTCCTTCAGGTGTTGCTAGCCTATCCTCTCTCCTAGGTAGCCAAACCCTCTTTTCTGGCTATTTAGGGTCTCTGTCTCTGGGGAAACTTCAGATAACGAATGCATGAGCTCAGCCGAGTTCCTCTGCATCTCTCTCTTCACCTTCTGATAAGGAATCGACTGCTGACCGCGCTGGAAGCCTGCAAACCTGCAACATAGTAGCAAAGACGACTACTGCAACTCTGTAACGCTGATCCTGCCGCCTTCTCGACTGTTTTCCTGCTTGTGCATGCTGTGGGGGTAGTCTGCCTCCTCTCTGCACCAGAAGCTCTGAAGAAATCTCCCGTGGGTCGACGGAATCTTCCCCCTGCAACCGCAGGCACCAAAAAGCTGCATTACCGGTCCCTTGGGTCTCCTCTCAGCACGACGAGCGAGGTCCCTCGAATCCAGCAACTCTGTCCAAGTGACCCCCACAGTCCAGTGACTCTTCAGTCCAAGTTTGGTGGAGGTAAGTCCTTGCCTCACCTGGCTGGGCTGCATTGCTGGGAACCGCGACTTTGCAGCTACTCCGGCCCCTGTGCACTTCCGGCAGAAATCCTTTGTGCACAGCCAAGCCTGGGTCCACGGCACTCTAACCTGCATTGCACGACTTTCTAAGTTGGTCTCCGGCGACGTGGGACTCCTTTGTGCAACTTCGGCGAGCACCATTTCATGCATCCTGGCACTTCTCCGGGTGCTACCGGCTTCAGAGAGGGCTCCTTGTCTTGCTCAATGTCCCCTCTCTCTGCTGGTCCAATTTGCGACCTCCTGGTCCCTCCTGGGCCTCAGCAGCGTCCAAAAACGCTAACTGCACGATTTGCAGCTAGCAAGGCTTGTTGGCGTTCTTTCGGCGGGAAAACACTTCTGCACGACTCTCCACGGCGAGAGGGATCCGTCCACCAAAGGGGAAGTCTCTAGCCCTTTTCGTTCCTGCAGAAACCTCAGCTTCTTCTGACCAGTAGAAGCTTCTTTGCACCCGCAGCTGGCATTTCCTGGGCATCTGCCCATCTCCGACTTGCTTGTGACTTTTGGACTTGGTCCCCTTGTTCCACAGGTACCCTAGATTGGAAATCCACAGTTGTTGCATTGCTGGTTTGTGTCTTTCCTGCATTATTCCTCTAACACGACTTCTTTGTCCTTAGGGGAACTTTAGTGCACTTTGCACTCACTTTTCAGGGTCTTGGGGAGGGTTATTTTTCTAACTCTCACTATTTTCTAATAGTCCCAGCGACCCTCTACAAGGTCACATAGGTTTGGGGTCCATTCGTGGTTCGCATTCCACTTTTGGAGTATATGGTTTGTGTTGCCCCTATCCCTATGTTTCCCCATTGCATCCTATTGTAACTATACATTGTTTGCACTGTTTTCTAAGACTATACTGCATATTTTTGCTATTGTGTATATATATCTTGTGTATATTTCCTATCCTCTCACTGAGGGTACACTCTAAGATACTTTGGCATATTGTCATGAAAATAAAGTACCTTTATTTTTAGTATAACTGTGTATTGTGTTTTCTTATGATATTGTGCATATGACACTAAGTGGTACTGTAGTAGCTTCACACGTCTCCTAGTTCAGCCTAAGCTGCTCTGCTAAGCTACCATTATCTATCAGCCTAAGCTGCTAGACACCCTATACACTAATAAGGGATAACTGGGCCTGGTGCAAGGTGCAAGTACCCCTTGGTACTCACTACAAGCCAGTCCAGCCTCCTACACCCACTGGTAGTGTCTCATTACCAGTGTCCCATTGGTAGTGTCTCACTACTAGTGCTGCACTGGTGGTATCCCATCGCCCCACTGGTAGTGTCTCGTTACCAGTGTCTCATTGGTAGTGCCTCACTACTAGTGCTGCACTGGTGGTATCCCATCGCCCCACTGGTAGTGTCTCATTACTAGTGTCCCATTGGTAGTGTCTCACTACTAGTGCTGCACTGGTGGGATCCCATCGCCCCACTGGTAGTGTCTCATTACTAGTGTCCCATTGGTAGTGTCTCACTACTAGTGCTGCACTGGTGGGATCCCATCGCCCCACTGGTAGTGTCTCATTACTAGTGTCCCATTGGTAGTGTCTCATTACTAGTGCTGCACTGGTGGGATCCCATCACCCCACTGGTAGTGTCTCATTACTAGTGTCCCATTGGTAGTGTCTCATTACTAGTGCTGCACTGGTGGGATCCCATCACCCCACTGGTAGTCTCATTACTAGTGTCCCATGGGTAGTGTCTCACTACTAGTGCTGCACTGGTGGGATCCCATCACCCCACTGGTAGTGTTTCACCCCACTGGTAGTGTCTGATTACTAGTGTCCCATTGGTAGTGTCTCACTACTAGTGCTGCACTGGTGGGATCCCATCGCCCCACTGGTAGTGTCTCATTACCAGTGTCCCATTGGTAGTGTCTCACTACTAGTGCTGCACTGGTGGGATCCCATCACCCCACTGGTAGTGTCTCATTACTAGTGTCCCATTGGTAGTGTCTCATTACTAGTGCTGCACTGGTGGGATCCCATCACCCCACTGGTAGTCTCATTACTAGTGTCCCATGGGTAGTGTCTCACTACTAGTGCTGCACTGGTGGGATCCCATCACCCCACTGGTAGTGTTTCACCCCACTGGTAGTGTCTGATTACTAGTGTCCCATTGGTAGTGTCTCACTACTAGTGCTGCACTGGTGGGATCCCATCGCCCCACTGGTAGTGTCTCATTACCAGTGTCCCATTGGTAGTGTCTCACTACTAGTGCTGCACTGGTGGGATCCCATCACCCCACTGGTAGTGTCTCATTACTAGTGTCCCATTGGTAGTGTCTCATTACTAGTGCTGCACTGGTGGGATCCCATCACCCCACTGGTAGTCTCATTACTAGTGTCCCATGGGTAGTGTCTCACTACTAGTGCTGCACTGGTGGGATCCCATCACCCCACTGGTAGTGTCTCACCCCACTGGTAGTGTCTGATTACTAGTGTCCCATTGGTAGTTTCTCATTACTAGTGCTGCACTGGTGGGATCCCATCACCCCACTGGTAGCGTCTCATTACTAGTGTCCCATTGGTAGTGTCTCACTACTAGTGCTGCACTGGTGGTATCCCATCACCCCACTGGTAGCGTCTCATTACTAGTGTCCCATTGGTAGTGTCTCACTACTAGTGCTGCACTGGTGGTATCCCATCGCCCCACTGGTAGTCTCTCATTACTAGTGTCCCATTGGTAGTGTCTCACTACTAGTGCTGCACTGGTGGTATCCCATCGCCCCACTGGTAGTGTCTCATTACTAGTGTCCCATTGGTAGTGTCTCACTACTAGTGCTGCACTGGTGGTATCCCATCACCCCACTGGTAGTGTCTCATTACTAGTGTCCCATTGGTAGTGTCTCATTACTAGTGCTGCGCTGGTGCTATCCCATCACCCCACTGGTAGTGTCACATTAGTTGTGTCCTCTTGTGTCCCCTTTGCAGTGTTGCATGGTCTGAGATGAATCGGCCCGAGCCCTGATCTATCTGAGCCACCTCTTTCTGAGTTAGGAGAAATGACTACAATAGGAATGTTTATTTGTGAGCTAACAAGATGGCAGAGTAGATGCAATCTTGGTCCTTTCCAGCAACCCCAGACATACTCCTGAGGCATCCTACCTGCCCAGCATAGCTAATCCATCAGAGGGGGTGATAACTGGCCCCCTGGTCTGTGGTGGTGGCAAACTGACAACCTTGGCAGCTCCATGCAGAGAAATCTGTACCATGTTGAGGAGGTGTGGCGAGGTCAGGCACTGGAGGCCATCTTGGGTGGACCGTCAGGAAAGGGACGTGGAGTTGCAGTCCCTGCTCAATGCTGCGGGCTTCAGCCGCAGATAGGCAAAAAGAGGAGGTGCATTTGCAGGTGACCCTTGTAGGAAAGTACCATCTTGCCTGGCATGTTATCCCCATAATTCACTGTATATATGTTGTTTTAGTTGTATGTGTCACTGGGACCGTGCCAGCCAGGGCCCCAGTGCTCATAAGTGTGCCATGTATGTGTTACCTGTGTTATGACTAACTGTCTCACTGAGGCTCTGCTATCCAGAACCTCAGTGGGTATGCTCTCTCATTTCTTTCCAAATTGTCACTAACAGGCTAGTGACCAATTTCACCAATTTATATTGGCATACTGGAACACCCTTATAATTCCCTAGTATATGGTACTGAGGTACCCAGGGTATTGGGGTTCCAGGAGATCCCTATGGGCTGCAGCATTTCTTGTGCCACCCATAGGGAGATCTGACAATTCTTACACAGGCCTGCCAGTGCAGCCTGAGTGAAATAACGTCCACGTTATTTCACAGCCATTTACCACTGCACTTAAGTAACTTATAAGTCACCTATATGTCTAACCTTTACCTGGTAACGGTTGGGTGCTAAGTGGTACTAAGTTACTTAGTGTGTGGGCACCCTGGCACTAGCCAAGGTGCTCCCACATTGTTCAGGGCAAATTCCCCGGACTTTGTGAGTGCGGGGACACCATTACACACGTGCACTATATATATGTCACAACATATGTATAGCGTCACAATGGTAACTCCGAACATGGCCATGTAACATGTCTAAGATCATGGAATTGTCACCCCAATGCCATTCTGGCATTGGGGAGACAATTCCATGATCCCCTGAGTCTCTAGCACAGACCTGGGTACTGCCAAACTACCTTTCCCGGGGTTTCACTGCAGCTGCTGCTGCTGCCAACCCATCAGACAGGTTTCTGCCCTCCTGGGGTCCAGCCAGGCTTGGCCCAGGAAGGCAGAACAAAGGACTTCCTCAGAGAGAGGGTGTTACACCCTCTCCCTTTGGAAAAAGGTGTCAGGGCTGGGGAGGAGTAGCCTCCCCCAGCCTCTGGAAATGCTTTGATGGGCACAGATGGTGCCCATCTCTGCATAAGCCAGTCTACACCGGTTCAGGGATCCTCCAGTCCTGCTCTGGCGTGAAACTGGACAAAGGAAAGGGGAGCGACCACTCCCCTGACCTGCACCTCCCCTGGGAGGTGCCCAGAGCTCCTCCAGTGTGCTCCAGACCTCTGCCATCTTGGAAACAGAGGTGCTGCTGGCACACTGGACTGCTCTGAGTGGCCAGTGCCAGCAGGTGACGTCAGAGACTCCTTCTGATAGGCTCCTCCAGGTGTTGCTAGCCTATCCTCTCTCCTAAGTAGCCAAACCTCCTTTTCTGGCTATTTAGGGTCTCTGCTTTGGGGAATTCTTTAGATAACGAATGCAAGAGCTCATCAGAGTTCCTCTGCATCTCTCTCTTCACCTTCTGCCAAGGAATCGACCGCTGACTGCTCTGGACGCCTGCAAAACTGCAACAATGTAGCAAAGACGACTACTGTGACCTTGTAACGCTGATCCTGCCGCCTTCTCGACTGTTTTCCTGGTGGTGCATGCTGTGGGGGTAGTCTGCCTCCTCTCTGACTAGAAGCTCCGAAGAAATCTGCCGTGGGTCGACGGAATCTTCCCCCTGCAACCGCAGGCACCAAAGAACTGCATCACCGGTCCTCTGGGTCTCCTTTCAGCACGACAAGCAAGGTCCCTTGAACTCAGCAACTCTGTCCAAGTGACTCCCACAGTCCAGTGACTCTTCAGTCCAAGTTTGGTGGAGGTAAGTCCTTGCCTCCCCACGCTAGATTGCATTGCTGGGAACCGCGTGTTTTGCAGCTACTCCGGCTCCTGTGCACTCTTCCAGGATTTCCTTTGTGCACAGCCAAGCCTGGGTCCCCGGCACTCTAACCTGCAGTGCACGACCTCCTGAGTTGTCCTCCGGCGTCGTGGGACCCTCTTTTGTGACTTCGGGTGAGCTCCGGTTCACTCCACTTCATAGTGCCTGTTCTGGCACTTCTGCGGGTGCTGCTTGCTTCTGAGTGGGCTCTTTGTCTTGTTGGATGCCCCCTCTGTCTCCTCACGCAATTGGCGACATCCTGGTCCCTCCTGGGCCACAGCAGCATCCAAAAACCCTAACCGTGACCCTTGCAGCTAGCAAGGCTTGTTTGCAGTCTTTCTGCACGGAAACACCTCTGCATGACTCTTCATGACGTGGGACATCCATCCTCCAAAGGGGAAGTTTCTAGCCCTTGTCGTTCTTGCAGAATCCATAGCTTCTACCATCCGATGGCAGCTTCTTTGCACCCACAGCTGGCATTTCCTGGGCATCTGCCCACTCCCGACTTGATCGTGACTTTTGGACTTGGTCCCCTTGTTCCACAGGTACTCTCATCAGGAAATCCATCGTTGTTGCATTGCTGGTGTTGGTCTTCCTGGCAGAATTCTCCTATCACGACTTCTGTGCTCTTTGGGGAACTTAGGTGCACTTTGCACCCACTTTTCCAGGTCTTGGGGTGGGCTATTTTTCTAACCCTCACTGTTTTCTTACAGTCCCAGCGACCCTCTACAAGGTCACATAGGTTTGGGGTCCATTCGTGGTTTGCATTCCACTTCTAGAGTATATGGTTTGTGTTGCCCCTATCCCTATGTGCCCCCATTGCATTCTATTGTGACTATACATTGTTTGCACTGTTTTCTATTGCTATTACTGCATATTTTGGTATTGTGTACATATATCTTGTGTATATTTGCTATCCTCATACTGAGGGTACTCACTGAGATACTTTGGCATAGTGTCATAAAAATAAAGTACCTTTATTTTTAGTATATCTGTGTATTGTGTTTTCTTATGATATTGTGCATTTGACACTAGTGGTATTGTAGGAGCTTCACTTGTCTCCTAGTTCAGCCTAAGCTGCTCTGCTAAGCTACCTTTTCTATCAGCCTAAGCTGCTAGACACCCCTCTACACTAATAAGGGATACCTGGACCTGGTGCAAGGTGTAAGTACCCCTTGGTACCCACTACAAGCCAGGCCAGCCTCCTACAACCCTCGGTGCAGAGCAACCGACTGCCTGAATGTCTGGGAGACACTGTGTGGCCACCTCTGATCCCACGGGGCAGGTCTACCCCTGAGCCTTAATGAAGGCAGCGTCCCCAGCCACACCGGACAGGCTCTTCAGAGATCTTGAATCCGGTATTCTGCAGGCCATGCCCCGGTAGATAGTTCTCCGATGGGGGAACATCCTTTTGTGTGTTGACTCCTTCAGGGGATCAGACTGTCACTTCCTCCAGAACCCTGATATTCTGCACTCTAGGATGTAGATCAGGTTCTTAATTTGTTCTTGTCCTGGCAACACAACAGGTTTTTGTTTAGGAAGGAGCTTTCAGCGAAACTAGCTATGCTTCTCTATGTGATCTCATGTAGATGGCTCTTAGATATAAGAGCCTTGTATGTCACTGATAGGACCTTTTCTCCTTTAGGGGTGTCTTTTATAGTCAGCGGATGGACAAAATGTAATACTAGGGTTATTTCTTACCTTGCTTTTCTAGAGTCCCCGAAATTATGTGTTGTTCAATGCCTCAAAGCATTTGAGGAGATGTCGGCAGAATTTCACCTACGTGGGGAACGCCAGCTTCTCATTGCTCTGCAGAAACCCCATAGAACGGTCTCGTCTCCCACCATGACTCCTTGGGTGAGGTGGGTCATGCAAGAAGACGGGATTGACTTAAACCTGTTTGAAGCACACACAGCTTGCGGGTGATGACCTCCAAAGCTTTCAGATTTGGTGCCGTCTGGAAGATATTATGAAAGTGGCTGATTGGTCTTCGGACTCTTACGTTTAAGAGGTTTTATTTTACTTCAAATCAGTGTTGGATTTGGTTCATCTGGTGGTGAGCAAGCTTTGAAGTAGCATAATACTCGCCACTGGACCTGACATAGAATGAAAAATGTACTAGCTATTGTAATGGAAAGTTTCAATTCTATTAAGGATACGGGGCAAGGATTATCCCATCCATGGATTGGGATCCAGTTGACCCTCCCGTAACTAGTAAGTCTAGTATTTTGTATTCAGACTAATGTATTTTTCTGGGCTGTCAATCTGCATTCATGGTCATCTCACATTTATTTAACAAGATGTTGCCCTCTGTGGTAGCTTTATTATTTTGGAGACCTCTTGCTTATTGCTTCTTTTTTCCTATGGGCAGATTCCGGGAAACAGAAGACATGAACCCAGAGCAACGGCATGACTTGGGCAACGAAAGAGAATGGGGGAACACAAAAGAAAGACTATATTAGAGACTGTTGACTCCCTATTGGTTGCAGCATTGTGCTCCTTTACTTATTGGTTATTGAGCTTTTCTTGGTCATTCTCACAGCCTCTTGGGAATGGTAGTTCTTTAACTTGTGAAATGGCTGCTATTAATAAACAAAGGAAGATTTAGCATAAACAAGCGGCAATCTCAAGGACCAGTGACCGTGAGAGTGAAAGCAAGAAGCCCTCATCAACAGAAGCAACTGCCACCACCTCAGTCTCATCGTTGAGACTTTAGTTGCAGAACTATCCAATATTGGCACATATGTAGGGAAAATGGACACTAAACTGGCAGAAGTCTCAGGCGAGGTTAAATAAATGAAGACAGAGCTCACCTCCCTTTACCACTGTCTTGACACCACAGAAAGTAGAATAACCTGTGTAAACACCTGGCTGGTGTTTGTGAAAGGGGGCCCAACATATGGGCAAGATTGCTGACCTGGAAGATAAGCCCTGCTGGAACAATGTCAGGTTTTATGGTGTACAGGATAAATGAATTGTAGGAAAGTACCATCTTGCCTGGCATGTTACCCCCATTTTTCACTGTATATATGTTGTTTTAGTTGTATGTGTCACTGGGACCCTGCCACACAGGGACCCAGTGCTCATAAGTGTGCCTGACTGTTTTACCTGTGTAGTGACTAACTGTCTCACTGAGGCTCTGCTATCCAGAACCTCAGTGGTTATGCTCTCTCATTTCTTTCAAATTGTCACTAACAGGCTAGTGACCAATTTTACCAATTCACATTGGCTTACTGGAACACCCTTATAATTCCCTAGTATATGGTACTGAGGTACCCAGGGTATTGGGGTTCCAGGAGATCCCTATGGGCTGCAGCATTTCTTTTGCCACCCATAGGGAGCTCTGACAATTCTTACACAGGCCTGCCACTGCAGCCTGAGTGAAATAATGCACACATTATTTCACAGCCATTTTCACTGCACTTAAGTAACTTATAAGTCACCTATATGTCTATCCTTTACCTGGTAAAGGTTAGGAGCAAAGTTACTTAGTGTGTGGGCACCCTGGCACTAGCCAAGGTGCCCCCACATTGTTCAGGGCAAATTCCCCGACTTTGTGAGTGCGGGGACACCATTACATGCGTGCACTACACATAGGTCACTACCTATGTGTAGCTTCACAATGGTAACTCCGAATATGGCCATGTAACATGTCTAAGATCATGGAATTGCCCCCTCTATGCCATCCTGGCATAGTTGGCACAATTCCATGCTCCCAGTGGTCTGTAGCACAGACCCTGGTACTGCCAAACTGCCTTTTCAGGGGTTTCACTGCAGCTGCTGCTGCTGCCAACCCCACAGACAGGCTTCTGCCCTCCTGGGGTCCAGCCAGGCCTGGCCCAGGATGGCAGAACAAAGGACTTCCTCAGAGAGGGGGTGTTACACCCTCTCCCTTTGGAAAATGGTGTGAAGGCAGGGGAGGAGTAGCCTCCCCCAGCCTCTGGAAATGCTTTCTTGGGCACAGATGTGCCCAATTCTGCATAAGCCAGTCTACACCGGTTCAGGGACCCCTCAGTATTGCTTAGGCGCGAAACTGGACAAAGGAAAGGGGAGTGACCACTCCCCTGACCTGCACCTCCCCTGGGAGGTGCCCAGAGCTCCTCCAGTGTGCTCCAGACCTCTGCCATCTTGGAAACAGAGGTGCTGCTGGCACACTGGACTGCTCTGAGTGGACAGGCCAGGCAGGTGACGTCAGAGACTCCTTCTGATAGGCTCCTTCAGGTGTTGCTAGCCTATCCTCTCTCCTGAGTAGCCAAACCCTCTTTTCTGGCTATTTAGGGTCTCTGTCTTTGGGGATTCCTCAGATAACGAATGCAAGAGCTCATCAGAGTTCCTCTGCATCTCTCTCTTCACCTTCTGCCAAGGAATCGACTGCTGACCGCGCTGGAAGCCTGCAAAACTGCAACAAAGTAGCAAAGACGACTACTGCAACCTTGTAACGCTGCTCCTGCTGCCTTCTCGACTGTTTTCCTGGTGGTGCATCCTGTGGGGGTAGTCTGCCTCCTCTCTGCATCAGAAGCTGCGAAGAAATCTCCCGTGGGTCGACGGAATCTTCCCCCTGCAACCGCAGGCACCAAAAAGCTGCATCACCGGTCCCTTGGGTCTCCTCTCACGACGACGAGCGAGGTCCCTTGAATCCAGCAACACTGTCCAAGTGACCCCCACGGTCCAGTGACTCTTCAGTCCAAGTTTGGTGGAGGTAAGTCCTTGCCTCCCCACGCCAGACTGCATTGTTGGTAACCGTGACTTTTGCAACTTCTCCGGCCTCTGTGCACTTCCGGCGGAAATCCTTTGTGCATAGCCAAGCCTGGGTCCACGGCACTCTAACCTGCATTGCACAACTTTCTAAGTTGGTCTCCGGCGACGTGGGACTCCTTTGTGTAACTTCAGGCGAGCACCGTTTCACTTTTCTTCGTAGTGCCTGTTCTGGCACTTCTGCGGGTGCTGCCTGCTTCTGAGAGGGCTCCTTGTCTTGCTCGGCATCCTCTCTGTCCCCTGACGAAATTGGCGACATCCTGGTCCATCCTGGGCCACAGCAGCATCCAAAAATGCTAACCACATGACTTGCAGCTAGCAAGGCATGTTGGCGTCCATTTGGCGGGAAAACACTTCTGCACGACTCTCCACGGCGTGGGGGATCCATCCTCCAAAGGGGACGTCTGTAGCCCTTGTCGTTCCTGCAGAATCCTCAGCTTCTTCAGTCCAGTAGAAGCTTCTTTGCACCCACAGCTGGCATTTCCTGGGCATCTGCCCATCTCCGACTTGCTTGTGACTTTTGGACTTGGTCCCCTTGTTCCACAGGTACCCTCAACTGGAAATCCATTGTTGTTGCATTGCTGGTTTGTGTCTTTCCTGCATTATTCCTCTATCACGACTTCTAAGTCTTTGGGGGAACTTTAGTGCACTTTGCACTCACTTTTCAGAGTCTTGGGGTGGGGTATTTTTCTAACCCTTGCTATTTTCTAATAGTCCCAGCGACCCTCTACAAGGTCACATAGGTTTGGGGTCCATTCGTGGTTCGCATTCCACTTTTGGAGTATATGGTTTGTGTTGCCCCTATCCCTATGTGTTTCCATTGCATCCTATTGTAACTATACATTGTTTGCACTGTTTTCTAAGACTATACTGCATATTTTTGGTATTGTGTACATATATCTTGTGTATATTTCTTATCCTCATACTGAGGGTACTCACTGAGATACTTTTGGCATATTGTCATAAAAATAAAGTCCTTTATTTTTAGTATAACTGTGTATTGTGTTTTCTTATGATATTGTGCATATGGCATTTGTGGTACTGTAGTAGCTTCACACGTCTCCTAGTTCAGCCTAAGCTGCTCTGCTAAGCTACCATTATCCATCAGCCTAAGCTGCTAGACACCCAATACACTAATAAGGGGTACCTGGGCCTGGTGCAAGGTGTAAGTACCCCTTGGTACTCACCACAAGCCAGTCCAGCCTCCTACATTGGTTGTGCAGCGGTGGGATAAGTGCTTTGAGACTACTTACCACTCTTGACATTGTACTTTTCATAAGAGAAAACTATACAATACAAGTTCAGTGTATGTACACATAACTAAAAAGTTTTGCATTCCCTCTTTTCACTCTTTTCTAAGTGCTGAAAAGTACTTCTAAAACTTTCTAAAAGTTCTTGAAAAGTTTAAAAAGTTTTTTTTCTGTCTTTTCAAAAGTTCTGAAAAACTTTTTCTTCACTTTTTCTATCACTTAACTCTTTCTAAAATGTCTGGCACAGGCCAAAATGTTGATCTGACCAAGATTGCATATGATCACCTTAGCTGGAAAGGAGCAAGGAGTCTCTGCATAGAAAGAGGTTTGAGTGTAGGGAAGAATCCTTCTTTGGAATTGTTGCTTAACATGCTTAGAAAACAAGATAAGGCCAGAAGGGCCCCATCTGTTGAAAAAGTAGTTAATGGTTCCCAATCTGATCCAGGTACTCCCCTAGAGATATATTCAGAAAGGAAACTTCCCAGCCTGCCCAGTATCAGACAACCTAGCATAGCTGGTACTGATGAGGGGTCACATCATACAGACAGTGTGGTCTCACATCACAGTAGAAGTAGGCAGTCTCACCATACAGATGGTGAACTCTCACATTATAAGTAAGCATGTTAAGGTTCAATCTGTTAGGGACAGGTCTCCTTCTGTCCATTCTCATCACACTTCTGTTTCTAGGCATGTCCCTCCCACCCACCCTGATGACAGAATGTTAGAAAGGGAGCTCAATAAATTGAGAGTGGAGACATCCAGGCTGAAGCCCAAGAAGCAACAGCTGGATTTAGATAGACAAGCTTTAGAGATAGAAAAAGAAAGACAGAAACTGGGTTTAGATACCCATGGTGGCAGCAGCAGTATTCCCCATAGTCATCCTGTAAAAGAGCATGATTCCAGGAATCTGCATAAGATAGTTCCCCCGTATAAGGAGGGGGATGACGTTAACAAGTGGTTTGCTACACTTGAGAGGGCTTGTGTTGTTCAAGATGTCCCTCAAAGGCAGTGGGCTGCTATCCTATGGCTATCATTTAGTGGTAAGGGTAGGGATAGACTCCTTACTGTGAAAGAAAGTGATGCCAACAATTTCACTATTCTTAAAAATGCACTCCTTGATGGTTATGGCTTAACCACTGAACAATACAGGATAAAGTTCAGAGAGACCAAAAAGGAGTCTTCACAAGACTGGGTTGATTTCATTGACCATTCAGTGAAGGCCTTGGAGGGGTGGTTACATGGCAGTAAAGTGACTGACTATGAAAGCCTGTACAACTTAATCCTGAGAGAGCATATTCTTAATAATTGTGTGTCAGATTTTTTGCACCAGTACTTGGTAGACTCTGATCTGACCTCTCCCCAAGAATTGGGAAAGAAGGCAGACAAATTGGTCAGAACAAGGGTGAACAGAAAAGTTCATACAGGGGGTGACAAAGATGGCAAGAAGAAGGATGGTAAGCCTTCAGACAAAGGTGGGGACAAATCTAAAAATGAGTCTTCATCAGGTCCACAAAAACACTCTGGTGGGGGTGGTGGGCCTAAATCCTCTTCTAAACATAATCAAGAAAAGAAACCATGGTGCTATTTATGTAAAGTAAAAGGCCATTGGACAACAGATCCCAGTTGTCCAAAGAAAAGCACCAAGCCTCCTACCACTACAACCCCTACTGCTACACCTAGTGTCCCTACTAATAGCAGTGGTGGTGGGAGCAAACCTACTAATAGCCAATCCAAGGGAGTAGCTGGGCTCACTTTTGGTAACTTAGTTGGGGTTGGTCTGATTAGGGAGACCACAGAGGCTGTGTTAGTCTCTGAGGGGGCTATTGATTTAGCCATCTTGGTTGCTTGTCCCCTTAACATGGATAAGTACAAGCAACTACCCCTAATAAATGGTGTTGAGGTCCAGGCCTACAGGGACACAGGTGCCAGTGTCACAATGGTGATTGAGAAACTGGTACACCCTGAACAACACCTACTTGGTCACCAGTACCAAGTAACCGATGCTCACAACAACACACTTAGCCACCCCATGGCTGTTGTAAATCTCAACTGGGGGGGGGGGTTACTGGTCCAAAGAAAGTTGTGGTAGCTTCAGATTTGCCTGTAGACTGTCTATTAGGGGATGATTTGGAGAAATCAGCTTGGTCAGATGTGGAGTTGGAGGCCCATGCAGCAATGCTGGGCATTCCAGGGCATATTTTTGCTTTGACAAGGGCCCAGGCCAAAAAGCAAAAAGGACAGGGAAGCTTGGATCCTGGAACAATGGACCAATTGCTCCCTAAAGCTAGGGCTAGTAGAAGTGAAGCACTTCCTACTATCCCTCCCTCTACAGTGGATTCTTCTGAGGAAGAAGAATTTCCACCCTGTGCAGAACCTACACCAGAGGAGCTGGAAGCAGACACTGCTGAGCTTTTGGGTGAAGGGGGGCCTGCCAGGGAGGAGCTGAGTGTGGCACAGCAAACCTGTCCCACATTAGAGGGTCTAAGACAGCAAGCTGTCAAACAAGCAAATGGGGATATCAGTGACTCTCACAGAGTTTACTGGGAGGACAACCTCTTGTACACTGAGTCAAGGGATCCTAAACCTGGAGCAGCCAGAAGATTAGTGATTCCTCAGGAGTACAGAAAGTTCCTCCTAACTCTTGCACATGATATTCCCCTTGCTGGGCATCTAGGGCAAATGAAAACTTGGGACAGACTTGTTCCCCTGTTTCATTGGCCTAGAATGTCTGAGGACACAAAGGAATTTTGTAAGTCCTGTGAAACCTGTCAAGCCAGTGGCAAGACAGGTGGCACCCCAAAGGCACCCCTTATTCCAATGCCTGTGGTTGGGGTTCCCTTTGAAAGGGTAGGGGTTGACATAGTTGGCCCCCTTGACCCTCCTACTGCTTCAGGCAATAGGTTTATCTTGGTGGTAGTGGACCATGCCACAAGATATCCTGAGGCAATTCCTCTAAGGACCACTACAGCTCCTGCAGTGGCAAAGGCCCTCCTGGGAATCTTTTCCAGGGTGGGCTTCCCAAAAGAGGTAGTTTCAGACAGAGGAAGCAATTTCATGTCTGCTTACTTGAAGGCCATGTGGAAAGAGTGTGGGGTGACATACAAATTCACCACACCCTATCATCCACAAACAAATGGACTGGTGGAGAGGTTTAATAAAACTCTCAAAGGCATGATTATGGGACTCCCAGACAAACTCCGCAGGAGATGGGATATCCTTTTATCATGCCTCCTTTTTGCCTACAGGGAGGTACCCCAGAAAGGAGTGGGCTTCAGCCCCTTTGAACTCCTCTTTGGACACCCTGTTAGGGGTCCACTCACACTTGTCAAGGAGGGTTGGGAACAACCTTTAAAAGCTCCAAAGCAAGATATTGTGGATTATGTACTAGGCCTCAGATCAAGGATGGCTGAATACATGAAGAAGGCCAGTAAAAACCTTCAGGCCAGCCAAGAGCTCCAGAAGCAATGGCATGACCAGAAGGCTGTTTTGGTTCAGTACCAACCAGGGCAGAAAGTGTGGGTCTTGGAGCCTGTGGCCCCAAGAGCACTCCAAGATAAATGGAGTGGACCCCACACAATTGTTGAGAAAAAGGGTGAAGTCACCTACTTGGTTGACTTAGCCACTGCCAGGAGTCCCCTTAGGGTGCTCCATGTCAACCGCCTGAAACCCTACTATGACAGGGCTGATCTCACCCTGCTCATGGCAACTGATGAGGGACAGGAAGAAGACAGTGATCCTCTACCTGATCTCTTCTCTTCCACAGAACAAGATGCTCTTGTGGAAGGTGTAGTTTTGGCTGATTGTCTTTCTGCTGAGCAGAAAGACCATTGCATAAATCTCCTGGGTCAGTTTTCTGAACTCTTCTCTACTGTGCCAGGTACCACTTCTTGGTGTGAGCACACTATAGATACTGGAGACAGCTTGCCTGTCAAAAGTAAGATCTATAGGCAGCCTGACCATGTCAGAGACTGCATAAAGCAAGAGGTCCAGAAAATGTTAGAACTAGGAGTGGTTGAGCACTCTGAAAGTCCATGGGCCTCTCCTGTGGTACTTGTGCCAAAGCCTCATTCCAAAGATGGAAAAAAAGAAATGAGGTTTTGTGTTGATTACAGAGGTCTCAACCAGGTAACCAAAACTGATGCTCACCCTATACCCAGGGCAGATGAGCTCATACATACACTGGCACCTGCCAAGTATCTAAGCACTTTTGATTTGACTGCAGGGTATTGGCAGATCAAATTATCAGAAGATGCTAAAGCAAAAACTGCATTTTCAACCATTGGAGGACATTACCAGTTCACAGTAATGCCTTTTGGATTGAAAAATGCACCTGCCACTTTTCAAAGGTTGGTGAATACAGTCCTGCAAGGGCTGGAAGCCTTCAGTGCAGCATATCTGGATGTTATAGCTGTCTTTAGCTCCAGCTGGGATGATCACCTGGTCCACCTATGGAAAGTTTTGGAGGCCCTGCAGAAGGCAGGCCTCACTATCAAGGCTTCAAAGTGCCAGATAGGGCAGGGGAAGGTGGTTTATCTGGGACACCTGGTTGGTGGAGAACAGATTGCACCACTTCAGGGGAAGATCCAGACAATTATGGATTGGACTACACCTACTACTCAGACTCAGGTGAGAGCCTTTTTAGGCCTCACTGGGTATTACAGGAGGTTCATAAAGAACTATGGCTCCATTGCAGCCCCTCTTAATGACCTCACATCCAAAAGAATGCCTGAAAAGGTATTGTGGACAGCAAACTGTCAGAAAGCTTTTGAGGAGCTGAAGCAGGCCATGTGCTCTGCACCTGTCCTGAAAAGCCCATGTTACTCTAAAATATTCTATGTCCAAACTGATGCATCTGAATTAGGAGTAGGGGCAGTCCTATCACAACTTAATTCTGAGGGCCAGGATCAACCTGTTGCTTTTATTAGTATGAGGTTGACCCCTAGAGAAAAGCGTTGGTCTGCCATTGAGAGGGAGGCCTTTGCTGTGGTCTGGGCTCTGAAGAAGTTGAGGCCATACCTGTTTGGCACTCACTTCATTGTTCAGACAGACCACAAACCTCTACTTTGGCTAAAACAAATAAAAGGTGAAAATCCTAAATTGTTGAGGTGGTCCATATCTCTACAGGGAATGGACTATACAGTGGAACATAGACCTGGGAGTACCCACTCCAATGCAGATGGACTCTCCAGATATTTCCACTTAGACAATGAAGACCCATCAGGTAATGACTAGTCTTATTGTCCTTCGTTTGGGGGGGGGGGGGGTTGTGTAGGAAAGTACCATCTTGCCTGGCATGTTACCCCCATTTTTCACTGTATATATGTTGTTTTAGTTGTATGTGTCACTGGGACCCTGCCACACAGGGCCCCAGTGCTCATAAGTGTGCCTGACTGTGTTACCTGTGTAGTGACTAACTGTCTCACTGAGGCTCTGCTATCCAGAACCTCAGTGGTTATGCTCTCTCATTTCTTTCAAATTGTCACTAACAGGCTAGTGACCAATTTTACCAATTCACATTGGCTTACTGGAACACCCTTATAATTCCCTAGTATATGGTACTGAGGTACCCAGGGTATTGGGGTTCCAGGAGATCCCTATGGGCTGCAGCATTTCTTTTGCCAACCATAGGGAGCTCTGACAATTCTTACACAGGCCTGCCACTGCAGCCTGAGTGAAATAATGCACACATTATTTCACAGCCATTTTCACTGCACTTAAGTAACTTATAAGTCACCTATATGTCTATCCTTTACCTGGTAAAGGTTAGGTGCAAAGTTACTTAGTGTGTGGGCACCCTGGCACTAGCCAAGGTGCCCCCACATTGTTCAGGGCAAATTCCCCGACTTTGTGAGTGCGGGGACACCATTACATGCGTGCACTACACATAGGTCACTACCTATGTGTAGCTTCACAATGGTAACTCCGAATATGACCATGTAACATGTCTAAGATCATGGAATTGCCCCCTCTATGCCATCCTGGCATAGTTGGCACAATTCCATGCTCCCAGTGGTCTGTAGCACAGACTCTGGTACTGCCAAACTGCCTTTTCAGGGGTTTCACTGCAGCTGCTGCTGCTGCCAACCCCACAGACAGGCTTCTGCCCTCCTGGGGTCCAGCCAGGCCTGGCCCAGGATGGCAGAACAAAGGACTTCCTCAGAGAGGGGGTGTTACACCCTCTCCCTTTGGAAAATGGTGTGAAGGCAGGGGAGGAGTAGCCTCCCCCAGCCTCTGGAAATGCTTTCTTGGGCACAGATGTGCCCAATTCTGCATAAGCCAGTCTACACCGGTTCAGGGACCCCTCAGCCCTGCTGAGGCGCGAAACTGGACAAAGGAAAGGGGAGTGACCACTCCCCTGACCTGCACCTCCCCTGGGAGGTGCCCAGAGCTCCTCCAGTGTGCTCCAGACCTCTGCCATCTTGGAAACAGAGGTGCTGCTGGCACACTGGACTGCTCTGAGTGGACAGGCCAGGCAGGTGACGTCACAGACTCCTTCTGATAGGCTTCTTCAGGTGTTGCTAGCCTATCCTCTCTCCTAAGTAGCCAAACCCTCTTTTCTGGCTATTTAGGGTCTCTGTCTTTGGGGATTCCTCAGATAACTAATGCAAGAGCTCATCAGAGTTCCTCTGCATCTCTCTCTTCACCTTTTGCCAAGGAATCGACTGCTGACCGCGCTGGAAGCCTGCAAAACTGCTACAAAGTAGCAAAGACGACTACTGCAACCTTGTAACGCTGCTCCTGCTGCCTTCTCGACTGTTTTCCTGGTGGTGCATCCTGTGGGGGTAGTCTGCCTCCTCTCTGCATCAGAAGCTGTGAAGAAATCTCCTGTGGGTCGACGGAATCTTCCCCCTGCAACCGCAGGCACCAAAAAGCTGCATCACCGGTCCCTTGGGTCTCCTCTCACGACGACGAGCGAGGTCCCTTGAATCCAGCAACACTGTCCAAGTGACCCCCACGGTCCAGTGACTCTTCAGTCCAAGTTTGGTGGAGGTAAGTCCTTGCCTTCCCACGCCAGACTGCATTGTTGGTAACCATGACTTTTGCAACTTCTCCGGCCTCTGTGCACTTCCGGCGGAAATCCTTTGTGCACAGCCAAGCCTGGGTCCCCGGCACTCTAACCTGCATTGCACGACTTTCTAAGTTGGTCTCCGGCGACGTGGGACTCCTTTGTGTAACTTCAGGTGAGCACCGTTTCACTTTTCTTCGTAGTGCCTGTTCTGGCACTTCTGCGGGTGCTGTCTGCTTCTGAGAGGGCTCCTTGTCTTGCTCGGCGTCCCCTCTGTCCCCAGACGAAATTGGCGACATCCTGGTCCATCCTGGGCCACAGCAGCATCCAAAAACACTAACCGCATGACTTGCAGCTAGCAAGGCTTCTTGGCGTCCATTTGGCGGGAAAATACTTCTGCACGACTCTCCACAGTGTGGGGGATCCATCCTCCAAAGGGGAAGTCTCTAGCCTTTGTCGTTCCTGCAGAATCCTCAGCTTCTTCAGTCCAGTAGAAGCTTCTTTGCACCCACAGCTGGCATTTCCTGGGCATCTGCCCATCTCCGACTTGCTTGTGACTTTTGGACTTGGTCCCCTTGTTCCACAGGTACCCTCGACTGGAAATCCATTGTTGTTGCATTGCTGGTTTGTGTCTTTCCTGCATTATTCCTCTATCACGACTTCTAAGTCTTTGGGGGAACTTTAGTGCACTTTGCACTCACTTTTCAGGGTCTTGGGGTGGGGTATTTTTCTAACCCTTGCTATTTTCTAATAGTCCCAGCGACCCTCTACAAGGTCACATAGGTTTGGGGTCCATTTGTGGTTCGCATTCCACTTTTGGAGTATATGGTTTGTGTTGCCCCTATCCCTATGTGTTTCCATTGCATCCTATTGTAACTATACATTGTTTGCACTGTTTTCTAAGACTATACTGCATATTTTTGGTATTGTGTACATATATCTTGTGTATATTTCTTATCCTCATACTGAGGGTACTCACTGAGATACTTTTGGCATATTGTCATAAAAATAAAGTACCTTTATTTTTAGTATAACTGTGTATTGTGTTTTCTTATGATATTGTGCATATGGCATTTGTGGTACTGTAGTAGCTTCACACGTCTCCTAGTTCAGCCTAAGCTGCTCTGCTAAGCTACCATTATCTATCAGCCTAAGCTGCTAGACACCCTATACACTAATAAGGGATACCTGGGCCTGGTGCAAGGTGTAAGCACCCCTTGGTACTCACTACAAGCCAGTCCAGCCTCGTACATGAATAAATCAAAGGGAGATGATCTTGTTGACTATCTGCAGAACACAATGCCCAAGCTGCTGACAATCTCCTAATTTAAGGTTGAGCAGATTCAGTGTTTGAAACAAACAGCCTTAGAAGGTGCTTTCTTCCTCTATACACCAGACTCAAGCAAGGGTCTCCTGGAGCCACCAGTAGTGGCGATCACAAGAGAAGGCATATGAATATGTGAACCAAGAAGACATTGGACACTTTGGGATGGATGTCATAGAAACCCAACCATTCATTACGCACCAAACTCGAATAAAGAACACAAGGGACCTAGAGGACACAAAAACCCAGCAAAATACACAGGAAGAGCAATCAATGGAGCAGATGGCGAATGGACAAAAGGAGCCGACATTGAATGGTAGAAACTCTAAATAGAGAGGCATATCTAGATCACCACCAAAAGACACGAACAAACCAGGATCTGCTTTGAGGGCCCCATGGCGGCATCTTTTGAGATCCTTGCAATAACTTCCTCAAAGAAAGACATTAATGTAGTACTCGGGCTGCTCCTGACTGGCGTTACTTGTCCTTACACTCTACCACTGATGAAGGACCTAACTGGTATGTGTAACAGCAAGAGACATGAGGTGGTTATTAGGTCTTGGTATTTGGAAAAATGTTAGCTGCCGTGTGGATGTACCGTTGAACAATACAAAAGAGGGACGGTAGAATGCCTGAATTAATCTCGCCCACTGGTAATTACTTGGGACTGCATCACAACACACCACTTTTTTCCACCATGCCGCCTCAGACAATACATGTCACACTTAGGGTGCCACACCGAAGAATGCAAAAAAGTATGAGTGGAATACTTGAGTTAACCTCTGCCACTGGTACGTACTCAGTCCATATCCCCATCCATTGTTATTTTATCCACCATGCCACCTCAGAGAGGAACCAGTCATATGCAAATCGCCTTGGTCCTGCTCCAATAGGAACAGTCCAGGTCACCTCTGCACCGAAACACAAACAGCCCCATAAGCATCAATTCTCCTCAGTCTCCCACTCTTCTCCTCTCTCTGTCTCTCAAATTACACATACCCCCCCCCCCCCACACACACACATGGCTCATAATGTTGGGGTGTTGTCTACAGTCTCACCACATGTGCACACTCTTCAGGATTGAGACGTGGAGATTTTTCTAGGCTGTTTTCTGCACCCACATCATTTCCCCCCTCACACACAGATTGCAGAACGCTGACATCAGCACTTTCTAAGTGGGGTTTCCTGTGTCTGTACCAGTTATATAGATCCCTCCCAGAGCCTGCTCTTCAGACACAACTCATACCAGGCCTCTTCTCACTGCCTCCTGCACCTCTCGGTATCCTGAGCATCAGTGGAGGCTGCGATGCCATCGAGGAGGATCCAGAAAAGGAATCAAACTTCATCCACAGGTACCTCTGATGCAGTCTCACCGGGCAGAGGTGAGTAAACCTCATCTGAAGGTGATGGTTAGTGTTGTACAGTCTGTGCATGATAGAGGGAGTAAACCTCATTTTAAGGCGATGGTTAGTGTTGTACAGTCTGGGCAGGATAGAGGGAGTAAACCTCATCTGAAGGCGATGGTTAGTGTTGTACAGTCTGGGCAGGAGAGATGGAGTAAACCTCATCTGAAGGCGATGGTTAGTGTTGTACAGTCTGTGCATGATAGAGAGGCGTAAAGCTCATCTGTAGGCGATGGTTCGTAATGTACACTGTGAGCAGGAGAGCTGAAGAACCCTCTCTTGTAAGTAGCAGTGTGCTGGATGTAGTCTGGCTGGAGTAAATGAATGACACTCTGTGCACGGTCAGTGCAGGGAGGGAAGTCTCAGCTAATGACAGCGCACGCAGTGCAGCAAACAAGCCTTCTGCTGTGTTGCGCAGGTGGGAGGGTAGAAGCAGCGCAGAGCTGGACCTGCGGGGCCGTCCTGCTGCTGCCCTCTTAGCCCTGGTGAGGCTGCCCTGCACGTGGGCAGATGTGCACTACGGTGCAGAGGTGAGTGTGGGCTCTACAGACCCCTCCAGTGTGAAGCCCCCTCAACACACTCAGAAGGACCCCGGTCATTAGGACGTGTGCTGAGCCCTGACACACACCCAGTCCACAGGGTTTTATGTGAATAAAAACATTTCCCCTTCTGAACTCCTGCCTCAAGGAGGCGCTCGCTTCACATGCACAGCCTCGCCTGGGTGACATGGGAGATCGGGCCAAGGATTGTGAGGGTTTGTGCTGATCCACCCAAGTCACACCCAAGAACATCCCCTTGACGCAAAGTGACACAAACCAGAGCTAAGAGCTTTTTGTTTTGGGAAAAGGGCACCTTAAAAGCACAAAATACCCTTTTCAAAGGAAAATAAATAGCAGTGCGTCCCTTTGCCCCACTTTGAGCCACTGTCTGGAGGTGCACAGTGTTAGTTAATCTATGCCTGGGTGTTACTGCCCTCCCTTGGCACCAACTGACAGTGGCGGGGTACCAGCTTTGGCACACAGAGTGAGTCACAGTCCAGAGCCGGCACCCACTGATGCTCACTGTGGCACATACAGGGTCAGTTTTTGTGCACACTGAGTCTCTCTGGTTGTCATGGCACTGACTGATAATGACCTGGTACCAAAACATATAGCTTTTTAATATTAATCTGCACATTTATCAACCCCACGATAATTTCTAGCAAAATATCATCAAGGTAAGTAGATGAGGGGTTACAGTGGTAAATATATCCGTCCCTTTGTATGTGTACCGTGTACGTTGGTAGGTGACATTTTGTGCATGTCAATATTTCTTTATTTGATAGTTTAATATACACCCACTGACAATTAGTGACAAGTTTTGACACACAGTGAGACAGCAACTCATTCTTGGCACACACTGACAATCAAGGGTCAAACTTCGGCACACATTGAGAGGCAGCAGTCAGTACTGACACACACTGAGAGGCAATGGTCAGCATAGGCACACACTGACAATCAGTGACTAGTCTTGACACACAATGAGACAGCGATTCATTTTTGGCACACACTGACAATCAGTGGTTAGCACTGGCACACACTGAGAGACAATGGTTAGCACTGGCACACATTGAAAGGCAATAGTCAGCAGTGGCACACACTGAGAGGCAAAGGCCAGCATTGGCACACACTGAGAGGCAATAGTCAGCATTGGCACACACTGAGAGGCAATAGTCAGCAGTGGCACACACTGAGAGGCAAAGGCCAGCATTGGCACACACTGAGAGGCAATAGTCAGCATTGGCACACACTGAGAGGCAATAGTCAGCAGTGGCACACACTGAGAGGCAATAGTCAGCAGTGGCACACACTGAGAGGCAATAGTCAGCATTGGTGCACATTGAGAGGTGATGGTCAGCATTGGCACACACTGAGAGGCAAAGGCCAGCATTGGCGCACATTGAGAGGCATCAGTCAGTACTGGCACACACTGAGAGGCAATAGTCAGCAGTGGCACACACTGAGAGGCAATGGTCAGCATTCATGCACACTGAGAGGCAAAGGCCAGCATTGGCACACACTGAGAGGAAATAGTCAGCAGTGGCACACACTGAGAGGCAAAGGCCAGCATTGGCACACACTGAGAGGCAATAGTCAGCATTGGCACACACTGAGAGGCAATAGTCAGCAGTGGCACACACTGAGAGGCGATGGTCAGCATTCGCACACACTGAGAGGCAAAGGCCAGCATTGGCACACACTGAGAGGCAAAGGCCAGCATTGGCGCACATTGAGAGGCAATAGTCAGCAGTGGCACACACTGAGAGGCAAAGGCCAGCATTGGCACACACTGAGAGGCAAAGGCCAGCATTGGCGCACATTGAGAGGCAATAGTCAGCATTGGCACACACTGAGAGGCAAAGGCCAGCATTGGCACACACTGAGAGGCAAAGGCCAGCAGTGGCACACACTGAGAGGCAAAGGCCAGCATTGGCACACACTGAGAGGCAAAGGCCAGCATTGGCGCACATTGAGAGGCGATGGTCAGCATTCGCACACACTGAGAGGCAATTGTTAGCACTGGCACACACTGAGAGGCAAAGGCCAGCATTGGCACACACTGAGAGGCAAAGGCCAGCATTGGCACACACTGAGAGGCAATAGTCAGCATTGGCGCACATTGAGAGGCGATGGTCAGCATTCGCACACACTGAGAGACAATTGTTAGCACTGGCACACACTGAGAGGCAAAGGCCAGCATTGGCACACACTGAGAGGCAATAGTCAGCATTGGCGCACATTGAGAGGCGATGGTCAGCATTCGCACACACTGAGAGGCAATAGTTAACATCAACACACACTGAGAGAGAATGGTCAGGATTCGCACTCACTGAGAGGCAATGGTTAGTATTCGCACACACTGAGACACAATGGTTAACATCAACACACACTGAGAGGGAATGGTCAGGATTGGCACTCACTGAGAGGCAATGGTCACCATTTGCACACACTGAGAGGCAATAGCCAGCATTGGCACACACTAAGAGGTAATGGTCAGCATTCGTGAACATTGAGAAGCAATGGTCACCATTCACACACACTGAGAGACAATGGTCAGCATTCACACACACTGAGAGACAATGGTCAGCATTGGCACACACTGAGAAGCAATGGTCAGCATTCATGCACACTGAGAGTCAATGGTCAGGATTGGCACACACTGAGAGACAATGGTTAGCACTGGCACACATTCAAAGGCAATAGTCAGCAGTGGCACACACTGAGAGGCAAAGGCCAGCATTCACGCACATTGAGAGGTATCAGTCAGTACTGGCACACACTGAGAGGCAAAGGCCAGCATTGGCACACACTGAGAGGCAATGGTCAGCATTCATGCACACTGAGAGGCAATAGTCAGCAGTGGCACACACTGAGAGGCAATAGTCAGCAGTGGCACACACTGAGAGGCAATAGTCAGCAGTGGCACACACTGAGAGGCAATAGTCAGCATTGGCGCACATTGAGAGGTGATGGTCAGCATTGGCGCACATTGAGAGGCATCAGTCAGTACTGGCACACACTGAGAGGCAATAGTCAGCAGTGGCACACACTGAGACGCAATGGTCAGCATTCATGCACACTGAGAGGCAACGGCCAGCATTGGCACACACTGAGAGGCAATAGTCAGCAGTGGCACACACTGAGAGGCAAAGGCCAGCATTGGCACACACTGAGAGGCAATAGTCAGCAGTGGCACACACTGAGAGGCGATAGTCAGCATTGGCGCACACTGAGAGGCGATGGTCAGCATTCGCACACACTGAGAGGCAAAGGCCAGCATTGGCACACACTGAGAGGCAAAGGCCAGCATTGGCACACATTGAGAGGCAATAGTCAGCAGTGGCACACACTGAGAGGCAAAGGCCAGCAGTGGCACACACTGAGAGGCAAAGGCCAGCATTGGCACACACTGAGAGGCAATAGTCAGTGTGAGAAGGTAGCCTCTTTCTAGCCTTGTTACCCCCACTTTTGGCCTGTTTGTGAGTGTATGTCAGGGTGTTTGTCACTGTTTTCACTGTCTCACTGGGATCCTGATAGCCAGGCCTCAGTGCTCATAGTGAAAACACTATGTTTTCAGTATGTTTGTTATGTGTCACTGGGATCCTGCTGGTCAGGACCCCAGTGCTCATAGGTTTGTGGCCTATATGTATGTGTCACTGGGACCCTGTCACACAGGGCCCCAGTGCTCATAGGTGTGCATGTATATGTTCCCTGTGTGGTGCCTAACTGTCTCACTGAGGCTCTGCTAACCAGAACCTCAGTGGTTATGCTCTCTCATTACTTTCAAATTGTCACTAACAGGCTAGTGACCAATTTTACCAATTTACATTGGCTTACTGGAACACCCTTATAATTCCCTAGTATATGGTACTGAGGTACCCAGGGTATTGGGGTTCCAGGAGATCCCTATGGGCTGCAGCATTTCTTTTGCCACCCATAGGGAGCTCTGACAATTCTTACACAGGCCTGCCACTGCAGCCTGAGTGAAATAACGTCCACGTTATTTCACAGCCGTTTTACACTGCACTTAAGTAACTTATAAGTCACCTATATGTCTAACCTTTACCTGGTAAAGGTTAGGTGCAAAGTTACTTAGTGTGTGGGCACCCTGGCACTAGCCAAGGTGCCCCCACATTGTTCAGAGCCAATTCACTGAACTTTGTGAGTGCGGGGACACCATTACACGCGTGCACTACATATAGGTCACTACCTATATGTAGCTTCACCATGGTAACTCCGAATATGGCCATGTAACATGTCTATGATCATGGAATTGCCCCCTCTATGCCATCCTGGCATTGTTGGTACAATTCCATGATCCCAGTGGTCTGTAGCACAGACCCTGGTACTGCCAGACTGCCCTTCCTGGGGTTTCACTGCAGCTGCTGCTGCTGCCAACCCCTCAGACAGGCAGCTGCCCTCCTGGGGTCCAGCCAGGCCTGGCCCAGGATGGCAGAACAAAGAACTTCCTCTGAGAGAGGGTGTGACACCCTCTCCCTTTGGAAAATGGTGTGAAGGCAGGGGAGGAGTAGCCTCCCCCAGCCTCTGGAAATGCTTTGTTGGGCACAGATGTGCCCAATTCTGCATAAGCCAGTCTACACCGGTTCAGGGACCCCTTAGCCCCTGCTCTGGCGCGAAACTGGACAAAGGAAAGGGGAGTGACCACTCCCCTGACCTGCACCTCCCCTGGGAGGTGTCCAGAGCTCCTCCAGTGTGCTCCAGACCTCTGCCATCTTGGAAACAGAGGTGCTGCTGGCACACTGGACTGTTCTGAGTGGCCAGTGCCACCAGGTGACGTCAGAGACTCCTGCTGATAGGCTCCTTCAGGTGTTAGTAGCCTTTCCTCTCTCCTAGGTAGCCAAACCCTCTTTTCTGGCTATTTAGGGTCTCTGTCTCTGGGGAAACTCTAGATAACGAATGCATGAGCTCAGCCGAGTTCCTCTGCATCTCTCTCTTCACCTTCTGATAAGGAAACGACCGCTGACCGCGCTGGAAGCCTGCAAACCTGCAACATAGTAGCAAAGACGACTACTGCAACTCTGTAACGCTGATCCTGCCGCCTTCTCGACTGTTTTCCTGCTTGTGCATGCTGTGGGGGTAGCCTGCCTCCTCTCTGCACCAGAAGCTCCGAAGAAATCTCCCGTGGGTCGACGGAATCTTCCCCCTGCAACCGCAGGCACCAAAAAGCTGCATTACCGGTCCCTTGGGTCTCCTCTCAGCACGACGAGCGAGGTCCCTCGAATCCAGCGACGCTGTCCAAGTGACCCCCACAGTCCAGTGACTCTTCAGCCCAAGTTTGGTGGAGGTAAGTCCTTGCCTCACCTCGCTGGGCTGCATTGCTGGGAACCGCGACTTTGCAGCTACTCCGGCCCCTGTGCACTTCCGGTGGAAATCCTTCATGCACAGCCAAGCCTGGATCTACGGCACTCTAACCTGCATTGCACGACTTTCTAAGTTGGTCTCCGGCGACGTGGGACTCCTTTGTGCAACTTCGGCGAGCACCGTTTCACGCATCTTCGTAGTGCCTGTTTCTGGCACTTTTCCGGGTGCTACCTGCTTTAGTGAGGGCTCTTTGTCTTGCACGACGTCCCCTCTCTCTGCGGGTCCAATTTGCGACCTCCTGGTCCCTCCTGGGCCCCAGCAGCGTCCAAAAACGCCAAACGCACGATTTGCGTGTAGCAAGGCTTGTTGGCGTCCTTCCGGCAGGAAAACACTTCTACACGACTCTCCAAGGCAAGAGGGATCCGTCCACCAAAGGGGAAGTCTCTAGCCCTTTTCGTTCCTGCAGAAACCTCAGCTTCTTCTGTCCAGTCGAAGCTTCTTTGCACCCGCAGCTGGCATCTCCTGGGCATCTGCCCATCTCCGACTTGCTTGTGACTTTTGGACTTGGTCCCCTTGTTCCACAGGTACCCTAGATTGGAAATCCACAGTTGTTGCATTGCTGGTTTGTGTCTTTCCTGCATTATTCCTCTAACACGACTCTTTTGTCCTTAGGGGAACTTTAGTGCACTTTGCACTCACTTTTCAGGGTCTTGGGGAGGGTTATTTTTCTAACTCTCACTATTTTCTAATAGTCCCAGCGACCCTCTACAAAGTCACATAGGTTTGGGGTCCATTCGTGGTTCGCATTCCACTTTTGGAGTATATGGTTTGTGTTGCCCCTATCCCTATGTTTCCCCATTGCATCTTATTGTAACTATACATTGTTTGCACTGTTTTCTAAGACTATACTGCATATTTTTGCTATTGTGTATATATATCTTGTGTATATTTCCTATCCTCTCACTGAGGGTACACTCTAAGATACTTTGGCATATTGTCATAAAAATAAAGTACCTTTATTTTTAGTATAACTGTGTATTGTGTTTTCTAATGATATTGTGCATATGACACTAGGTGGTACTGTAGTAGCTTCACACGTCTCCTAGTTCAGCCTAAGCTGCTCTGCTAAGCTACCATTATCTATCAGCCTAAGCTGCTAGACACCCTATACACTAATAAGGGATAACTGGGCCTGGTGCAAGGTGCAAGTACCCCTTGGTACTCACTACAAGCCAGTCCAGCCTCCTACATTGGTTGTGCAGTGGTGGGATAAGTGCTTGAGACTACTTACCACTCTTGTCATTGTACTTTTCATAAGAGAAAAATATACAAAACAAGGTCAGTGTATATACACATAGCCAAAAAGTTTTGCATTTCCTCTTTTGACTCTTTTCTAAGTGCTGAAAAGTACTTCTAAACTTTCAAAAAGTTCTTAAAAGTTTAAAAAGTTTTTTTTCTGTCTTTCCAAAAACTTCTGAAAACTTTTGTCTCTTTCTCTATCACTTTAACTCTCTCTAAAAAATGTCTGGCACAGGCCAAAGTGTTGATCTGTCCAAACTTGCATATGACAACCTTAGCTGGAAAAGAGCAAGGAGTCTCTGTATAGAGAGAGGTTTGAGTGTAGGGAAGAATCCTGCCTTAGAACTATTAATTAACATGCTTAGAGAACAGGATAAGGCCATAGGTGCCCCATCTGTTGAAAAAGTACCTAATAGTTCCCAATCAGATTCAGGGACTCCCCCAGGAAAAGATTCAGGAAAGAAACTTCCTAGCCTGCCCATTACTAGACAATCTAGCATAGATGGTAATGATGATGAGCCACACCATAGAAATAGTGTTGTCTCATATCATAGCAAAAGCATTTATTCTCACCATACTGGTAGTAATGTTTCTGTAAACCAAGCTGTTAAGTTGGCTTCTGTAAGGGACAGGTCTCCTTCTGTTCATTCCCATCATAGCTCTGTTTCTAGAAATGTCCCTCCCACCAACCCTGATGACAGAATGTTAGAGAGGGAACTCAATAAGTTGAGGGTGGAACAAACCAGACTGAAGCTTAAAAAGCAACAGCTGGATTTGGATAGACAGTCTTTTGAATTAGAGAAGGAAAGACAGAAGTTGGGTTTAGATACCCATGGTGGCAGCAGCAGTATTCCCCATAGTCATCCTGCAAAAGAGCATGATTCCAGGAATCTGCACAAGATAGTTCCCCCTTATAAGGAGGGGGATGACATTAACAAGTGGTTTGCTGCACTTGAGAGGGCCTGTGTTGTACAGGATGTCCCTCAAAGGCAGTGGGCTGCAATCCTATGGCTATCATTTAGTGGAAAAGGTAGGGATAGGCTCCTTACTGTGAAAGAAAATGATGCTAATAATTTCCAAGTTCTTAAGAATGCACTCCTGGATGGTTATGGCTTAACCACTGAACAGTACAGGATAAAGTTCAGAGAGACCAAAAAGGAGTCTTCACAAGACTGGGTTGATTTCATTGACCATTCAGTGAAGGCCTTGGAGGGGTGGTTACATGGCAGTAAAGTTACTGATTATGAAAGCCTGTATAACACAATCCTGAGAGAGCATATACTTAATAATTGTGTGTCTGATTTGTTGCACCAGTACCTGGTAGACTCTGATCTGACCTCTCCCCAAGAATTGGGAAAGAAGGCAGACAAATGGGTCAGAACAAGGGTGAACAGAAAAGTTCATACAGGGGGTGACAAAGATGGCAATAAGAAGAAAGATGGTGAAAAATCTCAAGATAAGCATGGGGATAAGGGTAAAACCAAAGATCCCACTTCAAATCTTAAACACTCTTCAGAGGGTGGGGATAAAACAAATTCTTCCTCTTCTTCCCAACCTGCACACACTAAAAAGCCTTGGTGCTTTGTGTATAAAAACAGAGGCCATAGGCCAGGGGATAAGTCCTGTCCAGGTAAACCCCCTGAGCCTACCACCACTAATACATCAAGCTCTAGTGCCCCTAGCAGTAGTGGTACTAGTGGTGGGACTGCTGGCAACAGTCAAGTGAAGGGTGTAGTTGGGTTCACTTTTGGGTCCATAGTAGAAACTGGGGTAGTCACTCCCAAGACAGTTTCTGTCACACCTAGTGGCATTGGCCTTGCCACACTGGCTGCTTGTCCCCTTACAATGGATAAGTATAGGCAGACAGTTTCAATAAATGGTGTTGAGGCCTTGGCCTACAGGGACACAGGTGCCAGTTTCACTTTGGTGACTGAAAACCTAGTGCACCCTGATCAACACATCATTGGACAACAGTATAAGATTATTGATGTCCATAACTCCACTAAGTTTCTTCCCTTAGCTATAATTCAGTTTAGTTGGGGTGGAGTTACTGGCCCTAAGCAGGTGGTGGTATCACCTAGCTTACCTGTAGACTGTCTCTTAGGTAATGACCTAGAGGCCTCAGGTTGGGCTGATGTAGAGTTTTATGCCCATGCAGCCATGCTGGGCATCCCTGAGGAATTGTTCCCTCTCATTTCTACTGAAATGAAAAAGCAAAGGAGAGAAGGCCTGAAAACTCAGGAACCCTCTCCATCAACAGGTAAAAAGGGTATCACAGTATCCCCTAACCACCCTACCATTCAGGATACCATTCCTGTGGTGGGAGAAACCTCTCCTGGGGTGGCACCTGTTCCAAGGGAATCATCAGTTGGAAAAACTGTACTCCCTGAGGTGGAAGTACCTCTCTGTGGGATAACTAACATTGGTGAGAAAAAGAGCACCATTTTAGTTAACATGGAGCATCCCTCCAACCCTCCCAGAGAAACTTTAGTGCAGAAACTCTGCACTGCCTCACAACACTTAGGACAGCATCCCTGCCCTAGTGTGGAGCTGATAGGACAGCATCCCTGCCCTGCTCCAACCCAAGAGAAACAGCATCCCTGTTCTCTCTTCCAGCCATATGGACAAAGTTTTTGCCCAGCTATGGCATTTCTGAGACAGCATCCCTGTCTGGCATTTCCATCACTACAAATAGGTTCAGTGGACAATTCCCACTGCTCTAAACTAAAACTTACTGATAGAAACTCTGAAAATACATCTTCACATTGTTGCTTAGCTAAAAAACTTCAAACAGGGTGGTTTACATCCCCACAGGGAAGTAACCATATAGTGGATGATAAAGGGAGTAACCAGTCTATTGCAGAGCTACTCTCTACTTATCACCACTTAGACAATAAAGTCTCAACTGGCCAAGGTTAGCCTTATTGTCCTTCGTTTGGGGGGGGGTTGTGTGAGAAGGTAGCCTCTTTCTAGCCTTGTTACCCCCACTTTTGGCCTGTTTGTGAGTGTATGTCAGGGTGTTTGTCACTGTTTTCACTGTCTCACTGGGATCCTGATAGCCAGGCCTCAGTGCTCATAGTGAAAACACTATGTTTTCAGTATGTTTGTTATGTGTCACTGGGATCCTGCTGGTCAGGACCCCAGTGCTCATAGGTTTGTGGCCTATATGTATGTGTCACTGGGACCCTGTCACACAGGGCCCCAGTGCTCATAGGTGTGCATGTATATGTTCCCTGTGTGGAGCCTAACTGTCTCACTGAGGCTCTGCTAACCAGAACCTCAGTGGTTATGCTCTCTCATTACTTTCAAATTGTCACTAACAGGCTAGTGACCAATTTTACCAATTTACATTGGCTTACTGGAACACCCTTATAATTCCCTAGTATATGGTACTGAGGTACCCAGGGTATTGGGGTTCCAGGAGATCCCTATGGGCTGCAGCATTTCTTTTGCCACCCATAGGGAGCTCTGACAATTCTTACACAGGCCTGCCACTGCAGCCTGAGTGAAATAACGTCCACGTTATTTCACAGCCATTTTACACTGCACTTAAGTAACTTATAAGTCACCTATATGTCTAACCTTTACCTGGTAAAGGTTAGGTGCAAAGTTACTTAGTGTGTGGGCACCCTGGCACTAGCCAAGGTGCCCCCACATTGTTCAGAGCCAATTCACTGAACTTTGTGAGTGCGGGGACACCATTACACGCGTGCACTACATATAGGTCACTACCTATATGTAGCTTCACCATGGTAACTCCGAATATGGCCATGTAACATGTCTATGATCATGGAATTGCCCCCTCTATGCCATCCTGGCATTGTTGGTACAATTCCATGATCCCAGTGGTCTGTAGCACAGACCCTGGTACTGCCAGACTGCCCTTCCTGGGGTTTCACTGCAGCTGCTGCTGCTGCCAACCCCTCAGACAGGCAGCTGCCCTCCTGGGGTCCAGCCAGGCCTGGCCCAGGATGGCAGAACAAAGAACTTCCTCTGAGAGAGGGTGTGACACCCTCTCCCTTTGGAAAATGGTGTGAAGGCAGGGGAGGAGTAGCCTCCCCCAGCCTCTGGAAATGCTTTGTTGGGCACAGATGTGCCCAATTCTGCATAAGCCAGTCTACACCGGTCCAGGGACCCCTTAGCCCCTGCTCTGGCGCGAAACTGGACAAAGGAAAGGGGAGTGACCACTCCCCTGACCTGCACCTCCCCTGGGAGGTGTCCAGAGCTCCTCCAGTGTGCTCCAGACCTCTGCCATCTTGGAAACAGAGGTGCTGCTGGCACACTGGACTGTTCTGAGTGGCCAGTGCCACCAGGTGACGTCAGAGACTCCTGCTGATAGGCTCCTTCAGGTGTTAGTAGCCTTTCCTCTCTCCTAGGTAGCCAAACCCTCTTTTCTGGCTATTTAGGGTCTCTGTCTCTGGGGAAACTCTAGATAACGAATGCATGAGCTCAGCCGAGTTCCTCTGCATCTCTCTCTTCACCTTCTGATAAGGAAACGACCGCTGACCGCGCTGGAAGCCTGCAAACCTGCAACATAGTAGCAAAGACGACTACTGCAACTCTGTAACGCTGATCCTGCCGCCTTCTCAACTGTTTTCCTGCTTGTGCATGCTGTGGGGGTAGCCTGCCTCCTCTCTGCACCAGAAGCTCCGAAGAAATCTCCCGTGGGTCGACGGAATCTTCCCCCTGCAACCGCAGGCACCAAAAAGCTGCATTACCGGTCCCTTGGGTCTCCTCTCAGCACGACGAGCGAGGTCCCTCGAATCCAGCGACGCTGTCCAAGTGACCCCCACAGTCCAGTGACTCTTCAGCCCAAGTTTGGTGGAGGTAAGTCCTTGCCTCACCTCGCTGGGCTGCATTGCTGGGAACCGCGACTTTGCAGCTACTCCGGCCCCTGTGCACTTCCGGCGGAAATCCTTCATGCACAGCCAAGCCTGCGTCTACAGCACTCTAACCTGCATTGCACGACTTTCTAAGTTGGTCTCCGGCGACGTGGGACTCCTTTGTGCAACTTCGGCGAGCACCGTTTCACGCATCCTCGTAGTGCCTGTTTCTGGCACTTCTCTGGGTGCTACCTGCTTTAGTGAGGGCTCTTTGTCTTGCTCGACGTCCCCTCTCTCTGCAGGTCCAATTTGCGACCTCCTGGTCCCTCCTGGGCCCCAGCAGCGTCCAAAAACGCCAAACGCACGATTTGCATGTAGCAAGGCTTGTTGGCGTCCTTCCGGCGGGAAAACACTTCTGCACGACTCTCCAAAGCGAGAGGGATCCGTCCACGAAAGGGGAAGTCTCTAGCCCTTTTCGTTCCTGCAGAAACCTCAGCTTCTTCTGTCCAGTCGAAGCTTCTTTGCACCCGCAGCTGGCATCTCCTGGGCATCTGCCCATCTCCGACTTGCTTGTGACTTTTGGACTTGGTCCCCTTGTTCCACAGGTACCCTAGATTGGAAATCCACAGTTGTTGCATTGCTGGTTTGTGTCTTTCCTGCATTATTCCTCTAACACGACTCTTTTGTCCTTAGGGGAACTTTAGTGCACTTTGCACTCACTTTTCAGGGTCTTGGGGAGGGTTATTTTTCTAACTCTCACTATTTTCTAATAGTCCCAGCGACCCTCTACAAGGTCACATAGGTTTGGGGTCCATTCGTGGTTCGCATTCCACTTTTGGAGTATATGGTTTGTGTTGCCCCTATCCCTATGTTTCCCCATTGCATCCTATTGTAACTATACATTGTTTGCACTGTTTTCTAAGACTATACTGCATATTTTTGCTATTGTGTATATATATCTTGTGTATATTTCCTATCCTCTCACTGAGGGTACACTCTAAGATACTTTGGCATATTGTCATAAAAATAAAGTACCTTTATTTTTAGTATAACTGTGTATTGTGTTTTCTTATGATATTGTGCATATGACACTAGGTGGTACTGTAGTAGCTTCACACGTCTCCTAGTTCAGCCTAAGCTGCTCTGCTAAGCTACCATTATCTATCAGCCTAAGCTTCTAGACACCCTATACACTAATAAGGGATAACTGGGCCTGGTGCAAGGTGCAAGTACCCCTTGGTACTCACTACAAGCCAGTCCAGCCTCCTACAGTCAGCATTGGCGCACATTGAGAGGCGATGGTCAGCATTCGCACACACTGAGAGGCAATAGTTAACATCAACACACACTGAGAGAGAATGGTCAGGATTCGCACTCACTGAGAGGCAATGGTTAGTATTCGCACACACTGAGACACAATGGTTAACATCAACACACACTGAGAGGGAATGGTCAGGATTGGCACTCACCGAGAGGCAATGGTCACCATTTGCACACACTGAGAGGCAATAGAAAGCATTGGCACACACTAAGAGGTAATGGTCAGCATTCGTGAACATTGAGAAGCAATGGTCACCATTCACACACACTGAGAGACAATGGTCAGCATTGGCACACACTGAGAAGCAATGGTCAGCATTCATGCACACTGAGAGGCAATGGTCAGGATTGGCACTCACTGAGAGGCAATGGTAAGCATTCGTACACATTGAGAGCAATGGTTAGTTTTTGTACACATTGAGAAGCAATGGTCAGCATTGGCACACACTGAGAGGCAATGGTCATTATTCGCACACACCGAGAGGCAATAGTCAGCATTGGCACACACTAAGAGGTAATGGTCAGCATTCTTACACATTGAGAGGCAATGGTTAGCTTTTGTACACATTGAGAAGTAATGGTCAGCATCGGCACAGACTGAGAGGCAATGGTCAGCATTCACACACACTGAGAGACAATGGTCAGCATTGGCACACACTGAGGCAATGGTCAGCATTCATGCACACTGAGACGCTATACTCACCATTCAAGCATTGACATGCACAGATTGCCCAGGTTTGAAAAACACCAAATCTCTCTGGTCAGTCTTGACACTAAGGCCCTCATTGCAACCCTGGTGGTCAAAGACCACCAGGGCTGTTTCGACGGAAGCACCGCCAACAGGCTGGCGGTGCTTCCCATGGGATTACGACCGCAGCAGAACTGCCATGGCATGGGCAGTGCAGGGGCCCCCTGCCACGGCCCCACAGAGCTTTTCACTGTCTGCATAGTCTGTGGGGCCGTGGCAGGGGCCCCCTGCACTGTCCATGCCAGAGGCATGGGCAGTGCAGGGGCCCAGGGGCCCCGCGACTCCCCTTTCCGCCAGCCTTTTCATGGCGGTTCATACCGCCATGAAGAGGCTGGCGGGAGGGGGACTTGTAATCCCCTGGGCAGCGCTAGCCGGGACCAATGTTGCGGGAAACCGCGGTCCCGGCGGTGCGACTGCAGCAGTTCCGCCGCGGTCATAATCCCATGGGAAGCACCGCCAGCAACTGCACTGCTGCAACATCGCAGGCTCCATTTGGAGCCGGCACCAGTGTTGCAGCCGAGATCCCCGCTGGGCCGGTGGGTGGAAACTAAGGGCCAGATGTACTAAACGTTTAGCGAGTCGCAAACAGCCAATTTGGCCGTTTGCGACTCGCTAAACGCGTATCCCAATGCAGAAATGCATTTTGCGAGTCGTTACCGACTCGCAAAATGTATTTCAGACTCGCAAATAGGAAGGGGTGTTCCCTTCCTATTTGCGAGTCGCATTGGGATGCAATACCATTTGCGACCAATCCACTTCAAGTGGATGGTAACCCAATCGCAAATTGGAAGGGGTCCCCATGGGACCCCTTCCAGTTTGTGAATGGAGCCCAAAATATTTTTTCAGGGCAGGGAGTGGTCCAAGGGACCACTCCCTGCCCTGAAAAAAAACCGAAACTAAAGGTTTCGGTTTTTTTGAAATGCAGCTCGTTTTCCTGTGAGGAAAACGGGCTACATTTCAAAAAAAAAAAACTGCTTTATTTAAAAGCAGGTCGCTAACATGGAGGTCTGCTGACGTCAGCAGGCCTCCATGTTAGCGAGTGCTTATACTCGCAATGGGGCCGCAATTTGCGACCCACCTCATGAATATTCATGAGGGGGGTCATTGCGACCCCATTGCGATTCGCAGTCGGTGTCTGAGACACCGTACTGCATAGCAATTTGCGACTTGCAAATTGCGAGTCGCAGGGACTCGCAATTTGCAAGTCGCAAATTGCTAAAATCCTACATCTGGGCCTAAGTTTCCACCCGCCGGCCCAGCGGAGATCTCCAAATGGCCACCGCAGGAGTGCTGCCGCATTGGCGGCTGCGCGGCAGATTCAACTTGGTGGCCGGCGCTTGCCGCCCGCCAAAGTTGAAATGAGGGCCTAAGTGTTCGTTCTTCATAGCACTTTAAACACACTCACAGACACAGTTCAGCTTTTGCACACACAAAGAGCCAAGTCCACAAATGGTACATAGAGTGAGTCACAGTCCAGCCATATGTATGCAGTAAGTGGCAGAGAGTTAGGGATCACGCAGTGAGGCACAATACAGACTTGATGCATGCAGTACATTGATGTGGCACACTGAGGGCCACTACCCAGTATCTGAAGAGGCTCAGAGGCACTGGCATGTGTTGCATCAAACTGAGACTCACATCCTGCCTTAGCAAGCACAATAAGGGTCACTCACCTTCCCTCACAGATTCTTGGCTGTGGCCAACACACACTGATCAGTCTTGGTGCACACTCAAATTCATTGTTCAGTCCTGGCACACACTGAGAGCCATTGGTCGATCTTGGCAAATATATAGAACCACTTACCATCTTGGTACACATTGAGACTCAGTGACCAGTCTTGGCACGCACTGAGGCTCAGTGATTAGTCTTTGCACACACTGAAACTCAGTGATAAGTCTTCGCACACATTGAGACTCAGTGACCAGTCTTGGCACACTTTGAGACTCAGTGTCCACACTTGGCACACACTGAGACCCAGTGATCAGTCTTGGTGCACACCAAGACTCAGTAACCAGCCCTGGCAAAAACAGACTCAGTGGCCAGTCTTGGCATGGCACACATTTAAACTCAGTGACTAGTCTTGACACACACTGAGACTCAGTAACGAGTCTTGGCATACACTGAGACTCAGTAGCCAGTCTTGGCACACACTGACATTCATTGGAATTACTTGACACACACTAACGAATGCTATTAGAAGTCCTCCTATGAAATTGTACTCCAGCTACAGGCAAGTGATCCACTCCCACATGTAAAGTTAAACGCAAGATTCTGTGATTTCCTCTCCAGGTGGCCCGGACATCCCTCGTGTAAGGAAGCAGGCGATAGCCCTGGGAGTGATGGTTGCAGTCACCACCTTCATGAACATCGTGCTCTACCGTCTGGGTAAGAAGTGCAGAGTTGACTTTCAGAACCCCTAAGACCCCCCTCATCACGGTACAGGGCCTCCCTGCTTCAGACATGAATAGAAGAACTTCAGCTGAAAATACATTTGAAATAAATCTGCTGCCCATGTTCTCTTTGCCAGTCCCTCCTTCAATCGCACAGTACTGTCATGGATGAAACCAGTCTGTCTCCAGGTGATACCACGAGACATGTCGTGTCCCTGAGAATCTTAACATCAGACCCCGGTCCGCTTTTTGTTTGCGCTGTTGGGGAGGGTTAGGCTCTTAAGGCGCAAAGTGATGGCACCAAGTTTCTCCCCTCTGCAGTTCTATAATTTGTTTTAGCTCTGAAGTAGGGCACTGCCAGTCACATTGTGTTCACGCTTTCACCTGTCTAGTTGGGTATCACCCGCAGTTTACAGAGCGGACCCTTGAGGTCTTTGCAGGAAGAGCTTGTACCCAATATTTTTACTGTTCCCTTCTTGTGTTTTAGCTAGGCTTATGCTTGAACTGATTTGTTTTAGTCTACGGACTCTCATATTGTTTCCTAAACTATGTTGTTGTCGCGCTGTACTTAAGGCTCGACCTCCTTAGTGTCTCATTCAAAGTTTTGTTGTAAACTTTCTTTATATTGCCCATTGCGCCTCCAAGGAGTGCCCATGTTGCTGAACCATCTGAGCACTGAGGGGCCACAGGCATGTTGGGGGGCAGGAGGGGGCAAGCTGCGCCCTACTAGCCCATTGTTTTTATCTGGTCACCCCTAAAAGTAGTGGCCTCAGGTTTGCTCGTGTGCCGCTACTGTGTCGATTGATGGGGAACCGATTGTTACCAGGGGCAGGTGTATGTCTGGTGCCAGGGCACAGGTCCTCAGGGTGGGAGTGCAGCAGCTTCAAGGGGCCTTTCAAGAGTGCAGACACCTTGTGCCCCAGCTGGTCCACCCACCCAGAAGGGGAACATACCTGCACCCTCCGCGTCTTCCCTGGTAATGTATTAATGTGAGTGACTGTGGTTCATTACAGCCCATACTCTACACAACTGGGAACCAGCAGGATAGGCCACCCCACCTCTCGTATCCAGACTCCCGGACCGCGAGACCACGAATGTCGGAAGATCCAACCTTCCTCAGTCTTGACTCCTGACAGATTGCTCCCCCCACCGCCTCTACTACTACAAAACACCAACCCTCCCATATACCCTTCATTACTCAGTGCCAGACACCACAATACTGAGGCCTACCACCCTAGTTCTACTGATCTCTCCATCACTAACCTCCCCAGGTATCACACAATGTCACACGACACACAAGTACCCACCGTAGACACAATGGAAAGTATTCGCCACATCCTCTCCACAGACCGGTTCTATCCTGTATCCCCCACGGGTCACCTGAGACGATACTCATTACACTCCCTCCTCCCCATCACAGCCTAACCCCCTTCTTCCCAAAGTAATAGACCAGCTAGACCACTTAAAAAAAAGACAAAAAACTGATATCCAACCCCATGGACTCAAACACAAGGCACAAAACATCAATATTTTACTGCAGACCCTACTGAACCCAAGAAGAACGTTCAACACCCACAAACTGCCCGGGTGCAATGCACCTTCATGCAACCGAAGCACTAACCCCAAGAGAGCTGTCAATAAGTTCACAAAGAGAGACATATACTCCCTCGTCAACTCATAGGAGCCCCACAGCACCAAACTCCCCCACCCTAACTCTTATGGCATTCGGGGATCACGAGACCCAAGAATCGCAAACCCCGACATCTGGAGAGCAGATCTTTTAATTATAACATCAACGTATCCAACACCTCAGACCGTACCATAATATACCCAACATGACCTCCTTGACCTCCTCAGAGGATTCCATAACACCGACCGACTGGTCAGAATATCACTTGATCCTTTTCCACATCACATCTGAAAAACTACAGTTCGAGGTCAAACACACAAGACGAAATGCTGGACCAGAGACACCAAACAAGTCAACTATCTGAACTCTTAGAGAATCTCAACTCTGGGTTTGACCACAAATCAATCTGGACAACGCTGATGATCCCAACTCGCACTACAATACAGCCTTAGGAGATATACAGAGCAGCACCATCGAAACTCAAGAGACATAAACATAAACCCGCCTGCCTATAGTTCAACAAGATCTAAATGAAGAAACGAGAAAAACGCAGGATAGCTGAAAAAGGAGGAGACAAGACCCCCCAACTATACATCTTTCACTTCTTCCATCCTTAAGAAACAGATACAACAAACATATTTTCAATGCAAAAGCCTCCCCCGTCACATCCCAACTAGACGCGGTATAAGACACACCGAACACATTTTGCAGGTGACAGATTTCCCACAAAACGTCAAACGACATGATCTACTCAACTGAAAGATGTGAGGAATTCACCAATGTCTTCATGGAGAAGATCAAAGAGCTGGAAGTCTCTCTGGCTAACCTGCAGTTGGATAACCCTCCCTGCCCAGGCAGACCCTCTAAGGAAGTTCTGGAACCAGTGCTAGACGCACAGTCGACCCTATGCAGACGCCACTGAACCCTAAAGACAAGCCCTCTTAGAACAGTTCCAGGGCTCTCAAAGAAGACAAATTCCTCAGATTTGAAACAACCACAAGCTCCGCAACAGCGCCTAATTTGTAAAAGAATAAGTGTGGGGCCCAAAGTGTTGCTCCAAAGCCCATGGTGGGCGCTATTGAAGATTGGGTTATGAAAGCTAAGGCTGTGCCGTCTCTATGCCACCTCATGGCGCTTCCAACCTCCCTGCCCCTTCATCTAACTCTTTCAGGTTCCAGCTTTCTCCCTTCGTCATATTTCTTCTATTGTTCTTTTAATCCTTCTTCCCCCCTCGTGTACTTTTCCCTCTCTTGCTCTGTTCAAGGTCAAATAAGTGCTGATCCCCCAAAATGAGTGCCTCTGGGCCCCACCTGCAACCACCAGCTCAAAATAAGCACAGGCTGCCGCAGAGGTCATGGAAGGCACTTCAATCAAGGTTCCTAGACTTGTCATCATCGCTGTCTGGACCACAATAATTAATGCTTCGCTATCACAAGAGGCAGTCCAAGACAGCTGGAGGAAGCTGGCTCGCTATAAGGTGCACTAAAAAGAAGTACCCATGCAGAGTACGGCAGATCCCCCGCTGGATTACAGAGGCAACAGTAGATAGGACTAATGCTCTCTTTGTGGTAGTGTGGGCGAGCAGCTAGGCTTATCAAGGAGTCATGTTAAGAGTTTGTTGTACTCACAGAGGCAATAATTGAGACAAACACTCAATGAATAAATCTGAGACCAATTTAGAAAAATAACACTTCTTTTTATATATATTTTGAACTCAAGAACTCTGTTTCAAGGTAAGTACGTTTTTAAGCATAAATACTTTTCACTTGTAAAAATCGGCACAGTGCAATTTCAGAGTTATTTAAAGTTCACCTATGGGAGGAAAACACTTTTAGCAAAACGAGCACTTATTGATGAATCACAAGACCAATCTTGTAGACTTAAGGTGAGTACTGGGCAAGGGTCAAGACCACACCAACAGGTCGCACCGGACAGCACTGTGCGTCCGGGTGCAGAGCTGCCGTACGGTGTCAGATGCCCAATGTATTTCAATGGGGATTGGTCCCCGTGGGTTTAGTCTGCAGGCTCCGGCACCAGTCAGGGACAGCTAACAGGTAAGTTGCAAACGTGGGGTGCTTGGGGACGTAGGTGCACCTTTGATACTCTTCACTAGGGCCCAGGGGTGACGGAATCAGGGGCATCAGGTTTCCTTGTCCTGGAGTACTCGCAGTTGGGGGGGGGCCTGTGGTCTGAGGCTGCAGGCGTCATTGGGGAGTCCAGAAGGGGTGAAACCACAGTGGGCTTGAGTTTAGGAGTGCTGGGGGACGTTCTTGGCACCAGGGGCCCACTTCCTCTCGGGCCAGAGGCAATGGGTGCAGTGGTTACTTTGGCTATCAGGCTTCTCTCACCTCACAGGCTGTGGGAGAGGAGAGCCTGCATGCAGAGGTTGCAGAAGACCTCAGGGAAGTCAGGAGGGTGAAACCACGATGGACTTGGACTCTGGACAGCTAGGGAACCTTGTTGCCACCGTAGGTCTGCCTCACCTTGGGTCATGGACGACGGGTGTAGTGGTGACTTCAGGTGTCGGGTCCTTGCGGTTCAGGGGGCTGCAGAGTCCTTTCCTGGGAGTTGGTTGCAGAGCAGGTCCACTGTTCACTCGAGACTTGAGTCTTTCTCGAAGGCAGGCAGTCCTCCCAAGCTTCTGGAGGCTCAGCTGCAGGACGAGGAGTCTTTTAGTGCAGGGTTCTTTGAGGAGTGCAGACAGGCAGGTGGAGTTGGTACCAGGACAGCTGCTTGTCCTTCTCCCCTTCTGTAGATGGGTCTCTTTTTTTGTCCTTGTCTTCTTAGGTCGTCAGGAGCTGAGTTCTTGGGTTCAGGGGTGCCACCTAAATACTCAATTTAGGGGCATTATGGGGCGTGCCAGGTGACAGCCAATGGGTTGCCCACCTTTGGGGGGACTACACTCTTTCTATGACCACTTCCGTTGGGTAGTGGACATAACCCTCACCCCAGTGGCCTAATTCCTTCCAAACCAAGATGGAGGAATTTAAAAAACAGTGGTGTCCACTTCAGCACGCCTACCTTAGGGTTGGGACTGGCATGAAGTGGGCACCCCTCATAATCTAACAAATTTTCCTGCCTGACTTGCTACCAAAAGTGGGGCCAGGACAGGGGGTAGGTCATCTCTGCCATTTGGGGAGACCTGGGTTGCGTTACAAAGGCACTAGCCCTTTGAAGCTTCCTCCCTGGAATGTCCATGCTGCCTGGACGAGGTGTTAGCACCTCTGCTCAGAGCTGGCTTTTGTTCTGGGCCCCCAAGAGCATTGGCTCTCACCTTAGGGGGCCAGAACGTGGTCTAGGATGGCTGCACTAGTTTAGACCAATCAGTGAACACACTAGTAGTTGGTAGGTTTTCAGGGGGTACCTCTAAGGTGCCCTCTGCGTGCAGGTAATGGTGAATCTGACACTGGCATCAGTGTGGGCTCATCAATATAAGATGTTTAATATCAAACACCCTTATCTTCAGTGAAGCCATCATGTAGCTGGAGAACTTGTATTGACGAGTGTACAGCACGTGTATTTAAAATGGCTTCCCTGGTAGCTTACTGTGTCTGAGAATCGACAAAGACATGGCAGGGGCATATCTGCTCGTGCAGATATGCCCTCACATGTGATATAATGCACCCTGCCTTAGGGCTGTAAGGCCTGCTAGAGGGGTGACTTACATATATTACATGAGGTGCTAGGGGACATGGCACACAGGCTGTGTGCCATGCAGTGTTTTCACTTTTCATTGCACCAAGACACTCCGTCTGCAATGGCAGCCTGTCATGTGCTTGGTGAAGGGTCCCTGAGAGTGGCACAATTCGTGCTGCAGCCATTAGGGACCCTCCTTAGTACCCCAGGCCCTAGGTACCAGGGGTCCATTTACTAGGGACTTGTAGTGGGTGCTAAAGGTTTTGTCAATTTGGAAATACGACTGGCAGTTTTGGGTAAAGAGATCTGGCACTGGGTACCTGGTTAGCAGGAACCCAGTGCACTTTCAGTCAAAATTACATCAGGTATCAGGCAAAACGTGTGTGTGGGGGGTGACCATGTCAAAAGAGGCACTTTGCTATAACTGCCAAAGACATGCTACACTCCTACTCAGAGCGCCTGGAGCATAGAGAAGAAATTAACAACTTGCCCACGGTTTCTAACCTGCCATTCCTGGTAAAAGTCCTTCAGAAATGTGCGCTATCACAAGGCAAACACCATATTGTGGACTACAACCTCCAAGACCATTTTCAGTCAGGTTCCGGAGCTGGCTGCAATATTGAGAATGCCATCTTCAAGAGCATGAATGATGCAGCCACCATTTTGGATAACGGAGAATCCTGTCTGATGTCTCTCTTCCACCTTTCCTTGGCCTTTGTTACAGCCAATCACAACATTCTACTGAACACCCTAAAGTGACAGATGGGGTTAAGGGGTGCAGTCCTGAAATGGTTCTCCTCATACCGCAACAACCGTATCCAACAAATCAAATTAAAGGACTTCCGTCCAATCCTGCCCCTGTCAATTAAGGGGTTCAGCAGGGCTTGATTCTAGTTCCAACAAATTCCTCATTGTCTATATGAAGCCCTGTTAGATGAAGGGTCCCCCACAATGGTGACATCTTAAAATTTACCTCAGTAGAACACCCACAATTCGATGAATCAGAGACATTAAAAGACCTCAATTTCATAAGGCAATGTGTCCCCGAGGTACGACACCTCCTAGCAAATCAAACACATCAAGAAACATTAAATTATGCAAAAGGGCCCACTCAATAACTGAGTTAAAAAATCTTAACCTCAGTCTCCCACCAGCTCACTGATATCACTCCTTTACTGCTAGCACTCCTTCGCTGCTAGCGCTCCTTCACTGGTAGCACACCTTCACTGCTAGCGCTTCTTCACTGGTAGCTCTCCTTCACTGGTAGCGCACCTTCACTCCTAGCGCTCCTTCACTGCTAGCGCTCCCTCACTGGTAGCGCTCCTTCACTGGTAGCGTTCCTTCACTGCTAGCGCTCCTTCACTGCTAGCGCTCCTTCACAGGTAGCGCTCCTTCACTGCTAGCGCTCCTTCACTGCTAGCGCTCCTTCACAGGTAGCGCTCCTTCACTGCTAGGGCTCCTTCACTGGTAGCACTCCTTGACTGGTAGCGCTTCTTCACTGGTAGCGCTCCTTCACTCCTAGCGCTCCTTCACTGCTAGCGCTCCCTCACTGGTAGCGCTCCTTCACTGGTAGTGTTCCTTCACTGCTAGCGCTCCTTCGCTGCTAGCGCTCCTTCACTGGTAGCACACCTTCACTGCTAGCGCTTCTTCACTGGTAGCTCTCCTTCACTGGTAGCGCACCTTCACTCCTAGCGCTCCTTCACTGCTAGCGCTCCCTCACTGGTAGCGCTCCTTCACTGGTAGCGTTCCTTCAGTGCTAGCCTCCTTCACTGGTAGCGCTCCTCACTGGTAGCGCTCCTTCACTGCTAGCGCTCCTTCACTGCTAGCGGTCCTTCACAGGTAGCGCTCCTTCACTGCTAGCACTCCTTCACAGCTAGCCCTCCTCCACTGGTAGCGCTCCTTCACTGGTAGCGCTTCTTCACTGGTAGCTCTCCTTCACTGGTGACGCTCCTTCACTGGTAGCGATCCTTCATTGGTAGCTCTCCTTCACTGGTAGCCCTCCTTCACTGGTAGCTCTCCTTCACTGCTAGCGCTCCTTCACTGCTAGCGCTCCTTCACTGGTAGCGCACCTTCACTGCTAGCACTCCTTCACTGGTAGTACTCCTTCACTGGTACCGCTCCTTCACTGGTAGCGTTCCTTCACTGCTAGCGCTCCTTCACTGCTAGCGCTCCTTCACAGGTAGCGCTCCTTCACTGCTAGCGCTCCTTCACTGCTAGCGCTCCTTCACAGGTAGCGCTCCTTCACTGCTAGGGCTCCTTCACTGGTAGCGCTCCTTGACTGGTAGCGCTTCTTCACTGGTAGCGCTCCTTCACTCCTAGCGCTCCTTCACTGCTAGCGCTCCCTCACTGGTAGCGCTCCTTCACTGGTAGCGTTCCTTCACTGCTAGCGCTCCTTCGCTGCTAGCGCTCCTTCACTGGTAGCACACCTTCACTGCTAGCGCTTCTTCACTGGTAGCTCTCGTTCACTGGTAGCGCACCTTCACTCCTAGCGCTCCTTCACTGCTAGCGCTCCCTCACTGGTAGCGCTCCTTCACTGGTAGCGTTCCTTCAGTGCTAGCCTCCTTCACTGGTAGCGCTCCTCACTGGTAGCGCTCCTTCACTGCTAGCGCTCCTTCACTGCTAGCGGTCCTTCACAGGTAGCGCTCCTTCACTGCTAGCGCTCCTTCACAGCTAGCCCTCCTCCACTGGTAGCGCTCCTTCACTGGTAGCGCTTCTTCACTGGTAGCTCTCCTTCACTGGTGACGCTCCTTCACTGGTAGCGATCCTTCATTGGTAGCTCTCCTTCACTGGTAGCCCTCCTTCACTGGTAGCTCTCCTTCACTGCTAGCGCTCCTTCACTGCTAGCGCTCCTTCACTGGTAGCGCACCTTCACTGCTAGCACTCCTTCACTGGTAGTACTCCTTCACTGGTACCGCTCATGCACTGGTACCGCTCATTCACTGTCAGCGCTCATTCACTGGTACCACTCCTTCACTGGTACCGCTCCTTCACTGCCAGCGCTCATTCACTGCTAGCGCTCCTTCACTTCTGTCGTTCCTTCACTGGTTCCGCTCCATCACTGGTAGAGCTCCTTCACTGGTAGCGCTCCTTCACTGGTAGCAGTCCCTCACTGCTAGCTCTCCTTCACTGGTAGTGCTCCTTCACTTCTGTCTCTCCTTCACTGGTAGAGCTCCTTCACTGGTAGCGTTCCTTCATTGATAGTGATCCTTCACTGCTATTGCTCCTTCAATGGTAGCGTTCCTTCAGTGCTAGCCTCCTTCACTGGTAGCGCTCCTTCACTGCTAGCGCTCCTTCACAGGTAGCGCTCCTTCATTGATAGTGATCCTTCACTGCTATTGCTCCTTCACTGGTAGCATTCCTTCAGTGCTAGCCTCCTTCACTGGTAGCGCTCCTTCACTGCTAGCGCTCCTTCACAGGTAGCGCTCCTTCACTGGTAGCGCACCTTCACTGCTAGCGCTCCTTCACTGCTAGCCCTGCTAGCGCTCCTTCACTGCTAGCCCTCCTTCACTGGTAGCGCTCCTTCACTGGTAGCGCTCCTTCACTGCTAGCGCTTCTTCACTGGTAGCTCTCCTTCACTGGTAGCGCTCCTTCACTGGTAGCGCTCCTTCACTGCTAGCGCTTCTTCACTGGTAGCTCTCCTTCACTGGTAGCGCTCCTTCACTGGTAGCGATCCTTCACTGGTAGCTCTCCTTCACTGGTAGCGCACCTTCACTGCTAGCGCTCCTTCACTGGTAGCGCTCCTTCACTGGTAGCGCACCTTCACTGGTAGCGCTCCTTCACTGCTAGCCGTCCTTCACTGGTAACGCTCCTTCACTGGTAGCGCTCCTTCACTGCTAGCGCTCATTCACTGGTAGAGCTCCTTCACTGGTAGCGCTCCTTCACTGCTAGCGCTCCTTCACTGTTATTGCTCCTTCACTGGTGGTGACCCTTCACTGGTAGCGCTCATCCACTTGTAGCTCTTCTTCACTGGTAGCACTCCTTCACTGGTAGAGCTCCTTTACTGGTAGCTCTCCTTCACTGTTAGCGCTCCTTCACTGCTAGCGCTCCTTCACTGCTAGCGCTCATCACTGGTAGCACTCCTTCACTGGTAGCGCTCATCCACTTGTAGCTCTTCTTCACTGGTAGCACTCCTTCACTGGTAGAGCTCCTTCACTGCTAGTGCTCCTTCACTGGTAGCGCTCCTTCACTGGTACCGCTCATTCACTGCCAGCGCTCCTTCACTGGTACCGCTCCTTCACTGCCAGCGCTCCTTCACTGCTAGCGCTCCTTCACTTCTGTCGTTCCTTCACTGGTTCCGCTCCTTCACTGGTAGAGCTCCTTCACTGGTAGCGCACCTTCACTGGTAGCAGTCCCTCACTGCTAGCTCTCCTTCACTGGTAGCGCTCCTTCACTGGTAGCGCACTTTCACTGCTAGCGCTCCTTCACAGGTAGCGCTCCTTCTCTGGTAGCGCTCCCTCACTGCTAGCCCTCCTTCCCTGGTAGCGCTCCTTCACAGGAAACGCTCCGTCACTGGTAGCGCTCCCTCACTGCTAACGCTTCTTCACAGGTAGCGCTCCTTCACAGGTATCGATCCTTCACTGCTAGAGCTCCTTCACTGCTAGCGCTCCATCACAGGTAGCGCTCTCTCACTGGTAGCGCTCCTTCACTGGTAGCGCTCCTTCACGGCTAGTTCTCCTTCACTGCTAGCGCTCCTTCACTGCTAGCGCTCCCTCACTGGTAGCGCTCCTTCACTGGCAGAGCTCCTTCACTGCTAACGCTCCTTCACTGCTAGCGCTCCTTCACTGTTATCGCTCCTTCACTGGTAGCGCTCCCTCACTGCTAACGCTCCTTCACTGGAAGTGCTCCTTCACTGCTAGCGCTCCTTCACTGATAGCGCTCCTTCACTGGTAGCGCACCTTCACTGGTAGTGCTCCCTAGCGCTCCTTCACTGGTAGCGCTCCTTCACTTCTGTCGCTCCTTTACACGTAGCGCTCCTTCACTGCTATAGCTCCTACACTACTAGCTCTCCTTCGCTGATAGCGCTCCTTCGCTGCTAGCGCTCCTTCACTGCTAGCTCTCCTTCGCTGCTAGCTCTCCTTCGCTGCTAGCGCACCTTCGCTGCTATAGCTCCTTCACTACCAGCGCTCCTTCACTGCTAGCGCTCCTTCACTGGTAGCGCACCTTCACTGCTAGCGCTCCTTCACAGGTAGCGCTCCTTCTCTGGTAGCGCTCCCTCACTGCTAGCGCTCCTTCACTGCTAACGCTCCTTCCCTGGTAGCGCTCCTTCACAGGAAACGCTCTGTCACTGGTAGCGCTCCCTCACTGCTAACGCTCCTTCACAGGTAGCGCTCCTTCACAGGTATCGATCCTTCACTGATAGCGCTCCCTCACTGCTAGCGCTCCATCACAGGTAGCGCTCTCTCACTGGTAGCGCTCCTTCACTGGTAGCGCTCCTTCACGGCTAGTGCTCCTTCACTGCTAGCGCTCCTTCACTGCTAGCGCTCCCTCACTGGTAGCACTCCTTCACTGGCAGAGCTCTTTCACTGCTAACGCTCCTTCACTGCTAGCGCTCCTTCACTGTTATCGCTCCTTCACTGGTAGCGATCCCTCACTGCTAACGCTCCTTCGCTGCTAGCGCTCCTTCACTGCTAGCGCTCCTTCACTGGTAGCGCTCCTTCACTGCTATGGCTCCTTCGCTGCTAGCGCTCCTTCACTGCTAGCGCTCCTTCACTGGTAGCGTTCCTTCACTGGTAGTGCTCCTTCACTTCTGTCACTCCTTGACTGGTTGCGCTCCTTCACTGGTATCGCTCCTTCACTGGTAGAGCTCCTTCACTGCTATCACTCCTTCACTGATAGCGCTCCTTCACTGCTATCTCTCCTTCATTGCTAGCGCTCCTTCACTGGTAGCGCTCCTTCACTGCTATCGCTCCTTCACTGGTAGCACTCCCTCACTGCTAGCGCTCCTTCACTGCTATCGCTCTCTCACTGGTAGCGCTCCTTCACTGATAGCGCTCCTTCACTGGCAGCGCTCCTTCACTGGCAGCGCTCCTTCGCTGGTAGCTCTCCTTCCCTGGTAGTGCTCCTTCACTTCTGTCGCTCCTTGACTGGTAGCGCTCCTTCACTGGTATCGCTCCTTCACTGGTAGAACTCCTTCACTGCTATCGCTCCTTCACTGATAGCGCTCCTTTACTGGTAGCGCTCCTTCACTGCTATCACTCCTTCACTGCTAGCGCTCCTTCATTGGTAGCGCTCCTTCACTGCTATCGCTCCCTCACTGGTAGCGCTCCTTCACTGATAGAGCTCGTTTGCTGCTAGCGCTCCTTCACTGCCAGCGCTCCTTCGCTGCTAGCGCTCCTTCACTGTTATTGCTCCTTCACTGGTAGCGCTCCCTCACTGCTAACGCTCCTTCACTGCTAGCGCTCCTTCACTGCTAGCACTCCTTCACTGCTAGTGCTCCTTCGCTGCTAGCGCTCCTTCACTGCTAGCTCTCCTTCGCTGCTCGCTGTCCTTCGCTGCTAGCGCAACTTCGCTGCTAGCGCTCCTTCGCTGCTATAGCTCCTTCACTACCACCGCTCCTTCGCTGCTAGCGCTCCTTCACTGGTAGCGCTCCTTCACTGGTAGCGCACTTTCACTGCTAGCGCTCCTTCACAGGTAGCGCTCCTTCTCTGGTAGCGCTCCCTCACTGCTAGCCCTCCTTCCCTGGTAGCGCTCCTTCACAGGAAACGCTCCGTCACTGGTAGCGCTCCCTCACTGCTAACGCTTCTTCACAGGTAGCGCTCCTTCACAGGTATCGATCCTTCACTGCTAGAGCTCCTTCACTGCTAGCGCTCCATCACAGGTAGCGCTCTCTCACTGGTAGCGCTCCTTCACTGGTAGCGCTCCTTCACGGCTAGTTCTCCTTCACTGCTAGCACTCCTTCACTGCTAGCGCTCCCTCACTGGTAGCGCTCCTTCACTGGCAGAGCTCCTTCACTGCTAACGCTCCTTCACTGCTAGCGCTCCTTCACTGTTATCGCTCCTTCACTGGTAGCGCTCCCTCACTGCTAACGCTCCTTCACTGGAAGTGCTCCTTCACTGCTAGCGCTCCTTCCCTGGTAGCGCTCCTTCACAGGAAACGCTCCGTCACTGGTAGTGCTCCCTCACTGCTAACGCTTCTTCACAGGTAGCGCTCCTTCACAGGTATCGATCCTTCACTGCTAGAGCTCCTTCACTGCTAGCGCTCCATCACAGGTAGCGCTCTCTCACTGGTAGCGCTCCTTCACTGGTAGCGCTCCTTCACGGCTAGTTCTCCTTCTCTGCTAGCGCTCCTTCACTGCTAGCGCTCCCTCACTGGTAGCGCTCCTTCACTGGCAGATCTCCTTCACTGCTAACGCTCCTTCACTGCTAGCGCTCCTTCACTGTTATCGCTCCTTCACTGGTAGCGCTCCCTCACTGCTAACGCTCCTTCACTGGAAGTGCTCCTTCACTGCTAGCACTCCTTCACTGGTAGCGCTTCTTCACTGCTGTGGCTCCTTCGCTGCTAGCGCTCCTTCACTGCTAGCGCTCCTTCACTGGTAGCGCTCCTTCACTGGTAGTGCACCTTCACTTCTGTCGCTCCTTGACTGGTTGCGCTCCTTTACTGGTATCGCTCCTTCACTGGTAGCGCTCCTTCACTGCTATCACTCCTTCACTGGTAGCGCTCCTTCACTGCTAGCGCTCCTTCACTGCTATCGCTCCCTCACTGGTAGCGCTCCTTCACTGATATCGCTCGTTCGCTGCTAGCGCTCCTTCACTGGCAGCGCTCCTTCACTGGTAGCTCTCCTTCACTGGTAGTGCTCCTTCACTTCTGTCGCTCCTTGACTGGTAGCGCTCCTTCACTGGTATCGCTCCTTCACTGGTAGAACTCCTTCACTGCAATCACTCCTTCACTGATAGCGCTCCTTCACTGGTAGCGCTCCTTCGCTGCTATCACTCCTTCACTGCTAGCGCTCCTTCATTGGTAGCGCTCCTTCACTGCTAGCGCTCCTTCACTGCTATCGCTCCCTCACTGGTAGCGCTCCTTCACTGATAGCGCTCGTTCGCTGCTAGCGCTCCTTCACTGCCAGCGCTCCTTCGCTGCTAGCGCTCCTTCACTATTATTGCTCCTTCACTGGTAGGGCTCCCTCACTGCTAACGCTCCTTCACTGCTAGCGCTCCTTCACTGCTAGCACTCCTTGACTGCTAGCGCTCCTTCACTGGTAGTGCTCATTCACTGGTAGTGCTCCCTCACTGCTAACGCTCCTTCACTGATAGCGTTCCTTCACTTGTAGCGCTCCTTCACTGGTAGTGCTCCCTAGCGCTCCTTCACTGGTAGCGCTCCATCACTTCTGTCGCTCCTTTACCGGTAGCGCTCCTTCACTGTTATAGCTCCTACAGTACTAGCTCTGCATCGCTGCTAGCGCTCCTTCACTGCTAGTTCTCCTTCGCTGCTAGCTCTCCTTCGCTGCTATAGCTCCTTCACTACCAGCGCTCCTTCGCTGCTAGCGCTCCTTCACTGCTAGTGCTCCTTCACTGGTAGCGCACCTTCACTGCTAGCGCTCCTTCACAGGTAGCACTCCCTCACTGCTAGCGCTCCTTCACTGCTAGCGCTCCATCCCTGGTAGCGCTCCTCCACAGGAAACGCTCCGTAACTGCTAGCGCTCCCTCACTGCTAACGCTACATCACAGGTAGCGCTCTCTCACTGGTAGCGCTCCTTCACTGGTAGCGCTCCTTCACGGCTAGTGCACCTTCACTGCTAGCGCTCCTTCACTGCTATTGCTCCCTCACTGGTAGCGCTCCTTCACTGGCAGAGCTCCTTCACTGCTAACGCTCCTTCACTGCTAGCGCTCCTTCACTGGTAGCGCTCCCTCACTGCTAACGCTCCTTCACTGCTAGCGCTCCTTCACTGGAATTGCTCCTTCACTGCTAGCGCTCCTTCACTGGTAGCGCTCCTTCACTGCTATGGCTCCTTCACTGCTAGCGCTCCTTCACTGCTAGCGCTCCTTCACTGGTAGCGCTCCTTCACTGGTAGTGCTCCTTCACTTCTGTCGCTCCTTGACTGGTTGCCCTCCTTCACTGGTTTCGCTCCTTTACTGCAATCACTCCTTCACTGATAGCGCTCCTTCACTGCTATCTCTCCTTCACTGCTAGCGCTCCTTCACTGGTAGCGCTCCTTCACTGATATCACTCCTTCACTGGTAGCGCTCCTTCACTGCTAGCGCTCCTCCACTGCTATTGCTCCCTCACTGGTAGTGCTCCTTCACTTCTGTCGCTCCTTCACTGCTAGCGCTTCTTCACTGGTAGCTCTCCTTCACTGGTAGCGCTCCTTCACTGGTAGCGATCCTTCACTGGTAGCTCTCCTTCACTGGTAGCGCACCTTCACTGCTAGCGCTCCTTCACTGGTAGCGCTCCTTCACTGGTAGCGCACCTTCACTGGTAGCGCTCCTTCACTGCTAGCCGTCCTTCACTGGTAACGCTCCTTCACTGGTAGCGCTCCTTCACTGCTAGCGCTCATTCACTGGTAGAGCTCCTTCACTGGTAGCGCTCCTTCACTGCTAGCGCTCCTTCACTGTTATCGCTCCTTCACTGGTGGTGACCCTTCACTGGTAGCGCTCATCCACTTGTAGCTCTTCTTCACTGGTAGCACTCCTTCACTGGTAGAGCTCCTTTACTGGTAGCTCTCCTTCACTGTTAGCGCTCCTTCACTGCTAGCGCTCCTTCACTGCTAGCGCTCATCACTGGTAGCACTCCTTCACTGGTAGCGCTCATCCACTTGTAGCTCTTCTTCACTGGTAGCACTCCTTCACTGGTAGAGCTCCTTCACTGCTAGTGCTCCTTCACTGGTAGCGCTCCTTCACTGGTACCGCTCATTCACTGCCAGCGCTCCTTCACTGGTACCGCTCCTTCACTGCCAGCGCTCCTTCACTGCTAGCGCTCCTTCACTTCTGTCGTTCCTTCACTGGTTCCGCTCCTTCACTGGTAGAGCTCCTTCACTGGTAGCGCACCTTCACTGGTAGCAGTCCCTCACTGCTAGCTCTCCTTCACTGGTAGCGCTCCTTCACTGGTAGCGCACTTTCACTGCTAGCGCTCCTTCACAGGTAGCGCTCCTTCTCTGGTAGCGCTCCCTCACTGCTAGCCCTCCTTCCCTGGTAGCGCTCCTTCACAGGAAACGCTCCGTCACTGGTAGCGCTCCCTCACTGCTAACGCTTCTTCACAGGTAGCGCTCCTTCACAGGTATCGATCCTTCACTGCTAGAGCTCCTTCACTGCTAGCGCTCCATCACAGGTAGCGCTCTCTCACTGGTAGCGCTCCTTCACTGGTAGCGCTCCTTCACGGCTAGTTCTCCTTCACTGCTAGCGCTCCTTCACTGCTAGCGCTCCCTCACTGGTAGCGCTCCTTCACTGGCAGAGCTCCTTCACTGCTAACGCTCCTTCACTGCTAGCGCTCCTTCACTGTTATCGCTCCTTCACTGGTAGCGCTCCCTCACTGCTAACGCTCCTTCACTGGAAGTGCTCCTTCACTGCTAGCGCTCCTTCTCTGATTGCGCTCCTTCACTGGTGGCGCACCTTCACTGGTAGTGCTCCCTAGCGCTCCTTCACTGGTAGCGCTCCTTCACTTCTGTCGCTCCTTTACACGTAGCGCTCCTTCACTGCTATAGCTCCTACACTACTAGCTCTCCTTCGCTGATAGCGCTCCTTCGCTGTTAGCGCTCCTTCACTGCTAGCTCTCCTTCGCTGCTAGCTCTCCTTCGCTGCTAGCGCACCTTCGCTGCTATAGCTCCTTCACTACCAGCGCTCCTTCGCTGCTAGCGCTCCTTCACTGCTAGCGCTCCTTCACTGGTAGCGCACCTTCACTGCTAGCGCTCCTTCACAGGTAGCGCTCCTTCTCTGGTAGCGCTCCCTCACTGCTAGCGCTCCTTCACTGCTAACGCTCCTTCCCTGGTAGCGCTCCTTCACAGGAAACGCTCTGTCACTGGTAGCGCTCCCTCACTGCTAACGCTCCTTCACAGGTAGCGCTCCTTCACAGGTATCGATCCTTCACTGATAGCGCTCCCTCACTGCTAGCGCTCCATCACAGGTAGCGCTCTCTCACTGGTAGCGCTCCTTCACTGGTAGCGCTCCTTCACGGCTAGTGCTCCTTCACTGCTAGCGCTCCTTCACTGCTAGCGCTCCCTCACTGGTAGCACTCCTTCACTGGCAGAGCTCTTTCACTGCTAACGCTCCTTCACTGCTAGCGCTCCTTCACTGTTATCGCTCCTTCACTGGTAGCGATCCCTCACTGCTAACGCTCCTTCGCTGCTAGCGCTCCTTCACTGCTAGCGCTCCTTCACTGGTAGCGCTCCTTCACTGCTATGGCTCCTTCGCTGCTAGCGCTCCTTCACTGCTAGCGCTCCTTCACTGGTAGCGTTCCTTCACTGGTAGTGCTCCTTCACTTCTGTCACTCCTTGACTGGTTGCGCTCCTTCACTGGTATCGCTCCTTCACTGGTAGAGCTCCTTCACTGCTATCACTCCTTCACTGATAGCGCTCCTTCACTGCTATCTCTCCTTCATTGCTAGCGCTCCTTCACTGGTAGCGCTCCTTCACTGCTATCGCTCCTTCACTGGTAGCACTCCCTCACTGCTAGCGCTCCTTCACTGCTATCGCTCTCTCACTGGTAGCGCTCCTTCACTGATAGCGCTCCTTCACTGGCAGCGCTCCTTCACTGGCAGCGCTCCTTCGCTGGTAGCTCTCCTTCCCTGGTAGTGCTCCTTCACTTCTGTCGCTCCTTGACTGGTAGCGCTCCTTCACTGGTATCGCTCCTTCACTGGTAGAACTCCTTCACTGCTATCGCTCCTTCACTGATAGCGCTCCTTTACTGGTAGCGCTCCTTCACTGCTATCACTCCTTCACTGCTAGCGCTCCTTCATTGGTAGCGCTCCTTCACTGCTATCGCTCCCTCACTGGTAGCGCTCCTTCACTGATAGAGCTCGTTTGCTGCTAGCGCTCCTTCACTGCCAGCGCTCCTTCGCTGCTAGCGCTCCTTCACTGTTATTGCTCCTTCACTGGTAGCGCTCCCTCACTGCTAACGCTCCTTCACTGCTAGCGCTCCTTCACTGCTAGCACTCCTTCACTGCTAGTGCTCCTTCGCTGCTAGCGCTCCTTCACTGCTAGCTCTCCTTCGCTGCTCGCTGTCCTTCGCTGCTAGCGCAACTTCGCTGCTAGCGCTCCTTCGCTGCTATAGCTCCTTCACTACCACCGCTCCATCACTGGTAGCGCACTTTCACTGCTAGCGCTCCTTCACAGGTAGCGCTCCTTCTCTGGTAGCGCTCCCTCACTGCTAGCCCTCCTTCCCTGGTAGCGCTCCTTCACAGGAAACGCTCCGTCACTAGTAGCGCTCCCTCACTGCTAACGCTTCTTCACAGGTAGCGCTCCTTCACAGGTATCGATCCTTCACTGCTAGAGCTCCTTCACTGCTAGCGCTCCATCACAGGTAGCGCTCTCTCACTGGTAGCGCTCCTTCACTGGTAGCGCTCCTTCACGGCTAGTTCTCCTTCACTGCTAGCACTCCTTCACTGCTAGCGCTCCCTCACTGGTAGCGCTCCTTCACTGGCAGAGCTCCTTCACTGCTAACGCTCCTTCACTGCTAGCGCTCCTTCACTGTTATCGCTCCTTCACTGGTAGCGCTCCCTCACTGCTAACGCTCCTTCACTGGAAGTGCTCCTTCACTGCTAGCGCTCCTTCCCTGGTAGCGCTCCTTCACAGGAAACGCTCCGTCACTGGTAGTGCTCCCTCACTGCTAACGCTTCTTCACAGGTAGCGCTCCTTCACAGGTATCGATCCTTCACTGCTAGAGCTCCTTCACTGCTAGCGCTCCATCACAGGTAGCGCTCTCTCACTGGTAGCGCTCCTTCACTGGTAGCGCTCCTTCACGGCTAGTTCTCCTTCTCTGCTAGCGCTCCTTCACTGCTAGCGCTCCCTCACTGGTAGCGCTCCTTCACTGGCAGATCTCCTTCACTGCTAACGCTCCTTCACTGCTAGCGCTCCTTCACTGTTATCGCTCCTTCACTGGTAGCGCTCCCTCACTGCTAACGCTCCTTCACTGGAAGTGCTCCTTCACTGCTAGCACTCCTTCACTGGTAGCGCTTCTTCACTGCTGTGGCTCCTTCACTTCTGTCGCTCCTTGACTGGTTGCGCTCCTTTACTGGTATCGCTCCTTCACTGGTAGCGCTCCTTCACTGCTATCACTACTTCACTGGTAGCGCTCCTTCACTGCTAGCGCTCCTTCACTGCTATCGCTCCCTCACTGGTAGCGCTCCTTCACTGATAGCGCTCGTTCGCTGCTAGCGCTCCTTCACTGCCAGCGCTCCTTTGCTGCTAGCGCTCCTTCACTGTTATTGCTCCTTCACTGGTAGCGCTCCCTCATTGCTAACGCTCTTTCACTGCTAGCGCTCCTTCACTGCTAGCACTCCTTCACTGCTAGCGCTCCTTCACTGGTAGTGCTCATTCACTGGTAGTGCTCCCTCACTGCTAACGCTCCTTCACTGATAGCGCTCCTTCAGTGGTAGCGCTCCTTCACTGGTAGTGCTCCCTAGCGCTCCTTCACTGATAGCGCTCCTTCACTTCTGTCGCTCCTTTACACGTAGCGCTCCTTCACTGCTGTAGCTCCTACACTACTAGCTCTCCTTCACTGCTAGTGCTCCTACGCTGCTAGCGCTCCTTCACTGATAGCGCTCGTTCGCTGCTAGTGCTCCTTCACTGCCAGCGCTCCTTTGCTGCTAGCGCTCCTTCACTGTTATTGCTCCTTCACTGGTAGCGCTCCCTCACTGCTAACGCTCTTTCACTGCTAGCGCTCCTTCACTGCTAGCACTCCTTCACTGCTAGCGCTCCTTCACTGGTAGTGCTCATTCACTGGTAGTGCTCCCTCACTGCTAACGCTCCTTCACTGATAGCGCTCCTTCAGTGGTAGCGCTCCTTCACTGGTAGTGCTCCCTAGCGCTCCTTCACTGGTAGCGCTCCTTCACTTCTGTCGCTCCTTTACACGTAGCGCTCCTTCACTGCTGTAGCTCCTACACTACTAGCTCTCCTTCACTACTAGTGCTCCTTCGCTGCTAGCGCTCCTTCACTGGTAGCGCACTTTCACTGCTAGCGCTCCTTCACAGGTAGCGCTCCTTCACTGCTATCACTCCTTCACTGGTAGCGCTCCTTCACTGATAGCGCTCCTTCACTGGTAGCGCTCCTTCACTGCTGTCACTCCTTCACTGCTAGCGCTCCTTCATTGGTAGCGCTCCTTCACTGCTATCGCTCCCTCACTGGTAGCACTCCTTCACTGATAGCGCTCGTTCGCTGTTAGCGCTCCTTCACTGGCAGCGCTCCTTCACTGCCAGCGCTCCTTCGCTGGTAGCTCTCCTTCACTGGTAGTGCTCCTTCACTTCTGTCGCTCCTTGACTGGTAGCGCTCCTTCACTGGTATCTCTCCTTCACTGGTAGAACTCCTTCACTGCTATCAATCGTTCACTGATAGCGCTCCTTCACTGGTAGCGCTCCTTCACTGCTATCACTCCTTCACTGCTAGCGCTCCTTCATTGGTAGCGCTCTATCACTGCTAGCGCTCCTTCTCTGCTATCGCTCCCTCACTGGTAGCGCTCCTTCACTGATAGCGCTCCTTTGCTGCTAGCGCTCCTTTGCTGCTAGCGCTCCTTCACTGGTAGCTCACCTTCACTGCTAGCGCTCCCTCACTGCTAGTGCTCCTTCACTGCTAGCGCTCCTTCCCTGGTAGCACTCCTCCACAGGAAACGCTCCGTCACTGGTAGCGCTCCCTCACTGCTAACGCTCCTTCACTGCAAGCGCCCCGTCACTGCTAGCACTCCATCACAGGTAGCGCTCTCTCACTGGTAGCACTCCTTCACTGGTAGCGCTCCTTCACGGCTATTGCTCCTTCACTGCTAGCGCTCCTTCACTGCTAGCGCTCCCTCACTGGTAGCGCTCCTTCACTGGCAGAGCTCCTTCACTGCTAACGCTCCTTCACTGGAAGTGCTCCTTCACTGCTAGCGCTCCTTCACTGGTAGCGCTCCTTCACTGCTATGGCTCCTTCGCTGCTAGCGCTCCTTCACTGCTAGCGCTCCTTCACTGGTAGTGCTCCTTCACTTCTGTGGCTCCTTGACTGGTTGCGCTCCTTCACTGGTATCGCTCCTTCACTGCTATCTCTCCTTCACTGCTAGCGCTCCTTCACTGCTAGCGCTCCCTCAATGGTAGCGCTCCTTCACTGATAGCGCTTGTTCGCTGATAGCGCTCCTTCACTGCCAGCGCTCCTTCACTGCCAGCGCTCCTTCACTGCCAGCGCTCCTTCACTGGTATCGCTCCTTCACTGGTAGAACTCCTTCACTGCTATCACTCCTTCACTGATAGCGCTCCTTCACTGGTAGCGCTCCTTCACTGCTATCACTCCTTCACTGCTATCGCTCCCTCACTGGTAGCGCTCCTTCACTGATAGCGCTCGTTCGCTGCTAGCGCTCCTTCACTGCCAGCGCTCCTTTGCTGCTAGCGCTCCTTCACTGTTATTGCTCCTTCACTGGTAGCGCTCCCTCACTGCTAACGCTCCTTCACTGCTAGCGCTCCTTCACTGCTAGCACTCCTTCACTGCTAGCGCTCCTTCACTGGTAGTGCTCATTCACTGGTAGTGCTCCCTCACTGCTAACGCTCCTTCACTGATAGCGCTCCTTCAGTGGTAGCGCTCCTTCACTGGTAGTGCTCCCTAGCGCTCCTTCACTGGTAGCGCTCCTTCACTTCTGTCGCTCCTTTACACGTAGCGCTCCTTCACTGCTGTAGCTCCTACACTACTAGCTCTCCTTCACTGCTACTGCTCCTACGCTGATAGCGCTCCTTCACTGGTAGCGCACTTTCACTGCTAGCGCTCCTTCACAGGTAGCGCTCCTTCTCTGATAGCTCTCCCTCACTGCTAGCGCTCCTTCCCTGGTAGCGCTCCTTCACAGGAAACGCTCCATCACTGGTAGCGCTCCCTCACTGCTAACGCTCCTTCACAGGTAGGGCTCCTTCACAGTTATCGATCCTTCACTGCTAGCGCTCCATCACAGGTTGCGCTCTCTCACTGGTAGCGCTCCTTCACTGGTAGCGCTCCTTCACGGCTAGTTCTCCTTCACTGCTAGCGCTCCTTCACTGCTAGCGCTCCCTCACTGGCAGAGCTCCTTCACTGCTAACGCTCCTTCACTGCTAGCGCTCCTTCACTGTTATCGCTCCTTCAATGGTAGCGCTCCCTCACTGCTAATGCTCCTTCACTGCTAGCGCTCCTTCACTGGAAGTGCTCCTTCACTGCTAGCGCTCCTTCACTGGCAGCGCTCCTTCACTGCTATGGCTCCTTCGCTGCTAGCGCTCCTTCACTGGTAGCGCTCCTTCACTGGTAGTGCTCCTTCACTTCTGTCGCTCCTTGACTGGTTGCGCTCCTTCACTGGTATCGCTCCTTCACAGGTAGCGCTTCTTCACTGCTATCACTCCTTCACTGGTAGTGCTCCTTCACTGCTAGCGCTCCTTCACTGCTATCGCTCCCTCACTGGTAGAGCTCCTTCACTGATATCGCTCGTTCGCTGCTAGCGCTCCTTCACTGCCAGCGCTCCTTCGCTGGTAGCTCTCCTTCACTGGTAGTGCTCCGTCACTTCTGTCGCTCCTTGACTGGTAGCGCTCCTTCACTGGTATCGCTCCTTCACTAGTAGAACTCCTTCACTGCTATCACTCCTTCACTGATAGCGCTCCATCACTGGTAGCGCTCCTTCACTGCTCTCACTCCTTCACTGCTAGCGCTCCTTCATTGGTAGCGCTCCTTCAGTGCTAGCGCTCCTTCACTGCTATCGCTCCCTCACTGGTAGCGCTCCTTCACTGATAGCGCTCGTTCGCTGCTAGCGCTCCTTCACTGCCAGCACTCCTTCGCTGCTAGCGCTCCTTCACCATTATTGCTCCTTCACTGCTAGCGCTCACTCACTGCTAACGCTCCTTCACTGCTAACGCTCCTTCACTGCTAGTGCTCCCTCACTGCTAACGCTCCTTCACTGACAGCGCTCCTTCACTGCTATGGCTCCTTAGCTGCTAGCGCTCCTTCACTGCTAGCGCTCCTTCACTGGTAGCGCTCCTTCACTGGTAGTGCTCCTTCACTTCTGTCGCTCCTTGACTGGTTGCGCTCCTTCACTGGTATCGCTCCTTCACAGGTAGCGCTCCTTCACTGCTATCACTCCTTCACTGGTAGCGCTCCTTCACTGCCAGCGCTCCTTCACTGCTATCGCTCCCTCACTGGTACAGCTCCTTCACTGATATCGCTTGTTCGCTGCTAGCGCTCCTTCACTGCCAGCGCTCCTTCGCTGGTAGCTCTCCTTCACTGGTAGTGCTCCGTCACTTCTGTCGCTCCTTGACTGGTAGCGCTCCTTCACTGGTATCGCTCCTTCACTGGTAGAACTCCTTCACTGCTATCACTCCTTCACTGATAGCGCTCCTTCACTGGTAGCGCTCCTTCACTGCTATCACTCCTTCACTGCTAGCGCTCCTTCATTGGTAGCGCTCCTTCAGTGCTAGCGCTCCTTCAGTGCTAGCGCTCCTTCACTGCTATCGCTCCCTCACTGGTAGCGCTCCTTCACTGATAGCGCTCGTTCGCTGCTAGCGCTCCTTCACTGCCAGCACTCCTTCGCTGCTAGCGCTCCTTCACCATTATTGCTCCTTCACTGCTAGCGCTCCCTCACTGCTAACGCTCCTTCACTGCTAACGCTCCTTCACTGCTAGTGCTCCCTCACTGCTAACGCTCCTTCACTGACAGCGCTCCTTCACTGGTAGCGCACCTTCACTGGTAGTGCTCACTAGCGCTCCTTCACTGGTAGCGCTCCTTCACTTCTGTCGCTCCTTTACAGGTAGCCCTCCTTCACTGTTATAGCTCCTACATGTAGGAGGCTGGACTGGCTTGTAGTGAGTACCAAGGGGTACTTGCACCTTGCACCAGGCCCAGTTATCCCTTATTAGTGTATAGGGTGTCTAGCAGCTTAGGCTGATAGATAATGGTAGCTTAGCAAAGCAGCTCAGGCTGAACTAGGAGACGTGTGAAGCTACTACAGTACCACTTAGTGTCATATGCACAATATCATAAGAAAACACAATACACAGTTATACTAAAAATAAAGGTACTTTATTTTTATGACAATATGCCAAAGTATCTTAGAGTGTACCCTCAGTGAGAGGATAGGAAATATACACAAGATATATATACACAATAGCAAAAATATGCAGTATAGTCTTAGAAAACAGTGCAAACAATGTATAGTTACAATAGGATGCAACGGGGAAACATAGGGATAGGGGCAACACAAACCATATACTCCAAAAGTGGAATGCGAACCACGAATGGACCCCAAACCTATGTGACCTTGTAGAGGGTCGCTGGGACTATTAGATAATAGTGAGAGTTAGAAAGATAACCCTCCCCAAGACCCTGAAAAGTGAGTGCAAAGTGCACTAAAGTTCCCCTAAGGACAAAATAGTCGTGTTAGAGGGAAAATGCAAGGAAAACACAAATCAGCAATGCAACAACAATGGATTCCTGACTGAGGGTACCTGTGGAACAAGGGGACCAAGTCCAAAAGTCACAAGCAACTCGGAGATGGGCAGATGCCCACGAAATGCCAGCGGTTGGTGCAAAGAAGCTCTTACTAGGCTGAAGAACTGTGAATACTGCAGGAACGACAAGGGCTAGAGACTTCCCCTTTGGAGGATGGATCCCCCACGCCTTGGAGAGTCGTGCAGAAGTGTTTTCCCGCCGGATGGACGCCAACAAGCCTTGCTACACGCAAATCGTGCGGTTGGCGTTTTTGGACGCTGCTGGGGCCCAGGAGGGACCAGGAAGTCGCAAATTGGACCTGAAGAGAGAGGGGACGTCGAGCAAGACAAAGAGCCCTCACTGAAGCAGGTAGCACCCGGAGAAGTGCCAGAAACAGGCACTATGAGGATGCGTGAAACGGTGCTCGCCGAAGTTGCACAAAGGAGTCCCACGTCGCCGGAGACCAACTTAGATAGTCGTGCAATGCAGGTTAGAGTGCCGTGGACCCAGGCTTGGCTGTGCACAAAGGATTTCTGCCGGAAGTGCACAGGGGCCGGAGTAGCTTGCAAAGTCGCGGTTCCCAGCAATGCAGCCCAGCGAGGTGAGGCAAGGACTTACCTCCACCAAACTTGGGCTGAAGAGTCACTGGACTGTGGGGGTCACTTGGACAGTGTCGCTGGATTCGAGGGACCTCGCTCGTCGTGCTGAGAGGAGACCCAAGGGACCGGAGATGCAGCTTTTTGGTGCCTGCGGTTGCAGGGGGAAGATTCCGTCGACCCACGGGAGATTTCTTCGGAGCTTCTGGTGCAGAGAGGAGGCAGACTACCCCCACAGCATGCACAAGCAGGAAAACAGTCGAGAAAACGGCAGGATCAGCGTTACAGAGTTGCAGTAGTCGTCTTTGCTACTATGTTGCAGGTTTGCAGGCTTCCAGCGCGGTCAGCGGTCGATTCCTTATCAGAAGGTGAAGAGGGAGATGCAGAGGAACTCGGCTGAGCTCATGCATTCGTTATCTGAAGTTTCCCCAGAGACAGAGACCCTAAATAGCCAGAAAAGAGGGTTTGGCTACCTAGGAGAGAGGAAAGGCTACTAACACCTGAAGGAGCCTATCAGCAGGAGTCTCTGACGTCACCTGGTGGCACTGGCCACTCAGAGCAGTCCAGTGTGCCAGCAGCACCTCTGTTTCCAAGATGGCAGAGGTCTGGAGCACACTGGAGGAGCTCTGGACACCTCCCAGGGGAGGTGCAGGTCAGGGGAGTGGTCACTCCCCTTTCCTTTGTCCAGTTTCGCGCCAGAGCAGGGGCTAAGGGGTCCCTGAACCGGTGTAGACTGGCTTATGCAGAATTGGGCACATCTGTGCCCAACAAAGCATTTCCAGAGGCTGGGGGAGGCTACTCCTCCCCTGCCTTCACACCATTTTCCAAAGGGAGAGGGTGTCACACCCTCTCTCAGAGGAAGTTCTTTGTTCTGCCATCCTGGGCCAGGCCTGGCTGGACCCCAGGAGGGCAGCTGCCTGTCTGAGGGGTTGGCAGCAGCAGCAGCTGCAGAGAAACCCCAGGAAGGGCAGTCTGGCAGTACCAGGGTCTGTGCTACAGACCACTGGGATCATGGAATTGTACCAACAATGCCAGGATGGCATAGAGGGGGCAATTCCATGATCATAGACATGTTACATGGCCATATTCGGAGTTACCATGGTGAAGCTACATATAGGTAGTGACCTATATGTAGTGCACGCGTGTACTGGTGTCCCCGCACTCACAAAGTTCAGTGAATTGGCTCTGAACAATGTGGGGGCACCTTGGCTAGTGCCAGGGTGCCCTCACACTAAGTAACTTTGCACCTAACCTTTACCAGGTAAAGGTTAGACATATAGGTGACTTATAAGTTACTTAAGTGCAGTGTAAAATGGCTGTTAAATAACGTGGACGTTATTTCACTCAGGCTGCAGTGGCAGGCCTGTGTAAGAATTGTCAGAGCTCCCTATGGGTGGCAAAAGAAATGCTGCAGCCCATAGGGATCTCCTGGAACCCCAATACCCTGGGTACCTCAGTACCATATACTAGGGAATTATAAGGGTGTTCCAGTAAGCCAATGTAAATTGGTAAAAATGGTCACTAGCCTGTCAGTGACAATTTGGAAAGAAATGAGAGAGCATAACCACTGAGGTTCTGATTAGCAGAGCCTCAGTGAGACAGTTAGTCACTACACAGGTAACACATTCAGGCACACTTATGAGCACTGGGGCCCTGGGTTACCAGGGTCCCAGTGACACATACAACTAAAACAACATCTATACAGTGAAAAATGGGGGTAACATGCCAGGCAAGATGGTACTTTCCTACACAACCCCCCCCCAAACGAAGGACAATAAGACTAGCCATTACCTGATGAGTCTTCATTGTCTAAGTGGAAATATCTGGAGAGTCCATCTGCATTGGAGTGGCTACTCCCAGGTCTATGTTCCACTGTATAGTCCATTCCCTGTAGGGATATGGACCACCTCAACAATTTAGGATTTTCACCTTTCATTTGTTTTAGCCAAAGTAGAGGTTTGTGGTCTGTCTGAACAATGAAGTGAGTGCCAAACAGGTATGGCCTCAACTTCTTCAGAGCCCAGACCACAGCAAAGGCCTCCCTCTCAATGGCAGACCAACGCTTTTCTCTAGGGGTCAACCTTCTACTAATAAAAGCAACAGGTTGATCCTGGCCCTCAGAATTAAGTTGTGATAGGACTGCCCCTACTCCTAATTCAGATGCATCAGTTTGGACATAGAATTTTTTAGAGTAACAAGGGCTTTTCAGGACAGGTGCAGAGCACATGGCCTGCTTCAGCTCCTCAAAAGCTTTCTGACAGTTTGCTGTCCATAATACCTTTTTAGGCATTTTCTTGGATGTGAGGTCATTAAGAGGGGCTGCAATGGAGCCATAGTTCTTAATGAACCTCCTGTAATACCCAGTGAGGCCTAGGAAGGCTCTCCCCTGAGTCTGAGTGGTAGGGGGAACCCAATCAATAATAGTTTGGATTTTCCCCTGAAGTGGTGCAATCTGTTCCCCACCAACAAGGTGTCCCAGATAAATCACCTTACCCTGCCCTATCTGGCACTTTGAAGCCTTGATAGTGAGGCCTGCCTTTTGCAGAGCCTCCAAAACTTTCCAAAGGTGGACCAGGTGATCATCCCAGCTGGAGCTAAAGACAGCTATATCATCTAAATATGCTGCACTGAAAGCTTCCAGCCCTTGCAGGACTGTGTTCACCAACCTCTGAAAAGTGGCAGGTGCATTTTTCAAACCAAAAGGCATTACAGTAAACTGGTAATGTCCTCCAATGGTAGAAAATGCAGTCTTAGGTTTAGCATCTTCTGACATTTTGATCTGCCAATACCCTGCAGTCAAATCAAAAGTGCTTAGATACTTGGCAGATGCCAGTGTATCTATTAGCTCATCTGCCCTGGCTATAGGGTGAGCATCAGTTTTGGTTACCAAGTTGAGACCTCTATAGTCTACACAAAACCTCATTTCCTTCTTTCCATCTTTAGAATTTGGTTTTGGTACCAGTACCACAGGAGAAGCCCATGGACTGTCAGAGTGCTCAACCACTCCTAGTTCCAACATCTTCTGAACTTCTTGCTTTATGCAGTCCCTGACATGGTCAGGCTGCCTATAGAACTTACTTTTGACAGGTAAACTGTCTCCAGTATCTATAGTGTGCTCACACCAAGAAGTGGTGCCTGGCACACTGGAGAAGAGTTCTGAAAATTGTCCTAGGAGATTTATGCAATTATCTTTCTGCTCAGCAGTAAGACAATCAGCCAAAACTACACCTTCCACAAGAGCATCTTGTTCTGTGGAAGAGAAGAGATCAGGTAGAGGATCACTGTCTTCTTCCTGTCCCTCATCTGTTGCCATGAGCAGGGTGAGATCAGCCCTGTCATAGTAGGGTTTCAGGCGGTTGACATGGAGCACCCTAAGGGGACTCCTGGCAGTGCCTAAGTCAACCAAGTAGGTGACTTCACCCTTCTTTTCAACAATTGTGTGGGGTCCACTCCATTTATCTTGGAGTGCTCTTGGGGCCACAGGCTCCTAGACCCACACTTTCTGCCCTGGTTGGTACTGAACCAAAACAGCCTTCTGATCATGCCATTGCTTCTGGAGCTCTTGGCTGGCCTGAAGGTTTTTACTGGCCTTTTTCATGTACTCAGCCATCCTTGATCTGAGGCCAAGTACATAATCCACAATATCCTGCTTAGGAGCTTTTAAAGGTTGTTCCCAACCCTCCTTTACAAGTGTGAGTGGACCCCTAACAGGGTGTCCAAAAAGAAGTTCAAAGGGGCTGAAGCCCACTCCTTTCTGGGGTACCTCCCTGTAGGCAAAAAGGAGGCATGGTAGAAGGATATCCCATCTCCTGCGGAGTTTTTCAGGGAGTCCCATAATCATGCCTTTGAGAGTTTTATTAAATCTCTCCACCAGTCCATTTGTTTGTGGATGATAGGGTGTTGTGAACTTGTAAGTTACACCACACTCCTTCCACATGGCCTTTAAGTATGCAGACATGAAATTGCTTCCTCTGTCTGATACTACTTCCTTTGGGAAGCCCACCCTGGAAAATATTCCCAGGAGGGCCTTTGCCACTGCAGGAGCTGTAGTGCTCCTTAAAGGAATAGCTTCAGGATATCTTGTGGCATGGTCCACTACCACCAAGATAAACCTATTGCCTGAAGCAGTAGGAAGGTCAAGGGGGCCAACTATGTCAACCCCTACCCTTTCAAAGGGAACCCCAACCACAGGCAGTGGGATAAGGGGTGCCTTTGGAGTGCCACCTGTCTTGCCACTGGCTTGACAGGTTTCACAGGACTTACAAAATTCTTTTGTGTCCTCAGACATCCTAGGCCAATGAAACAATGGTACCAATCTGTCCCAAGTTTTCATTTGACCCAGGTGCCCAGCTAAGGGAATGTCATGTGCCAGTGTTAGGAGGAACTTTCTGTACTCCTGAGGAATCACTAATCTCCTGGCAGATCCAGGTTTAGGATCCCTATGCTCAGTGTACAAGAGGTTGTCCTCCCAGTAAACTCTGTGTGAGTCACTGACATCCCCATTAGCCTGTTTGACAGCTTGCTGTCTGAGACCCTCTAATGTGGGACAGGTTTGCTGTGCCACACTCAGCTCCTCTCTGGCAGGCCCCCCTTCACCCAAAAGCTCAGCAGTGTCTGCTTCCAGCTCCTCTGGTGTAGGTTCTGCACAGGGAGGGAATTCTTCTTCCTCAGAAGTAGAATCCACTGTAGAGGGAGGGATAGTAGGAAGTGGTTTGCTTCTACTAGCCCTAGCTTTAGGGAGCACTTGGTCCATTGTTCCAGGATCCAAGCTTCCCTGTCCTTTTTGCTTTTTGGCCTGAGCCCTTGTCAAAGCAAAAATATGCCCTGGGATGCCCAGCATTGCTGCATGGGCCTCCAACTCCACATCTGACCAAGCTGATGTCTCCAAATCGTTCCCTAATAGACAGTCTACAGGTAAATCTGAAGCTACCACAACTTTCTTTGGACCAGATACCCCCCCCCCAGTTGAGATTTACAACAGCCATGGGGTGGCTTTGTGTTATGTTGTGAGCATCGGTTACTTGGTACTGGTGTCCAAGTATGTGTTGTTCAGGGTGCACCAGTTTCTCAATCACCATTGTGACACTGGCACCTGTGTCCCTGTAGGCCTGGACCTCAACACCATTTATTAGGGTTAGTTGCTTGTACTTCTCCAAGTTATGGGGGCAAGCAACCAAAGTGGCTAAGTCAATAGCCCCTTCAGAGACTAAAGTAGCCTCTGTGGTCTCCCTAATTAGACCAACCCCAACTAAATTACCAAAAGTGAGCCCAGCTACTCCCTTGGATTGGCTATTAGTAGGTTTGCTCCCACCACCACTGCTATTAGTAGGGACACTAGGTGTAGCAGTAGGGGTTGTAGTGGTAGGAGCTGTGGTGCCTTTCCTTGGACAACTGGGATCTGTTGTCCAATGGCCTTTTATCTTACATAAATAGCACCATGGTTTCTTTTCCTTGTTCTGATTAAAGGAGGATTTGGACCCACCACCCCCACCAGAGTGTTTTTGTGGGCCTGATGAAGACTCATTTTTAGATTTGTCCCCACCCTTGTCAGAAGACTTACCATCCTTCTTTTTGTTGCCATCTTTGTCACCCCCTGTATGAACTTTTCTGTTCACTCTTGTTCTGACCCATTTGTCTGCCTTCTTTCCCAATTCTTGGGGAGAGGTCAGATCAGAGTCCACCAAGTACTGGTGCAACAAATCAGACACACAATTATTAAGAATATGCTCTCTCAGGATCAAGTTATACAGGCTGTCATAATCAGTAACTTTACTGCCATGTAACCACCCCTCCAAGGCCTTCACTGCCTGGTCAATGAAATCAACCCAGTCTTGTGAAGACTCCTTTTTGGTATCTCTGAACTTTATCCTGTACTGTTCAGTGGTTAAGCCATAACCATCCAGGAGTGCATTCTTAAGAACTTGGAAATTGTTAGCATCATTTTCTTTTACAGTAAGGAGCCTATCCCTACCTTTTCCAGTAAATGATAGCCATAGGATAGCAGCCCACTGCTTTTGAGGGACATCCTGTACAACACAGGCCCTCTCAAGTGCAGCAAACCACTTGTTAATGTCATCCCCCTCCTTGTAAGGGGGAACTATCTTATGCAGATTCCTGGAATCATGCTCTTTTGCAGGATGACTATGGGGAATACTGCTGCTGCCACCATGGGTATCTAAACCCATCTTCTGTCTTTCCCTCTCTATTTCTAAAGACTGTCTATCCAAATCCAGCTGTTGCTTCTTGAGCTTCAGTCTGGTTTGCTCCACTCTCAATCTATTGAGCTCCCTTTCTAACAATCTGTCATCAGGGTGGGTGGGAGGGACATTTCTAGATACATAGGTATGATGGGAATGAACAGAAGGAGACCTGTCCCTTACAAGGGGCACCCTAACAGCTTGGCTACCAGCATAATGTGAGAGCACATCCTCAGTATGCTGTGATTCAACCTCTGTACCAACTATGCTAGACTGTCTAGTAATGGGCAGGCTGAGAAGTTTCTTTCCTGAACCTTTTCCTGGGGGAGTCCCTGGATCAGATTGAGAACCATTAGCTACTTTTTCTACAGATTGGGCACTTATGGCCTTATCCTGTACTCTAAGCATATTAATTAACAGTTCTAAGGAAGGATTCTTCCCTACACTCAAACCTCTCTCTATGCAGAGACTCCTTGCTCCTTTCCAGCTAAGGTGATCATATGCAAGTTTGGACAGTTCAACTTTTTGGCCTGTGCCAGACATTTTTAGAGAGAGTTAAAGTGATAGACAAAGAGAAAAAAGTTTTCAGAACTTTTTTTGGAAAGACAGAAAAAAACTTTTTAAACTTTTAAGAACTTTTTGAAAGTTTAGAAGTACTTTTCAGCACTTAGAAAAGAGTGAAAAGAGGAAATGCAAAACTTTTTGGCTATGTGTATATACACTGACCTTGTTTTGTATATTTTTCTCTTATGAAAAGTACAATGACAAGAGTGGTAAGTAGTCTCAAAGCACTTATCCCACCGCTGCACAACCAATGTAGGAGGCTGGACTGGCTTGTAGTGAGTACCAAGGGGTACTTGCACCTTGCACCAGGCCCAGTTATCCCTTATTAGTGTATAGGGTGTCTAGCAGCTTAGGCTGATAGATAATGGTAGCTTAGCAAAGCAGCTCAGGCTGAACTAGGAGACGTGTGAAGCTACTACAGTACCACTTAGTGTCATATGCACAATATCATAAGAAAACACAATACACAGTTATACTAAAAATAAAGGTACTTTATTTTTATGACAATATGCCAAAGTATCTTAGAGTGTACCCTCAGTGAGAGGATAGGAAATATACACAAGATATATATACACAATAGCAAAAATATGCAGTATAGTCTTAGAAAACAGTGCAAACAATGTATAGTTACAATAGGATGCAATGGGGAAACATAGGGATAGGGGCAACACAAACCATATACTCCAGAAGTGGAATGCGAACCACGAATGGACCCCAAACCTATGTGACCTTGTAGAGGGTCGCTGGGACTATTAGAAAATAGTGAGAGTTAGAAAAATAACCCTCCCCAAGACCCTGAAAAGTGAGTGCAAAGTGCACCAAAGTTCCCCTAAGGACAAAATAGTCGTGTTAGAGGAAAAATGCAAAGAAAACACAAATCAGCAATGCAACAACGATGGATTCCTGACTGAGGGTACCTGTGGAACAAGGGGACCAAGTCCAAAAGTCACAAGCAACTCGGAGATGGGCAGATGCCCACGAAATGCCAGCGGTTGGTGCAAAGAAGCTCTTACTAGGCTGAAGAACTGTGAATACTGCAGGAACGACAAGGGCTAGAGACTTCCCCTTTGGAGGATGGATCCCCCACGCCTTGGAGAGTCGTGCAGAAGTGTTTTCCCGCCGGATGGACGCCAACAAGCCTTGCTACACGCAAATCGTGCGGTTGGCGTTTTTGGACGCTGCTGGGGCCCAGGAGGGACCAGGAGGTCGCAAATTGGACCTGAAGAGAGAGGGGACGTCGAGCAAGACAAAGAGCCCTCACTGAAGCAGGTAGCACCCGGAGAAGTGCCAGAAACAGGCACTACGAGGATGCATGAAACGGTGCTCGCCGAAGTTGCACAAAGGAGTCCCACGTCGCCGGAGACCAACTTAGAAAGTCGTGCAATGCAGGTTAGAGTGCCGTGGACCCAGGCTTGGCTGTGCACAAAGGATTTCCGCCGGAAGTGCACAGGGGCCGGAGTAGCTTGCAAAGTCGCGGTTCCCAGCAATGCAGCCCAGCGAGGTGAGGCAAGGACTTACCTCCACCAAACTTGGGCTGAAGAGTCACTGGACTGTGGGGGTCACTTGGACGGTGTCGCTGGATTCGAGGGATCTCGCTCGTCGTGCTGAGAGGAGACCCAAGGGACCGGAGATGCAGCTTTTTGGTGCCTGCGGTTGCAGGGGGAAGATTCCGTCGACCCACGGGAGATTTCTTCGGAGCTTCTGGTGCAGAGAGGAGGCAGACTACCCCCACAGCATGCACAAGCAGGAAAACAGTCGAGAAGGCGGCAGGATCAGCGTTACAGAGTTGCAGTAGTCGTCTTTGCTACTATGTTGCAGATTTGCAGGCTTCCAGCGCGGTCAGCGGTCGATTCCTTATCAGAAGGTGAAGAGGGAGATGCAGAGGAACTCGGCTGAGCTCATGCATTCGTTATCTGAAGTTTCCCCAGAGACAGAGACCCTAAATAGCCAGAAAAGAGGGTTTGGCTACCTAGGAGAGAGGAAAGGCTACTAACACCTGAAGGAGCCTATCAGCAGGAGTCTCTGACGTCACCTGGTGGCACTGGCCACTCAGAGCAGTCCAGTGTGCCAGCAGCACCTCTGTTTCCAAGATGGCAGAGGTCTGGAGCACACTGGAGGAGCTCTGGACACCTCCCAGGGGAGGTGCAGGTCAGGGGAGTGGTCACTCCCCTTTCCTTTGTCCAGTTTCGCGCCAGAGCAGGGGCTAAGGGGTCCCTGAACCGGTGTAGACTGGCTTATGCAGAATTGGGCACATCTGTGCCCAACAAAGCATTTCCAGAGGCTGGGGGAGGCTACTCCTCCCCTGCCTTCACACCATTTTCCAAAGGGAGGGTGTCACACCCTCTCTCAGAGGAAGTTCTTTGTTCTGCCATCCTGGGCCAGGCCTGGCTGGACCCCAGGAGGGCAGCTGCCTGTCTGAGGGGTTGGCAGCAGCTGCAGAGAAACCCCAGGAAGGGCAGTCTGGCAGTACCAGGGTCTGTGCTACAGACCACTGGGATCATGGAATTGTACCAACAATGCCAGGATGGCATAGAGGGGGCAATTCCATGATCATAGACATGTTACATGGCCATATTCGGAGTTACCATGGTGAAGCTACATATAGGTAGTGACCTATATGTAGTGCACGCGTGTACTGGTGTCCCCGCACTCACAAAGTTCAGTGAATTGGCTCTGAACAATGTGGGGGCACCTTGGCTAGTGCCAGGGTGCCCTCACACTAAGTAACTTTGCACCTAACCTTTACCAGGTAAAGGTTAGACATATAGGTGACTTATAAGTTACTTAAGTGCAGTGTAAAATGGCTGTGAAATAACATGGACGTTATTTCACTCAGGCTGCAGTGGCAGGCCTGTGTAAGAATTGTCAGAGCTCCCTATGGGTGGCAAAAGAAATGCTGCAGCCCATAGGGATCTCCTGGAACCCCAATACCCTGGGTACCTCAGTACC